>NC_054602.1:4978917-5585287 GCF_004785595.1 Juglans microcarpa x Juglans regia | reverse complement strand
CTTCTATACTCAATTTGAAATATAACTTTAATCGCTCATTTGCATACTATATCATTAGCACCCTCTCCCCCTAAAATCTCTAACATCCTCATTAGGCTATTTCATTGTAGGTGGCATGACTCAAATCCCATATTTTTTTTACAAATCAACTCTAATACCACTTGAAATGGCCCAAGAAAAGCCCAAGTCACATTTAAAGGAAAAAAAAAAAAAAACCCCAAGTCACATATGGGCTTGTAATCAATAAAATTTTCTTTACCGATAAAAAAAATAATAATTGAAGCCCTTTAAAATATTACAAAGCACAAGAATTTATCCCTCCTAAACAATGTGGGATCTCATAAACCATCCTTCTATGTTTGCTTATAAAAAAAAAAAAAAAACCATCCTTCTATACTCAATTTGAAATATAACTGTAATCGCTCATTTGCATACTATATCATTAGCACCCTCTTGGATATTTAGCGTATTATGTCCTAATAAGCCCAAGAACATTTTTATAGATATAAAATTTCCATATATTTCTGTCTCATCAATCTAAAGAAATATTTCTCTTTTTTTTTCCAAAAGAAATGCAATCTTTAGATTTCTTCATAGATATTTGGACAAATTTTGGTACATCCCAAAGTATTTTTAGTTAATTTTCCATATATATAAAAAGAAAAGAGGATTGAGCAATGGGGAAAGGGGTTGGGAAAGGAGGAAGGGGAAAGGGAGTGGTGTTAGCGATAAAGAGGATTGAGGAACAAGGAAAGGGAGGTGGCGATAATGGTGGCATAGAAGAGTAAGGAGGGAAAAAGGGTGGAAGGATGATCTTGTAGCCAGGAGTGGGCATCAAGCCCTCAGAAAGCATCTATATTTTCACAACCATTTCAGGGCTACCACCTGTTGCTTTGGCTCTTGAGTTGATGACATACAACCATTTCATCAGATGAAGTTATGCTCAAAGTATATCAATATCACCTACCTCGCATGCGTGTAATATGAGAATTTCCCCTTCCACAACTATGTTTTCACAGACCGTTTGCTCAATAGAACACTTCACAATTTATGGACTGGGACACAGTAATAACATCAAAGCTTTCAATTTAGTACTAAGATTTGAACTAGTAATTTAAAAAAAAAAAAAAAAAGGAATTGACCAATGGGGTAGCAGCAACAAATGTTAACAGCAATGGCGTAGCAATAAACAAACACGCGAAACCCCAAAATTCAAAACACACACTTGGCCTACAACAGAAACGGCAAGAAATAGAAGCCTCCAACAAAAACCCATGTACAATATGAAGACAGGGTGCACAAATAAGTGAAAAGACGTGATTTTTTAGCGGAGATATTAAGGTACCAGCTAAGAAGCAGGAAGAGGGTGGCTGTGATCAGAACAAGGAATGCAACATGAAGCACCAAGGCAGAGTCACTTGCGGAGAACGCTAAGCCCAGCATCAGAGCAAGGCATAGACCCAGCATCACGAACGCTGATTTTAATGTATTCCATGTGGGACCCTGGCATCCAATCAACAAATCATCAGTATTTTTCCCCCCCTCACAAACCATCAGTACTTGGCTGTAAATACATATGCATATAAAGAAGAGAGAGCAAGAGCAAGAGAGAGTACTGACGTTGACACCGGGGGCTAGAGCTCCGAGTAAAACAGCGTTTGCGGATGATATGCCTTCTCCAACTGCTTTCTTATTCTCCATTCGAGTGATTGAGATCTCGAATTGCAAACTTTGACAGAGACGGAGAAGGAGACGGAGAGAGAGAGGGATCGGGTTGAAATGGTTTCTAGATCATCCGGCTCAACTCGACCCAGGGGTTTATAACCAGTTCGGTCGGTTTCGTTCTTAAGAATTGAAATCGATTGAAAACTCGTTAGATTCCCATTCTTATGATTTGAAAACTGAATTGAATCGAACTGAATTAAAAAATATTTATTTTATTTTATATTATATGCAATATAAATTATATGCAATATAAGTTATACATATTATAAAATTGACATAATATGAAAATTTAATCTTATTATTTATACTTTTTTAATAAACTCTCTGAAATATGAATATGAATATTAATATGTTATTATTTATCCTTATATATTAAGTTACATACTAACATATATAATATGATATAAATATAAGAGTACACCTTTAATATATATATAAAAAATAAATACATTTTTACACATGAGTAATACTACATACAATCATAAAGTGTGCAAGTATCGTGCAGTCATTTTGAAAAAGAATGGAGTCTACTATTAAAAAATTAATTTTTTATGTAGATCTCGTATTTATTCATTTTTTTTAAATAAATATGCGATACTTACATACTCACGACTACGATTATCATTTTTCTTTACACATTTCTTGTGATTATATGCATGGTGTTTGACTTTATAGGGCCCGTTAAAATAAAGATCAAGTGCTTAAATTCACAAATCTTTTCAACTGCCATTCTTTTGTTGTTAATGGTCGTTTAAAATCATATTCCATCAGTAAGAGAATGTGACAAATTACAATTTTCAGACTTGAGGTGTAACGTCCAGGTTTTGGATGGATTGGAGAGTTACTAATTGTTACTTAAAATCATATTTCACAATAAAGTTATAAACTCTAATTTCTCAATTACATATAGATCTCAATGTTTTAAACCAACTACTCCAAAATAATTAACTAAGAATATCATAAAGTCTCAAAATAAATATCAACCTTTCAAAATATCAAGTTAACTAAGCAAAAACAAAACTATTAAATAAAATTTTCCAATAACCAAAGTGCTTTCTTTGTACTTAATCCACTATCCTTACGTCGTCTTATCCATGTTTCCTATTCTTGAACTTTAGATGAAACATCCAAAACATCTGAAGATATTATAGAGATTAGGGATAAGTTATCAACAACTCAGTAAGCAAAGAACATATACTAATATGTAAACATGAGCATTTACAAAATTCAGAATGTAGAATAAACATTTACTTTCAAAACACATAATCAAAACATGTTATAAAAATATCAGAGCGAAACTTTCAGAAAATATTCTTATTCAAAAGTATCATTTGGCATAGCATAACTGAGCATCATTATCGTCATATCAAAGCACTATATCATAACAAAGACTATGTTTAACCCTCGTGGTAGGATTGTGCATCTGCGAATAGCCAAGCAAAACATAAATCACTCTATTACCAAATAGTGTGCACTCAAACAGAAACTACTACTATCACTCGTGACAAGACCGTATATCACTACTCTTACATGTGGCAAAGTCGTATACCACTACTATTACCTGTGACAAGGTCATATACCACTATTATTACCCGTGTGAGGGTCTTATACCACCACTATTATCACCCATGGCGAGGCCTTAACTAAATAGAACAAAAACATAATCAGAAAGTCATACCAAAAGTTTTCAAATATCACATCATATCAAAATAGAGTAATGAACGAAATCATATCATCTTACAATATCAAAACCAGATTCAAAGCATCTTCACTTAATCAATGCAAAAAATGTTAAATCTCATATTCATTCTTTTTGCGCAATTCAGAAACAGAATGTAAAAAATAAGCTCATGTATACACCAGTCATGACAAAAAATATTTGCTTCTTATACAAAGTGTAACATACCACCCCTCACAATTAAGAAGTATGTCATTTCTTTTTAGAAAATCACGGAAGCTGGAGTGCTACTACTGAACCCGATTTAAAAATATATTTGTCTCTTTTTCTAAAGGAAGCGCCAAGTATAAAAATTCTTTATAATAAATAGAGTCGTTTTGAATTAAAATACTGAAATTATAAATGAGAGTGCGTTGAAGCATTTATTACAATTTCTCAAAATTAGTGCCATAAAAATCATAACTTAAAATCTTTGTACATGATCTAGGCTACTGTCACACCTCACTGAACTAAGTCCCATCATGCAGCTCTATCTTTATAAATATTCTGACCTGGAGTGGTCTAACAACATAAAAATAAACTAAAATGAGTCGATGACTCAGTAAGAAAATCATCAAAAAGTAAACATACTTAATATAAGAATATAAGCTTTTTCATAAAATATTACATACTGAGAATTAACATTATGATTATTTATACGTATGCTTATGTCATGCATGACTTATCTTGCTTATCATACTGGCCCACACACTTAACCATGTGTACAAGGTTGTGCACCAACCACACATCCTGCGGCCCAAGGAGAGCCACTAATAGTATTCTAGCATACTATGGTGGACCACACTTAGCATGCACATCCACCCATAAATCGCATTGGTACCATGCATCTGAATGGTCATCTGATTATCTATTATGAACTTATCTTACACTTAATCTTATTAAAACTTACGTTTTTGTGCAGCATAAAATGCATGAGATGCATAATACATATATAATTATAATATGCGGAATAAAACATGTATGACGTGCTTACAAATATCATGACATGCGTGGTATGTAAACACTGGCTTCCAAAGAATTGGATTTAATAATAATATATATAATTAGCTAACTTATTATAATCCTAATTTATGCTTAAGTTACTTACCTTATAGTGTTGCTCTTACCTTGTAGTGTTGCTACCTAAAATTTTCGATAAAAAATCGATCACGGTGCTGGATTGTATATCTTGGGGTCCAATCGTTGCACTTATGGAGATTTATAATTTTTTTTCTTCCAAATAACACACGAAAGGGAGATATTATAGAGAAATTTGGGAGAAGGTGCTGATAAGTTCACGTTTAAGTTGGACTTGGTCGTGATCATTCAATAAGAGTTTGAATTTAAAAATATAATCTAGTAGTTCATTCAATGTAGGATTGGCAGTGATTGAGACTGCGTAGGGGACGTCAATTAATCATTATTTTAAATTGAAATAAATTTCTAATGGTCGATTTTTAAATCTTAAAACGAGTCTAACTCGTTCAGTAAATAAATGAATGAGGTTTAACCTAGTTATTGAGATTAATTAAAACTCTTAATCAATCTCAATAATCTATTGCTCGTGAGTTTATCTAATATGACGCATTAAATATAATTTAGGCGCAATAAAAATTATCAATATTCCAACCTTATAATTATTGGGTCGGGTCGTTAAATAAAGTTTCATAAGTAATGCAGAACACATTACTGAGGTTGTTTTCACGTTTCTTTTCAAAACATATCGCGCACATTTTTCATAAAATCAACCTCAGTCCTTTCTTTTATATAAAGTTTAATATAGAAACCTTACTTACCTAGACTCTTTAATTTCTTTGAATTTTCTCACAATGGTGTCAAGGGAATATCGATTATCACCTATAAAATAGTTACACGTAACTTCTGTAAATTTTCAATTGGGCATGTTTTCGTAATTAACACCCAAGTTATACAAAATCTATATCTCCCTATTGTCTAAAAATTTTAAAATATCGCCGCTTCTGATTTTCACAAAATTTCTCCAAATGATATGTGATTAAACTCTAAAATACCTCCAACTTTCAACATCTAATTTCTCTTAGTTTTATCCCAATAGTATCATCAAAATTAATAAACACTGGATCACTTGCTAGTGAACTGGAGGAGAGAGGCTTACGAGCAGAGTAAGCATGCGGCGTGAGTCGTGTGTTCGACCGTGAACCTCCAACGTGGGTGAGCGACGGTGGCTGTTCCGAGCGGCAGAGCATGAAAATGAGAGAGAGAGAGAGAGAGAGAGAGAGAGAGAGAGAGACTCACGTAGGTAAAGAGAGAGAGCACGGTGGCTTAAGCACCCCGATGGGGAAACTGTTCAGTTTTTGGCAAGGGGAAGCCGGGGCCTCTTGGACATGCGATGAGATGGTGGCTTGGGGTTCACGTTGCAGGGTGGCGGCGGAGTGGAGTTCCCGGCGAAAAGCGATGGCTGGAGCAAAAGGAAACGTGGGAGAGGCTTGCATGGTGGTGGTGCGTGCGCTAGAAGACTGTGGGTGTGGGAGGCATGAGGCGTCGGTGCTCAACAGGACGACACGACTGTTTGGCGTTATCGGCTAAGGCAAACAACGTGGAGGAGCAGCTGGACTTGGGTTGCTCTGTTTTTGGGTGTGAAAAACAGAGGCTTGACGTGTGATTGCAGGTGGCTTTCTTACACGGTGGCTACAGGGCTGGATAGGTGGCTAAGCCAAGGTTGCCGTCCTAGGTTGGTTTTGTGCTGCTTATGGTTGCTGAAAGTGGAGGAGCATGCAAGGTTGTGGTATACACTTCAACGGGACGATTCAGGTGCGCAAATCTCACACTTGCGATTGGAAATTATCTGCATTAACCGCCTTGGCTTCTGTAGCATGGTCAAGCGCACCAATTACTTACCTCCCTCACATCTACTAGAGTCAATGGATGCGTTCAGTTTGAAAAATATCTAAATACTTTAAAAAAATGTGAAAGAAAAAGTAAAAATAAAAAATAAAAAAAGAGAGTTGAAGTGTTCGGTAGAGAATTTCGGTTATGACGTAGCAACGTCCATATAATATATCGCTAGTCGGTGCTAAAATCAAAGTTCGGCATTGGACTGTAATGATAAGACGTGATAAAATAATTTTACTATTCAAACGACATCTAAATAAGATTTATTACGTTTTTTTTTCTTTTTTCTAGTCTTTATATGAGATCATCAAAATACTAAGAGTAGTGCTAGACTGTTGTCTAGCATTGACAGCTAGATGTGTCGTCTAACACAAATTTATCTTTTTATTTTTTTTTAATTTTTTATCACTTAAAACATTTTAAAAAATATAAAAAAAAATCAATACACTAATAATTACTTTCTTGACTATTAAATAAATAAAAAAAAATATGCTGAATTGTCAACACAACAGACAGACACCTATCAAAAACACAACAGACAGACATAAGGGATATAGTAATTTCCCTACCTATATCACAGCCATTAAATGTCAGTACAACGATCGCAAATTCTGGGTTATGAGAACCAATCCAAAAAAGCAAGTAGTAACTTAGCTTGCTATAAGGGACATCTGAGGCTTAGGTGGTCTCCATGGTGGTGCAATCGGCACTATGGTAGTGTCCGACAACGCGCGTAGGAGGTTTGTACCTGGGCTAGGTTATGGATAGTAGTAGCGATGGCTAAGGGAGGAGGCAGTTGGTTGTTGGGGCAAGTGCTCTGGTCTGTGTGATTATTTGGTGCAGTTTGCCGAGATGCTAGCTGGGTGTTTCCTGGACGTGGGGACGTGGGGAGGGAACGTGCATGCTGAGAGTTGTGGTGGCTGCACCGTGCTTGATGGAAATTTATGGAGAAAGTGCGGCAATTCTAACTTGGAAAGTTTCTACGTACATGAGGGTATGCATGTATATGTATATATATCGATAGCTAGAAACCTAGAGGAGAAAAAAAAAAAAAAGGGAAGGTAGAAACGTGCATGAGATGTTGATTAGTAGCTGGGCTTGGGATTTTAGTAAATTCTTGGGGCACCACTAAATTAAAAATTAAAAATTAGGCTTTAACTCATTTATTGAGTTAAAATCATCCGCTAAGTCCTAATAGGCCTTAAAATAACCAAAAATTATAGTTCGTGGGCTTAGAAAAAATTATCCAATAAATTTCAATTAAAGTTTTTGAAAAAATTGGCCCGTTAAGCGTAATTTATGCCCGCAAAAATCCATATATCTCCAAAATATATTGAACCTGTGACCCATTTAAAATTACTCGTTAAATCTTAAATAGACTTCTCATACATATTAACCTCAACAAATAAATAAATAGTACGCGGGTTTGACCTAGGCTTGGTGCTGGACCGTTATATGAGGACAACAAAAAACTTTGAAGCTCTCTCCTTTCAGAGGGCATACTAAAACATCTAGGGACGCATACATATGCATGCATACAAGTAAACTTCGGACATCTGAGAAATCCAAAGGGGCTAATCTCTACATGCTGTATCAGAGAGATGTTTCAAATTGAGAACTTTTTAATTTCCCATATATGTAGGGCCTCCCAGGGAAGGATCTTGCTGGAGTCGCCATTCTCTCTCTTTGAGATACTGCAAAAGTGGATGTGGCTCAATTCTGAGATCTGTCACAGCACCACACCCCAAGGGGCTAGGTCTTTGGTAACCAGGAAAGAGCTTCTCCCTTTTGAGTTCATCTGCACCATAAACAAGAGGAAGAGCCGGAGGCATTTGTGGGCTCTCCATGTATAAACTTGGGTTATAAGACGTAGGATTTCCCCACCGATCAAAAACATCAAACTTAGAAGCATTCTCCTGAGCATGATACTGAACCGGAAATATATTGGCTTGCTCAAGATTGTGTTTTTCTCTGTACTGGCGAAGCCATTCAGAAGAAGTCATTCGACGTGTTGGTAGGTGATTATCCATGAAACCACGAGGCTCATGAGTTGCAACCCAACTTGAAGTGCTTGATACCTGCAATGCACCATCATAATCATTTACTTTGCTCCAGCCTGCAGAGGTTCTGCAGTCAGCAAAGTTAGATTGAATGCCACTAAACCAAACAGCATCATCAGGCAATAAAGGAGCAGAAGGCACAGGAGGTAAGTATGTAGGAGATGAGAAATTGATGAATGCAGATTTGGGCTCAGAACCATTCACAGAACCCTCATTTTCGCCTATGGAGAGACCAGCCAAGGTTGTAGAAGCCATTTCTTCTTTAGGCTTCAAGCCGTGTTTGCTAATATTACCTGTCTTCTCTGTATCATTGCTCAAACTTCCCCTATTGAGGACCCAAGCACTTAGTGAGGGAGGCCCAGCAGAGATTGGGATTCCTAACAACGGATGTGCTGAAGTATCCTTCACGTGAGGCTCCTGATGCTCGAATGACTTCTTGCACCGGGAACTATAGATGTCAGCATAGAAAGCGAAAGGATCATTCTCAGCCTTGGTTTGCTCAATAAGTAGTGACATAGCTCGGGGCAAGCATTCATCAGAAGATACATTTTTATCCCCTGAACCTTTTGGAGACATTTGATTGTTCATGTCAACGGAAGTGTAAAGTGGCGCTGAGTTATATCTCGAGAGAGGTTTGAAAAGAATGACTTCTTCATCATCAATGGCAACAGATTTACCATTCACACAAGGGTTACTTGAACTTGCCTTCAGGATCTGTTCCTCACATTCTTTTGTGGCTATGTAAACATGCTGGTTGGGCTCTTTGAATTTAAGATCAGTACTGGCGGACTCTACTTTTTCTGATTCTTTTCTCTCTGGAAATTCACTTGACTCTCCACTGTAGAATTTTCGTCCTAACTTATCATACAGAATCCACTTACCAGAATCATTTGATCTTTCTGCAATCTTCATTGCAGCATTAGTGATGCGGCGAGCACGGAATTCAGCTTCCCTTTCAAAGCTGTCTATGTGTTCCCAAGGAGTTGAAAAGTACAATGACATATGTGCACGTGCAACTGTTGCAAAGCCTCTCAATTCATAGTCTTCCCACAGAGGAGTACCATCCGGAGACATGGCTTCGCCACGTTTAACATCGAACTGCTTTAGAAGTTCAATAAACACGCCAAAAAAGTAACCCATGGCGCTTCTACTTTTTTCATCAACCCCATACACTTTTACTTCATCAAGCATGCCCAGCAGCCACTCCACAAATACAAGCACAGCTGGTAAAAGGGGGCAAAGATACAATTGGGTAGCCTTCAGACATCTATCAACAAGGCGCCCCATGAAAACTAATGCTGCTGCAATTGCAAATTGTGTCCAGACAATGTGTTCCATATCATTTTTATCTTTTGACCTTTTTACTTGTGGATCATGAATTAGGTTCTCTATAATAAAGACGAATATAGAAGCAACTTGCAGGGCTCGAAAAGGGCCTGTTCTAGCTGAATCCAAACACCGGTAAGATTCCAATGCAGCCATTAGTTTTGTATCATCTAGTGCCATTAAAGCATCCAACTCTCTCATAGCAGATGCAAAGGCACAAGGTAATTCCTCAAAACTGCCTCGCATTAAAAAGTAGCAGAAAACATAAGAGTTCATGTAGAAACTGAATAAGCCAACCCACTTCATAGAAGCAAGATGCATATGAAGTGATCAGGATATGCACAAAAAAATAAAATAAAATAATGCAATTAAGCGGAAATTGTACTTTACCCAGCTGTGGGTTGAGTAGAGTGTGAATTGCCAACCTGTGGTTCAAAGAGTTGCATAGCATGTTATTGTGTTTTTTGGGCTTTTTTTTTTTTTTTGGGAAAGTCATTTGAACATGCAAATTTAAAGATTTATGACAGAATATATTAAAGAATGTAACCCCAGGTGATTGAATGTGATTTTTTAATCCACAGGTTAACAGCTCAAATTCAACCAAAATTAATGTAGATCAAGTTTAAATTAACCCAAATTATTAGACTATAATAAATTTACACTAAATATTAAGACTCTAATTTACAAGGAGTACCTGGATTTTAGGAAAAAGAAACTCATAGTTCTGACAAGAAGAGACCATAATTCTGTTTCCACAGAGCGACTGTGTTCAGCTTTCAACATATTGCAATTTGAGAAATCAGCATTTGATTGTGATTTCGTCTGGAAGTTGCTTCTTTCAGAAGGTTTTAAGAAATCAAAGTAGGCCTCTCCACAAAGGGAATTCAAATGAGACGACCTGTTCTGAAAGATCATAACAAGCCTTGAGAAATACAAAGATGTGAAAATCAGAAGCAGAGAGGAAGTGCAGAGGATAAAAATTAAACACCAAAATTATAAAATAAAATCTTCTTACCCTCTCCATGAGTAAAATTAGGTTATCCCAGGCATCAGGGAAAGGTTCTTTAACGGCCAAACTCCTTACACAGTGGTACAAAGCAAGGAACTCATCACCAACATATGTAGCCAATACCGCCAACTACAAATGATCAGAGTCGGTCACATATGAAAACAAAAAATATAAGCATTATAAAAACTGATGATACAAATCCATACAGTAACTAGTCCTCAAGGAGTCAAGAGTGAGCACTATGCGAAGATAATGATTTGATGACATCAGACTAATAGGAAAGAAAATACCTGATTATGGGGGTTTCCACTATCTGGCCAAATCATTGTTGCTTCCAGGTAGTGGGAAGCTGCAACTGACCAGTTACGTTCTTGAACATCAGATTTTTCATATTGTTCTCGGTATCTAGCAAGATCCCCTAGACAAACTAAAAATCGATGGCATAAAAATTGGCATTTCTGCATCTTCTTTGGTTTGACAGAAGTAGACATGGCACCTTTTTTGTAAGAGTCTTCGGGGAGGCCATAACATTTTCTGATTTTCAATATCAAATTTTTGTAAAACTCAGTTGCTTGAGAAAGAAATGACTTGAATCCAGCTATATGTTTGTCATCAATTATCTGCACACTACTGGCATTTTGTGTCACCAAGTTTTTGCTCTCTCCATCAGCAGAACATTTCTTTATTATCTTACGAAACTCATCAATATGCTTATAGTGTAGTTTCCACAAAGAATATTCAACATCTTGAACTTCCACATGTTCATGATCATTTAGAATGATTTTCTCGTAACTAGAACGGACTTTTTGATACAGGTCTTGAACATCAGAGTGCAATAGACTTTTGGTGTAAATCAATGCCCACAACTGTTTTTCTAAGTTACCAGCCTGAAAGCATCACAATTTTCAGAAGTCAGATATTAAATAAAGGCAGAAAAAGATTCCATATAATAGCAAATGCTGCTTCGGAATATATTACCACAGCAAGATTGCCCTGCTTTTCATTCTGTTCAGTCGATGGAACTGGTGAATTAGTAGACATGATCAGAGTTGCCACAGGTTCTCCTTTGGTGCCTTATCTTCTCAAGATGAATGAAATAAATTTTCATTATAGCTGACCTCATAATTGATTATTCGATCCATCAGATAATGAGAGGGAAATAAAGAATCAACAACTAAAAGTCAATACACGTATCTTTAGAAACTCTAATTAAAAGCCAATTACACATGCACAAGAAATTTAAACTCTTGGACACTTGGTACACTCAAAGAACGTGGAACTTCTGGAAATATTCAAATAATACAAAAAATGTAGCACGTCCAAACAAAGAAAATGTATCTGAGTAAAACTGAATGGAAATCTCTCAGTAGCTCTTTTTTCTCCCCCTTGACCTAGCAGACTATTTTTTGTGACTTTCGAAGATATACTTTTCATTGCGCAGAAATTACACAGCCGTCCTTCTTCATGATGATAGCATTACACTTCATATGTGAAAGAGAGATCTCGAAAAAGAGATAAAACGCCGGTGAAATATGAGGAGTTTAACACATGCTACACTTAAAGTACTGCAAAGATTCCATTTGAATGATACTCGAGCTACTTGTGAACGGGTTCATCTGAAGTTGCATAGCACTAAACAATTCCATAGAAATTCCGGAGGCATATGTCCCAGATAGGAATCAAATCAAATTGAGTTCGACTAAAACCAAATTCAGCAATGATAATTTGAACAAGAAATGACCACCCATACCGTCAACTCGAGACAGGCATGGAACTGATCAAGTAAGAAATGCTTAAACTAACAGATACCCGTAAGAATCAAGGTAATCAGTCAACTAAGAGCATGACACATTCGCTGCTGAGTACTGCCCTGCTAGATATCATAGTTTACACGCGAACATGACTACAGATAATCAAAACAATTAAATAGGAAGACCCAGCTAATTGGAAGTCTGGACTTCCAACTTCCATAACCAAAGCTATCCACCCGAATTGGAAATGAGAAACCACCACCAACATCAAAACTGAAAGAAACCCACGTCAATTAAGCAGCAAAGGCAGCATCAGATAAAGTTTTTGTGATCTTTGAAGATCTAAAGGAGAGAGAATTGCATCGGATATATGAAAAAAGCGAAAAGCGAGAAGAAGTGCCTGGAGAAAAAGACACCGTACCTGAAGTGCATAAAGGGACATAACCACAATTACCAAAGCCCCATCAAAGTCGGTCGCTTGTGACCAATGTTTGAAGCAGAAACTGAAGACAAAGCAACCAAGCAAAAGCCTACGAATAGAGAAGAGCAACACAAGAGACAGAGAGAGAGAGAGAGAGGCGCGGGGAAAGGAAGCTGCAATAAGAGCCAGACCACCTGTACTATACAGTCTGTACAGCGTCAGTTGTGAAACAGACGAGAGTTGATGAAGACAAAGACCAAGACTGCTATCCCAAATCCTTTTCTTCTTTTCTATCATAAAATTTTCCTTCCTTTTTCCAAGCAGTCTAATTTTTCCTGTTGTGTAATAGCAAGATAAATCCCCTAACATAATATCAATAAGCATAGGAAAGAAAGTATAATTTAAAGGGTCCCATCATCGTCGTCGTCGTCGTCCATTTCTATGACCGGAGTGAACATAATAACTTGAAATACACGCTAAACCCAATCTTTGAGCAAGGATTGTGCTATGGTATTAAACTGGGCAACATCATAATTTATCGAACGTGGTCCATCACCGTTAAAGCTACGATTTCGTGATGTTAGAAGGGGCTTAGCCGCACACGTGTGCATGGCGAGGTGGCTACTCGGTGGGTTGTTGGAGATCTCATTTCTATCCGTTGTCTAATGCTTCCAAAAAGCTAAAAAAAAGTAGTCTATTTACATCATCGTATAAAATAAATTTTATAAGAATTCTAAAAAAATAACCCCTAAATAATCACCGTGTATTAAATTAGTTCTTCCATTCAATATTTAATAAAAAGAAATTAAAATCACTGGATAACCTCACTGGTTATCTAAAACTATATGATAATATATATATATATATATATATTGGTTTATGTCCATCCTCTTTAAATTGATAAATACATTAATAATATATATATTATTTTATCTTATATTTAAAATATAATCAATATTATATGAATAATTATACTTGAATAAAACTCAACCATACTAATCAATATTTTTCTCTATTTTCTATCTAAAGAAAAAACTCAACCACTCCATTTTCTCCAACCTGGAAGTGTCGACCTCCCCTTTCCTTTCAATAAATAAGTCTCATATTAATATATATATATATATATATAATATATTTCTATTAAATAAAATATTTATCTAATATATCACATTTTGGTCATTGAAATGTCACATGCGCCCAACCATTGTGCTTACCAACAGCTAATCTTCAAAGGCCAATTAGTACAAGTATCGTAATCAACATGGGCGAGGCATTACGGCCACCAACTAGCACTTGTGTGGCATATATGCATGGTTGGGATCTCCAATTCAGATTTTTCAAAGTCATCCTGATCCACTCTTACACCGATACAATCATCTGTTCTTGGTGAGCCTCATGCACCAGCTATGTTGCACTTCTTTTCTAATTGACAACTCCTAAACAATTGACTGTTCCTTTCCAAATATGGACTACAACGACATTCAATGAACCTACCATTTGAACAAAAACACATTGCGTTAATGCCTAAAAACGCACAGCCAGAAAGAGAAGAAAGATCAATTCCTAGGACGCACTGAGGTAAGTTAGATCTCGATCGGTGTTGTTGGGAGTCCTCGGCAATGGTCTGGTACGACTGTACAGTGTCGATGTGTACATCAATGACAATGAACATGATTTAAATGCAAAAAAAATAAGAATAGATGAATACACAAATTTTCGTGGTTCGACACTAAACCTACGTCCACGAGGGTTTAGAGAGCAGAGATTATTATACTTGTTTACAGTCTCTTGTGTCTTCTCATTTATCATTGTACAATAAGAGCCAGAGATCTATATGCTAGAGAACATATTCTCCCTAGAGCTCTCTGTCCTGAGGTTAAAAAAGAAGTTGAAGCCAAAAGAAAAAGTCGAAAGAAATCCCCTCAAACAATAGGCTCTTCGTGTCCCTTTTATTTGACCCTCTACTTGCGTGTCCCTCGATAGTGGTGATGGATGTTTGCTTAGGGTGTCTGATCCTTTCTTCTTTTCCTATTTTTTTCCGATACATTTCTGTCTCTTGACATCCTCATTTTGTCTCTTCTTATCTCCTTTCCCTCTTACTCATTTTGTCTTTTAGTAATAACCTCCTTTAATAAGTTGAGTCTTGAAAACTATTTTAAAACTGATGTATTTTACCCCTTACACATTGGTTATGTATTTCGTTTCATGGATTACATCTTCTGTAAAAGGACGACTTTTTTAATTGTCGACTCTTTTTCTTGTATTCTTCTATATATTTTGATTAGAAGAAAAACAATATATATTAAAAAAAATGATAAGTGAAGCTTCCACGCCACGAATGATGTGGAGTACGCATGAGTTGACATGGTCGATTGACGCATGGGGTGAAGTCCAGATCATCATGTTAGAGGAGCATCTTGACCGTAGATTTAATTACGCCAATAAATAACTAGATAATATAACCAATATATACAAAAAGTCAAAGAGTCGACGTGGGTCTAGACATAGGTGAATGCAACCCATTCCAGCCACGTTCAATGCTAATCATCAAATCCTCTGTTCCAATCCAGTAGAGTACGACCACTGTGTTCCCTACTCTACGGCCACTTTTTTTTTTTTTAAGCTACTCTTCGGCCACTTGATTGGGATAATCGTCGTGATTTTCTGGAAAATGTTAGATTACCGAAAATGATTCGGAATTTGATGGCAATGCAACGGCAGAGGTTTGTCATCGTCGGTTGTCTCTGAAAATGGGGCTCTATCCGGATTTTTTTTTTTTTTGTTTTATCTTTATGAGAGATAGATTTCATTCTTTCATAAAAATGAAATTATTGCTTTAACATGATACATATAGAAAAAATTTTAAATTATAAATCAACTATTTATAAATAGAGTTTTATCAATACACAAATTTATTTATGACTAGTATAATCTTAACTTCTATAACTCTCTACAGATAAACTGTTTGAGAGATTATATTTTACTTAAAGTAGAGATTTTAAATCCTACCTCTAAAAAAAGAGAAGACTTTTAATTATAGACAAAATATCTAATAGATTATTTCTTTTTTATTTTTACCTAAACAAAATGAAATAATAATAAAAACAAAGATAGATGTGAAAAAATGGAATTCCAGCTGGAGATCCAAAATTTTAATTTGAAAAAAATAAAATACAATAAACAGAGAAACTATAATGGCGCGCGTGAGGGATACGTATTATGCAAAGAATGTGGCGGTCAATCGAGTCTGAAAAAATCAAAATCCTTAATTCCAGAAACGCCCCATGACAGCTTAAAATAGGTCTCTATCAGACCAAGACAACCACCCCGACCCGTTATTTGAGGTTAGTGCCCCATGATCATACTGGATGTAGCTGTGTGGCTACGTCCCGTCGTCCCCCACCATACAAAACTGAGCAATATTTATTAAATCAGAAATGCTAAATGTTCCGAAGATATGTTCTGAAGATGTGTCTCGAAGTTTTTTTTTTATTATTTAATGATTAAATAAGTATTTTTTTAATGATATTATAAATTTTTTATTTTTTTTATAAATATTTATGATGATTAAAAAAATATATAAAATAAAATAAATAAAAAATAAAAAAATATTTTTTGCCTGTTCGATAGACTTTCGGGCTACATCTCTTAAAAATAACTGATAATATATATATAAAGAAATTATAAAAAAAAATTATAAATTAATATAATTTTATAAGATTTGTTAAATTTATTTTATAATAAAAATAATTTTATAATTTAATTTATTATATCAAATCACATTAATTTATACATTTAATTTTATATAATTTATTTCTATTTAAAATATTTTATTTTTTTAAATAAGTGTTTGAACAAGTTCTATGACGCGATCATGACGTCCTGTTTTTACTTTTCTCCTTTCATAGTCTTGAATAATGATTGAGCATAGAAATCAATGGGCGTTTGATTTCAGCTAATTGTTTGGTGAAAAGTCTCTATCATGAGAAGAATTCATGATCTTGATTGAGTGACGATGCTCTCTATCATGAGATGCTCCCCCTAAACTTTTATGCGTTTCCATCTTTCTCACTTTCTCTTTGCCGTTTCCCCTCAACAACGAACAATCCATCTCCTTCCCCAGTGTTGAAACCCACCGAAGCAGCTTACGAACAACCGAATTGTGAATAGCACCGGCTTTACAAAAAATCAACTCAAACCGAAAGGAACTTTGAGGGGCCAAGAATTTTGTCCATTTGTTTCCGTTACTTAACACACCAGAATGCAAGTGCAGCTTGTATAAACATTTTTTTCTTTTGCAGGTTTGGCGCGGGAAGGGAGACAACAATGGCAGGTGAACAGTACACGTTCATGCTTGGACTCAATTATTTTACAACTTTCTAAAAATATATTTAAAATTATCTTAACATCTAAACACACATAAAGTACTTATCTTAAGTGGATTCCATAAAATTTACTCAATCATTTCAACTCACTACTATTTATAAAGAACTTAATTCAACTCAACTCAATTTAACTCAACATTCAAATGCAGTCTTAAACATTTTCATATATTTTTAAAAGAAAATGTTATATAGCCCTTTAAGTATATTGTTTAAAGTTATCGTTAGTGCATTTTTTTTAATGTTTACAAAAATTACTACTAGTGCATTTTTTTTTTATTTTTTAAACATTTAAAAAGAAAAAAAAACTAAAACCAAATGCACTAGCGGTATACTTGAAGGGAATGAGCAGCAACATCTATTTTCAGAAGGAAAATGATATTATGTCGTCTGGGTTTGTTCTCTCAATTTGACCATTCATGTATTTTATTTTTTTATTTTTTTTAATGGTTTTGAAAGTGACTATTAATAAATTTGTGTAATTTTTTTTTTTAAAAATTAAAGATAATTAAAAAAACGTTTGAAAGAAAAAGGAAAATAATTAAAAAAGTGCAAATGCAATAGGGGCATGCTTAGCGGTACACGTTGAGCAGCATAGTATAAAAATTTTTCATTTAATCATTACTTAATCATTGTCCAACATAAAATCCAACATAACTTTCTCAAATTTCCAAACAAAATATAAAAATCAATATAACTTTTCAAAGTTCAAAATAAAAATTATATTCAAACAAAATTTCAATTTTATAATATTTTTATTCAACCTTTTATATTTCATTTCTCAAAATCTAATAAAATATCTTAACTAAAGTTATTTCACTACTATTTACATAATTCTGAAATATTTTAAGTGTCCAAACAAGCCCTAAAAGAACTCATAATCTTAGAAACATCATTCTTTTATGACACATGTCTAACTTATAGAGTATGAGAAATTTGGATAGTGAGTTGAGTTGAGAAGAGATTTGAAAGTTGAATAGAATATTGTTAGAATATAGTTTTTTAATATTCTTTTGTTTTAGTATTTGAAAAAATTGAATTATATATTATAGTTTGTTTGAAAGTTTGAAAAAGTTGTAATGATTAGATGAAATGAAATAAAATGAGTTGAGATCGACTATGAATCCAAGCAACCCCAAATGTTGCCTATAATTATTGTAACTTTAAGGAGCAATCTAACTTCAGCAAAGCAATAAATCCTTGATTTTGTTAACGGAAAGGTACAAGTGAGTTTTCTCTTGGCTAGTTGAGTGCTTGACTTTGAGAATAATAATAATTTAGAATATAGAGAGAAATTTCTTTAGGGGTGGGTGTAGTTTTTCTCAACCCATACTCGTTGTTTCTTGTCACTTGACTTGCCTTTCAAAACGATCGATGTGATATCACAGAGTGCACAGCCATATAAATATATATATATATATATATATATATATATATATATATGTGCTGTTGGCTTGGATGGAAGCAGCTTGTTGCTTGTTGGCCATGTTTGAAGTTTCTCCTTCTTTGTTAGCAATATTTCTGCATGCAGTCCTCCCTGTTCTTTAACGACAATGGCAAATGGACTGCCACATACAAAGTTGCAGTCTCTCAAGATATATACGAGGTGCAAAATTCTTTAGTAAATTACTTGTGTAGACAACACAGGCGTCCTCTCCATTTTGAAGTAGTTCAGTCTTGTTTTTTGGTTAGGTTTTATATTCTATTTACTTTTATATAAGCTTGGTTTTTTAGAGTTTTCTTATAACCCCCAAACTTTACGATGTAAAAGGTATTTCTCCTATAAGAATGAGGGTTTATCAATAAGTTAGGATACCATTCTCTTTCTTTTTTGAAAAAAAAAAACATAAAAAAGAAATTTGATAACAGAACAAAGAGGACGATTTGTTTGGGCCCAAAGCCCATATCTTTGGAGTCTAAAAACTGTTTAGAACCTTCAAATCAACTTTGAAAAGAGCCATTTCCATTGAATGAACAAAATAAAATAAACAATTGAAAAGGAAAGAAATAATTAATATATTTAAGATAACTACTTAATTGTAAAATAGAAAACCAATGATGAATTAAATATGGATAGTCTCAATGAAATTTTATTCTTAAACAAAAATCTTTTTTATGATTTATTTATTCAAATTCATGACCAAAACAATGATACACATTTCAGAAAAACAAGAAAATATTCTATGCGTTATTCTATCATGTCATTTCAAGACAAGTGATGCTACATACAGTTATCGAAATTTTGTCTTGAAAGATGTTTTGAATGGTGCATTTTATTTTTTTATTTTTTATGTATTTTTGTAATCATCATAAAAAAAATTTTAAAAAAAATTTATAATATCATTAAAAAATATTTTATTAATCATTAAGTAAAAATAAAAAAATAAAAAAAATTTCTAGAAAAATCTTCGGATCCATTTTCGAGATCCATTTTCGAGATCTCAAGTTAGACGTGACGTTGTTTTGCAACCTTAAAAAAACAGATTTCGAAATCGAAGGAAAAGAACGGGATATCTGTCTGTCTTGTCGATGCAAATCTTCTTGATTCCTTAATTTCATGGCCCAGAATTGGGAGGAGAGCCGAGAGGTACTTGACACGCGCACATCAAATACGTCACGGACCTAACACTTCCCCACTCCAACGCTAGTTTCAAACTTTTGCGGCCCAACTAGTCTCAAATGCAGTACATGCATGCATGCGCACCATTTTCACGGGATGCAATTTAATAGATCCACATCATCGAACGAGTGCTAAATTTTAAAGCATATACTTTTGCCGTCCTTTTATGTCCGGTTGTGGAAAACATATACCTCGTGAACCAAGCCCAAAACCCGAATACAAATTCCCCTTTTAGGTTCTGTTATGAATAATGGCCCTTGTCCACTCAAGTTTATTGTGTTTAGAGGAGTTTTTCATGTAGATCTCGTTCTTGTTTTCACCACTTTACTCAATCAATATATGCTAAGCTGCCCATGATCCGAAGCTTGGTTGTATTTGGTTGTCCAACCAAACTTAATTCAATTTATCTCAAATTAATTATTGATGAGATCTACTACTTTTTAAATTTTTATAAAAAAATTGAACTAATCTTAACCTTACTTCATACATTTTAACTTAAAAATTTAGATACAGTTTGAATAGCGAGATAAGATATGATGAGATAATTTTAAATAAAAGATGAAAATTGAATAAAATATTATTATAATATTATTATTATTTTGAAATTTGAAAAAATTAAATTATTTATTATATTTTATATAAGAATTTAAAAAATTGTAATGATGAGATGAGATATTACTATTCACAACTTAACTTAATTTATCTCAACATTCAAAAGTATTCTCTCCTCAATACGAAAAACCGACATGAAAGGTCAGGATGCGTAGGACAAACGAATCATTAAAAAGAGATTTAAAATTTGCAAGCTTTTATTGCAAAGTGTTGTGCTTTCACCAGCTATCCTCCACCAACACGTTTTCTTATTAATAGAGTTGATTTTTTCCTTTAAACAAGAGAAGTGGGATGGATTTGTTCACACTGAATGAATGGCAGCGAAAAAAATACCCAGAAAGCCAAATACAAAAGAGGGAAAAGGACATCTAAGAAAAGACCCTTGCAGAGATCTACAAATTGAGATATTGTTTTCGTTAAATTCTTTTAACCAATAGATGACAGAGGTTTGATAAGAAAATTCACTCGGTGACAAACGTAGGCATGCCGTATATCTATTATTATTATGCTTTTAGATGTCATCTGCAGTTAATTTTGACAAGAAGAAGAGCAAGGTAGAGAGAGAGAGAGCAAGGACAGGACAAAGAGATTTTCAAGCAGTGCACATGGGGGATTCAAAGTGCCAAATGAATGCCCCACCAACCTATGGGTGCAAATTCTACGAAATCAGACCCACAGAAACAAACAAGCAGAGAAACAAACAGACAAAAACACAAAAGAGGCCACACCACGCCATGTTTTCTGGCTTTCCCATTCTCATCACTGCCCGTTTTCTCTTTCTTTCCTTTCATCATCACCAGACCCACTTCCTCTCCGCCTTCGTTTTCTGATGTCCCCATTCACAACAGTTTTGGTCTCTTTTCGAGTCAAAAAGCAGACTTAAAACAGCCTTGGATTCAAATAAAGAACAACCTTTGCATGATTGCTTTTACTGCAATTCAAAGCTTTGTATTAAAGAACCTTGACTCATACAACTCAACTTGTAAGTTGCTAAATTAAATGGGTCCCCATTCTATATCTCATGTGGCTACAATAGTACCAATCTGGTCATCAAGACCAATGGATTTTATTCCAGGCCCCACCCCATTTTGACCTCCAACCACCAAGAGAGAGAGGAAAAAAAAAAAAAAGGTGACACTTTTTCAATTTAAAGTTACAATAGATCATATGCCAAACCTAAACCTAGATTGACTGTGTAAACTCTGCACCAGAGAACAATTTTAGTTTGGACCCATCAAATTACCAATGTTAAGTTTCTTTTATATTCATTACTCTCCGTATACATCTTCCTCAGAACTATACACTCGCATACTTCCTTGACCACATTGGCGCACACAGCAAATAATGGCAAGAAAAAAACCAGAGCTTTGTAAACACAAGCATATAGAAACTAGAACCTGTGTCTGCTTTTCTTGGCATCTTTTCCTCATTCACAAATACATCAAAAGGATCAAGATTCCTTGCCCATTCTTATACTCCTTTCTTTGACAGCAAGCCCAAAGCTGCCTTTGCCATTGGTATGAACAAACTCTCTCTCTCTCTCTCTCTCTCTCTCCACCTGCACTTCTTACAACGCTTATTAATGTCTAAAAGTAATATCACTGAATTGGATCTCAGTATTCATTTTACCATTTATTAAGAGAATTCAAAGTTGAGCAAGATTCTCTCAAGCTATTAATGGCGATCCCGAAAATTTTCAAAATTTGATGCTTTTTCTTTGCGGTTTCATGACCTCATCCGTAGAAATTTAATCACAATCCCTACTCAACTAAGCTTCGCACAACTAAAATTGGCTTAAAAATTCATGTCAACAGTCAACTTTCTCGGCAAACAAACATTAATTTTGAACAAAATAAAGAATAAGAGCCCAAAGAAAATGAAAAAGAAAAGAAAAGAAAGAGAGATACATACATAACATTTTACGATTGAAGCAAGATGCTCTCATTCTCCGCAAACATCCCAGTACAAATACATCGTTTTTTATCCTCCTCAATGCCAATATTAATACATATAAACTTACACAAAGTTAAAATTTAATTATTTCAAGAAGAACCTGAAACTCTCGGCGACGTCGTTGGGAACAGAGGCAAAAGGCGGGGCTCGGATTCCCTAGGCGTCGTCGACGGAGAGGGGTGCAGGTAAAAGCCCTTCTCTTTGATCGCTTTTTCCTCAGCCTCCTCGTCTAACTTAGCATTAACATTGGCATTGACGTTGCTTTGGAAGGAGACGTAAGCAGATCGGTCAAAGGGGTCGTGTATGAGCGGCGTGACAGGGCTGAGAGTGAGCGCCGGGAAGTCGAG
Source organism: Juglans microcarpa x Juglans regia (assembly GCF_004785595.1). NCBI lineage: Eukaryota > Viridiplantae > Streptophyta > Magnoliopsida > Fagales > Juglandaceae > Juglans > Juglans microcarpa x Juglans regia. The sequence goes on along the minus strand of NC_054602.1, from coordinate 5,562,493 downwards.
AATGCTCGGGGAGAGGATCTCGGGCTTACGGGGGGAGAACCCGGAATTGTTGGGAGCGAATACAGGGATTAAGGGGTTGATCTTGAGGTTATTGAGGGAACTTCGGCGCTCATAGAGCTTGAACCCGGATTGTTGCTTCTTGGGCATGATAGATTTTATGGGTGGGATGTGGGTCTTTGACGGCGAGTCGGATGCAGGACTGTTGTTGGTGGTGGGCTTGGGGGAGGAGGCGTGCCTGGCGGTCTCGGAGGATCCGGTGAGCATTTGGACGACTTGTTTGAAAGAGGAGGTGTCGGCTTGGACAAAGGTGGTCGGATACGGGTTGGCAGATTCGGATCTGGTGATGGGTCTGAAAGGTTGGTGTTGGTGTTGGTGTTGGTGTTGCAGTGGTGGTGGGGTCGGGGGTGGCGTGGGCTGGAGTCCATTGCTGTTGGTGGCGCTGCTGCTGCTGCTACTGTTGGAGCTACGGCTGTTGGGGGATAGCAAGAAAGACGGGCTTGCGTTCTGAGTTTCTTGGTATCTTGGAGAGATTGACTCCATCGATGCCCTCTAAGATGCTTAAAAAACACACGGGGAGAGAGAGAGAGAGAGAGAGAGAGAGAGAGAGAGAGCTCTGGAGAAGAAGAAGGAGAAGAAGAGAATATGGGGGCAAAGAGATGAGACGAGACTTAGTTACTTTTTCGGGTTTGGTAAGAAATGTTTTGGTGGGGGAGTTTGAGTGAGAGTCTGTGATTGCGGCTCTAACTCCACACGTTGCTTGGGAATGTGCGAAACACGTCCCAAAAGAACAGGAGTCTGTTAAGTTAGAGGTGTTAACATGCCAAACTACTGCTTCTATTCGTTTAGGTTTTATATGTTCGGAGTGAAGCTCCCCTCACTGCTCTAAGCCTTGACATTTCAACTCCTTGGGATGAGTCCTTTATCCTTCAATCCACTTTTAGTTAGGCTAATGCTATCAACAACGAAAATAAAATATTTATATTTTTGTAATTATTATAAATACGTTAAGATTTTTGTACACTGAATTATTCTGCAAACATCACTTAAACAATAAAACATTTATACAATAATAATTTACTTAACAAAAGGGCTTTTTTATTACCTTAGTGGCGTTTAAATTTTAGGATATGTTTCTCACTCTATTATTTTGTTTATTTTCCAAAAAGAAAAACATAGAGAGATTGTTTAATTAAACCATAATTATCCATATAATTCAATTAATTAGTAAGATTTAAATTTTAAAATTTATTATACTTAGACACTAATTTGAGAATATAATTTTACATCAAGAATTATGGTTCGCAGTTGCATATTAAATTTGACCAAATTATGAAAAAAGAAAAAAAGCTATAAACCCAATCAATAGTACTGAAGGGAACCCAAGCCGCAGAAACTGAAAAATACGCGCTTTTAGAAGCTGGAGAGAGATATTCGCCAATCGAAGAAATCGTCAAAAAAAGTTTCAAAATTTCCCATTGACTTTTGGAGCCCTTGAGGCTGACTACGGTAATTTAAAATAGAAGGGAAAAAAAAAAATAGTTCCTCTAGGAGAATACTATATATTAGAATATTAATGTTATACATAGTGTACAGGTATTAGGTGCTTTGAAAAAAGTAAAATTTATTATTAGAAAATTAATTTTTTTTTTTTATGTGAGTCACTTGTATATTAACTTTTTTTTTAAATGATTGTACATCATTTATATATTTACGACTGTAATTATTATTTTTTCATATTAGATATACGATAAAGAGGCCCTTTCGATAATAAAATTTATTTTATTTCCTATCTCATTTTAGTATTATAATTTTTTAAACTTCTCGCATAAAATATAATAAATAATTTAATTTTTTTAATTTATAAAATAATAATAATATTAAAAAATAATATTTTGATAACTTTTAATTTTAATCTCAACTCACTGTAAGTCACGTGAATCTGAGCAAATCAGAAATTAAAAAAAAATTAAAGATGTTAAAAATTTGGGTAGATGCTTCCTAGGCACAAAAGTAGTGTGTTTCCCACTTAAGTTGCTAATTAATCAACCCATATCCGATGGGTTTTGTCATACACAAATTATTAAGTCCATGGCAGCAAAGATATTTGCGGTGCTTTTGTCCCCCACGTAATTGTCACCCATCTAATCATTTGGTCGATAAGAATGTATTAAGCCTAAGTACTTGGTATTTGGTCCTGTCCTTGCTCATTTAGATATTTTAGCACTGCATCCGTGATATTTTGAGATCGAGTTCGAACTTCCATGTTTAACAAGCAATCTTCATTAAGTATATATGTCAATGATCTCCGCTTTAAGTTTCTCTTCTTTTTCCCACCTTGATGTCAATCTGGAGAATGGAAGTTTTTGACAGTACCAAAGGCCGAGAAAGTCGAGAAAAACACCCATACTGGAAAACAACTCGGTCTGCCCACTCATGTGCGCGCGCAGGTCCTGCATCGTCAAAATACGACAGTCGATGGAAGAAAAATATGTATAAAGTTTTCACCAGAATGAATGGTGGCTGTTTATGTCTTTGAAGTAAAATAAATAAATAAACTACGCCACAGAAACATACATTGAATCCGGAAACGAGGTAGAACACAGCAATCAGGGCATGCACACTGGAAAGCAAATTGATCCGGGGATACCGGCTCCGTTGATGATATATCATGAATAGTAATAAATTATTTTTATATAATTTATAAATAGTAATAAAATAGTGTAAGAATATTTGATAACAAGACAAGTTTTTGAAAAGAAAAAGAGATTCACTTAAATAAATATTTTCTATAAGATCACTTTTTTTTTTTTTTTTATTAATCAAAATTACTGCATGTTTACGTGATGATCAGCGCCTAACCTGTGTATGCTTCCAGTTTTTTGCCAGTACAATTAACACCACTATTTTCTAAAGGGCATGTAGTTTTATCTTAGATTACTCAGCAATTGATCAGCAAAATAACAAAAGAACCAGCTTGTACGACTTAACTGCTTAATTAGAACTACCACCATATTATTAGGTCGATAGAGCTAATTCTTACTCTCATTAGCATCGGATCACATGACTAAAGCAGCAATCATTCATCAAGAGTTACTTTGCAACCAAATGTGGTAGACATGGGTTGCTCAGCCAATTCTGAGAAACACAGTTCCTTTCCGATTTCTGATTGCCCAACTCATACATGCATCCCATCCCAGATATATATTCTACTTTATATCTGCTTTTAATAATTAATCTCTTATTTTTAACATCAAATCAAAGGGTGGTTGTCTTTGATCTATCTATTCTTCTCAAATCTCGGACCTATACATGGAACTCAGTCAGTACGGATGCATATGTATATTACTATACCAGTCAAATCATAACCCTACTGCACCAAACTTCCTTTGTCATGCAGAAGTGAGCTAGCCAAGAAGCAAGGAACTAGCTACAACATGACTCGGTAAAGTTCTACCGATTTACTTTTATAAATCCAAACTCCAAACTGTTCATCTTCTACCAAAAGATTCCAAAACCCTTAAAATGAGAGTTCCAATCTTGGTTGCCAAGTGTAGCCTAGCTTTTGTTTGCAGAAGTCAGAAAGACTAGTATCCACACGTTGTATTTGATACTCATTGTCAGGATCCTAAGCTACAGTACTAACTGGAAAAAGGTGAAGAAGAGAGGTGAATCCAATTCTCATTCTATTATGTAATATGAAGTACTGAAAGCAAATGCTGGGTAGAAATTAGTATTGCGAGAGGGACCACATATTCTAAGTGCAACACTTCCCACCAGCCTGAGGAGGTGTTAATGTCATGGAGGAGGAGATCACGACTCCATTTATGAGTTGGACAGTGCCAGATGCACCCACTGGGAACACGTAATTTACAACAATTGTGATTCCACTGAATTGACACGCACATATTTCTGAGACGCAAAATTTGTCCCAATATAACATCAAATAAATGAATACATCATCAATAGATCATCTGATATTTGAAAGGAAATTAAAAATAATTTCTTGGGTGGGTTGGTTCATGTTGTATATGCATGTTTTCATGAGTTTAGATTGTTACTGTTTGGTCAGGGAAAAGAAACTTCTGGTGTCAACGAGAAGGATTCATTTCTTCTTTCCTTCATTTGATCATAGTTCTTTGTCAGTACCTTGTCTTTAAAAAAAAATAAAAAAAAACCTCATTTACTTGGAAAGGGATTCGAAGTCTTCGGTGTCGTTTGGATTCGAAGATAAATTGAAATGAATTGTAAATAGTAGTGAAATGGGTTATAAATAGTAATGAAATTTATGAGTTAAAGTTGATGAATAGTAATGAATAGTAGTGAGATGAGTTGAGATGACTTGAAATGACTTGCAAATATAAACCACTCCTTTAACCATGTTGCATACCATGAATAAAAAGAACAGTAAACCATCCCCTTCCAAATGATCATGACATCTTATAATTATTAAGCATGGATTTATGGTAAGAAACCTTAGTGGATGATGGGCAGAGATTAGAACCGATCGAAGAGCCAAGGATCGATGCGCGCGCGCACACATACATATGCATGTGAACAAGTTGTAATCAAGAAGCAAGAGAGCATCAAATTGGCACTTCCCAACTTTAACCGACACCATCAAATTGCCGGGGCTATTCGGGCTTCTTATTTGCATCATCCTAAATACGAATTGGTCCGTGCACTTGGTGTGGGAGCACATGAATTCCAGCAAAGGTTTTTCTTGGGCCAAGCCCACGGCCACAGATTAATTTAAACACACCTTAGTCCATGAAGTAATGCTCATGACTTTTTGCGTTACTGGGAAAGAGAGAGTGGGTTTTTTTTTTTTTTTTTAGAAAATATTTACGCACAATATTTTTTATAATACTTTACACAATTATATCTTAAGTGAGAAATATTTTTATAAAAAGAAAATTAATTTATAAAAATATCCTTATTTTATAATATTATTATAAAATATATGGTAAAAAAATGTATGGCGGTGTATATATATATATATATATATATTTTTTTTGGCAAAACCTACACTGCCTTTTGGCATTAAAGCATTAATCCGCAATAACCCATCATTGTCCTTTCCAGTCTGTCTCCCCAACATTAAAGGCGTTCCCTATTACACGAGTTATCCAAATAAATATGAATGGACCCGGCTATTTGAAAATCTTTCTTTAGGACAATAAAAAAAATAAACGTTTATTTGGTTTTTATATCTTTGTTTCTGTGGGTAGAGAGAGAGAGAGAGAGAGAGAGGGGCCTTCAAGTACAGGCAAAATTAGTAAAGCAAAGATGATAGCAATTGTGATAATGTAGGTCTGGGGCATGGTTGTGTCCAGTGCCATGAGAGGTGTCCAGACAGATCATCAATGGTCAATCCGGAGTAGGACCACCACAATAATCGGGCTTTCTCCTCAGATTAAATGAAAAGTAGAATGTAATAAGTACATTTAACTTCTTTTTAGTTTCATTATGATTCAAGGATCACGCTCCTTACTATCAGAGACAAAATTAGTGTCGGCGATAATTTAATTTCCTAACAAATAAGAAATTAACCTCTCTTGATTTTAATTGAATTAATAAAGGGAACGCAATCTTCAGTGGTATGCGTACTAATTAATTAAATAGAATATTGTCGGTAAATCCAAGCTAGCTTTTATTGATGTACATATAATATTACGAATAACAATGATTAATATTTTTCAATTTTACGTGTACGCTATTTTTTTCACATTTGAGCTAGCTAGGCCCATGTAATATGAGTCGTGCGATAAGATTGTAGCCTTGTAGTATATACTGCTCGGAAGTTGAAAACGCAACAAAAAGATGCTTGCGAAGGGCATGCAGCAGAGCGCCAGAGCTAAAGATAGGTACCCGGACTGTGAAGAGAAAAGAAGTCCGTGATCTTGCATGGATCGAGCACGATCACTTTGGGGAATCCTATGCCATTTTTATACAGTACGTTTTCTCTTAGTGAGTGAATAATTCACTCGTTCAAATTTTCAAGCTCGAACGACGATATTAACGGTCTAGTTTCAGTACTGTGAGGCCCACTGATCTGTCTAGTTTCAGTACTGTGAGGCCCACTGATCTGCTACGTACCATCAAGTATTATCAACAGAGCATTACGTGACCTTACTGATCGGACCTTCAGGAATCCAATGGCAGAGCTGCTGCTGCATGCCATGCTGAAGTTCAAAGCTCGAAGCATGCTTTCCTCAATAAAAGCAACTTCGTGTCTGCCATATGACACACAAAAACATATTGGACCGTTGGGCTGGCTTTTACGAGAGAGCACTAGATGTTAAAACTTAAAAATTGCACAAGTCACATGTACGATCTATTGGACTCATTTATTATAATACAAACGTAATCCTATTAATATCATCAACAATTTATTGTTAATTCGAAGTACAAACACCATACCCAAATCATAAAAATCTGGGCAAGTCTAAATCATGAAACAGTAGACACAACCCTAGTACACAGTACGCGCGTGTTCACACAACAGACAAGGTTCAAGCCGCTCTAAACATTTTAGTGTGGGCATTTGGGTTCAAAAGCGAAAGGTCCAACGGAGTAGAGAATAAATGGGAGTTTCTGATCTGTTACAAATGGCTTTTCAGGCTTGAGGACGGAACCCTGGAGACCGTAGTGTAAATTAGAGGGCTTGCTGCATGCGGCCAGCGACGATGAGACTAGGAAGACCTTACACTTGTGCGCGCCATAGGAAGTGATAGTCTTGGGCGCTGTGAGGTAGAAGTAGCCGTTCTTGTCTGTTTTGGCTTTCTGGATCAGCCCGTACTTGGTGTTATTGCACTGTAGCTTTACAATGGCACCTGCCAAAATAACCAATGTCCATTAACATTCATGCATGTGCAGCTGGGGAAAGCGTATGAGCAGGACCATACGTAAAGTTTCAGTTTCATGACATTTCTATTCTAATTCCATCATACATAATTAACACATGAAAATCTGAAAGACGATGACACCGTATTAGTCTAGTTCATGCCTCTCATGGTTGTCAATACAACAAAGTCAACAAAATGGCCGTTCCTCTTAGTTGTATGTTTGGCCATGAAAAAATTTCCAAATTTTTTCAAACTTTGTCGGGGATGTGGCTTGTCACTTGTGAGCCATGTACGACAATGAATGAGAAACCAAAATCATTCAAAATAATTTCTAAACGTTAAAAGAACTGCAAGTAGTACTGTTTCCCCTAGCGAGTTCTTACAAAACGTTGAAATTGTACGATGCTGAAGACTGTGTACATGAGAATAAAAGTAAACTACAAAATTATTTTTTATATAAAGAATAAAATAATATTGTAAGAAAAGCATTTTGTGAACAAAATAAACAAGTAAGCTTTGGGAGTTTGAACAAACCAAGAACTGGCGAGGCGCCTAAAAGTGTGTCAACCCCAGCATACTTGCAGGACTTGCAGTAAACAACACCTTGAACAGCTACAAAGCTCCTTGGTGGGTGGAAAACAGGTGAATGCGCCGGGGGATGAACCGGCATTGGGGGATGAGCCGGCGGGTGGACTGGGGGATGAACCGGAGGGAGGCTAGGAGCATGGTGATGAGGTGGGTGACTTGGAGGGTGAACCGGGGGTGGCTTGGAGGCAGGTGAGGTGGAGGGAGACTAGGAGGAGGATGAACCGGTGAGTGACTGGCCGGAGGGTGGCCATGGTGGTGGTGGTGATGGTTCGGGGGTTGAGCTGGAGCTTGACTCGGAGTGTGAGCATGATGGTGATGGTGGTGAGTAGGAGGGTGAGCGGGTGGGTGACTCGGAGGCTGAACGGGTGGATGACTCGGGGGAGGAGCATGGTGATGGTGTTGGTGGTGGTGACTAGGGGTCTCTGCCGGTGGTGGGATGGGTGGCAGAGCTCCATGCTCTTCACCAAACACAGGGTAGCAGCTCACCATCAGTACTGTGAGCTGCAGCAGCACGAACCCTTTCAGGGCAAACCCCATTTTTTCTCTTGGCTTTTCTAGCTCAGAAGGAAGCTAGAGAGAGAGAGAGAGAGAGAGAGCGAGAAGAGATGTTGAGGTCAGGTTTCAAAGGAGGTGATTTATAGAAGCCTAGCCTGATGATTCTTTGCGGTTTTTGTTGATAAAATCTTGTTTTATAATCTTGTGGGCCAGGGCCTATTACGAGGAAGAGGAGAGAGATTATGGCCCGTTTGCATCGAACGGATATTTTATTTATTTATTTTTATTATCTTATTATTATAATTTATTTAAAATTTCTATAAAAAAATAACAAAAAATTTAATTTTTTTAAATTTTTAAATAATAAAATATTTAAAAATAATATTCAAAAAATATTTTATTCAACTTTCAATTTTCATATAAAATTATTTCATTCCATTCAACTTTCCAAATAAACCTATATGTTAAAAGGTAAGTTTATGAGATAAAGATTTTGTGTATGATCGTAAAATGGTTTGAATTAATATTTAATAGAATTTTAGAATATGAGAGATAAAAAATTGAATAAAAATTATTATAAATTTAAAATATTTTTATAATATAAATTTTGTTTGTAAATTTAAAAATTTTGAATTGTTTTTATTTTTTGTTTGAAAGTTTGTAAAATTTATAATAATTAATTTAAAAAATTTATAATAATTAATATAAAATTATTTGTATTTAAAAAATATTTGAAACTGAAGATTTTTTAAAGATGGTAAATGAGCTGTTAAAGATTGCCCTATTGGGTTTGGCCAAAATGAAAAGCAGAGAGAGAGAGAGTACTCGATGAAGAGCAGGGCTTTGATGGATGAGAGGATAGTGTACGTTACAAGGAGTCAGGCTTTTTTCTGTCACTTTTTACCCTTCCCATGTATGTAATCTAGGTGTTTGGTCATTGTCTCTCCCATAGAGTGTTCTTTTTATATCAATTAATTAACTAATTGGTCGATAAACCTATGCAGAGGACAGAGTGTGCATTTTCTTTCTCATATTACCAAGGCAAGGAAAAAAGAGGCTCCAAGAAAGAAAAATGCTTTAAAAAGACAAAGGAAGTCGGGACAAATTCTGGGTTGGACCGCCGTAACTCAATTTGTATTTCCCCCGCGATGTCGGGATGGATATGTTTAAGGCACAGGAATTAATTTTTTATTTTCTTTTTTTTTTAGTTCAAAGTTTTCCCAGTATTTTAGATTATTTATTTGTTTTGAAGTTGAAAATATCAATGAGATATTTAGATATTAAAATGAGATGAGATAAAAATTAAAAATTTAATAAAAAATATTATTTTAAAATTTTAAAAAATTAAATTATTTATTATAATTTATTTTTCAATCCAAACGACTGCGGTAGACATGAGTATCATTACATACCTATTCATGATTTTTTCTGTTTATTAGTATATATGTGGTGAATATCATGGAGCTTTAAATAATGCCTCCCACGTCAGCCTTTTCGATCGTTGTTATAAAGTTCCCATTGTTTTCTTTGCTTTTATTTCTTGAAAAAAACAACATTGAGAATACGGCAAATTGATTCCAAAAAATAAGCAATTTCTTTGTTTTCTTATATGGCTATGGAATGTAAATCAAATAATAAAATTAGTTTAATATTTTGAAATAAGTAGTGACTTGATAAATAGAAAAATTTTGAATTTAAATCATAACTCTATAATCTATTCTATTTAATTAAATATTTTAAATCTACTGAAATATCAGATAACAATTAATTTAAATTCTTCCCCACTTATCATTGGAGAAAGGGGAGTTTCCAACTCAACTTAGGGTAGGTTTATTTGAGGTTGTTAGTTGATATTAATGTGGTCTTCTTCTCTAGATCCCAAATGTACTGTTTACTATAATTTATGATGGGAACATGGGAGTGATCCTTCTTCCCCAGTTGTCGTCGAGACATAACGGGATCGAGAAGCAATGAGACTGGATGAGTTGGGTCAAACATCCCAGATCAAGAACAAAGAAGAAGTTATATTGATTTTTCTTTCATACGTAGAGATGATTTTAGTAGCTATAGCTAGTCAAGTTCTAGGAGACCGACTAAAGTCGATGTACCATTAATGCTATATAGAGTTAAATATAAGTGCATAGATCCCGTAGCTTCTTGGCTCCATGATTAATTGCGCATCAATCTGCATGTAAAGCAGTGTCCAAACAACAAGCTGTCATTTTATTTTGTGTGCATGCGTGTACGTGTGCAATTGTATCATGCATGTTACCAAGCATTTTTAGCAGAGTTATTTTATGCAATGATATATTTTTTATATAAAATTTACGGTTGTAAATATTTTTTTTTATTATTTATATGATAAATTTTAATTTATAAGTGATTTAAAATTTTAAATTTTTTTGTAAATCAAATTATATTAAGCTAGCGGTTTGAAGTTTAGAAGATGTATTTTTTATACTGACTTACAAATGTAATTTTTTTAACGAAAGATTATATAGAGTACAGTAGACCAGGCCAACTTAAAGGAGGATGAGGAAGTTGCCATTTAATTGTGATAAACCTTGTGCTATATATGGTAGATAAGAAGGCTACATAATTAACCTATTGTAATGTCTTCATGTAATTTAGCTACATGCATAGACACATTAACATTATGTGGAAAAGGGCTTAAGAATTTGGTCCTTCTTTTGTTTGTCAAATACTCCTATATTCTCGTTAGTCTTTTATAATGTATGAACTTACTAGTGTTTAGTGTCGGGATTTCAATAGTATTTATTCATATCAAATCCATATATATAATTTATTTTTAGATGAATGCTATACTTCAACTACCGTTCATTCTTATATTTCAAATTTATAATTTTTTTTTATAGAGTGTGAAAATATTTTTTATAAGATATGATGTGTAGAGTAATGAATTTTTTTTTATCTTTGTCAGAATGATTAAAAGGTGATTAAAACAAATATGGTAGAAAATCTTCTTCCATTTCTCTACTGCTAACATTAAAAAGAGATTAATGTGGGGTCCTCAAGTACAGTATTTAATAATGTTGTCATTTATTTTCTTCATCATTTTTGTACATCCTGTGTATTCACCCATACTCTGTGCTCTTCCATCGGCACCGTCAAGGCCCTAAAATTGTTAATTGCCTTTCACTGTGGCGCCTTTCGAGGTGTGTTTCGCATCTGAAGACACCTTTCTAAACTTTACTAATTAATGTGGGGTTGACATGATTTTTTTTTTTTAAAAGACAAAATGCATATATATATATCTCTATCGGAAGTGATTGAAGATAAATTACAATTATTTATTTATTTTTTGGAATATATTGTGGTTCTATGTGAAGGCTCAAATGGGCATTGTCATCCTAAATCGGTACTATCAAGTTATCAAACACTTGCACAGTCTTGGACATCAATTTCCTCGACGCCAACCTCATCTTTTTATTGTGCTAGTGAGTGGTGAATGCCTTTTTGCTTTTATGTCTAAGATATTCGTGTCACGCGAGTATTGCCTTTTGTTAATAGTGAAAATTCACGAATCTTCTTCAAATTCATCACTCATTCACTTTAATCAAAATATTTAAAAACAAAGCAAAAAAAAAAAAGAAAAAACGTAAAAAAAAATTTATTTTCTCCTTTTTTTTTTTTAAAAAAAAAAAACCTTATTTACATTATAACCCATTCCCTTGAAAGAATTGACGAAAAAAAAATTACGTATTTTTTTTATTTACTATTTTTTCCCTTTTTAATAATTTTTTTTCTAATTTTAAAATTGTTTTATAAGATATCTTTTTCTTTTTGAGGTTATATTTTATTTATAAGGGAAAAAGGAAAGTATGTTGCAATTTCTCGATAATTTTTTTTCTCTAGGGGGGGGGGGGGGGGGTTGATTACCAATAGAGTGAAAGTTTGTGGAGATTGTGATATTTCCCTCTTGTTTCTTAGAAGAGAATTTAAATGAGATAATTACATTACATAATTATGAGACAGAAGAACTGCAAGTGTCTTAAATTATATTGAGATGATTATATAGAAAAACATAACGAATGGCTGTTTTCGAAATGAAAAAATATTACTGCAAGCAAGTTTGTGCATCAATATTAATATATAATACATATGTTTAATGAAATGATATGAATTAAAGATGAAAATAATTTTTATGATATAGGAAATTTTCTTCTTCTCTCAAAATTTTTTTTTTTATTTTTTTTTAAATTAAAAAAATTATCGGTACGTAACATAATGCACGAACTTGCAGCTAGCAAAACTCGAAATGAAATGAGATGAAATTAACCCAAATAAGGAGGAATAGTCGAATAGAAATGGTCCGTAACCTCCCCTCCGTTTTTGGGGCGGGGGGTCAAATCTCATCCACGATTCCATGTGATATATGCAAATCTCACAAACCTCGAAAAACTTTGAATCCCAATCCCAATGTCCTCTCCCAATTGCTAGTACTAATATTTGCTGTAAAATGCTTCAGTCCTTGACTCGAAACTTCTGTTTAGATATTGACCTCGTCATAATTCTAATCCTCAAATGGGACCACTCCCAATCATGCGTAGTCCGTAATTTTCGTGCCCAATACTATTGCGTTAGCCAATGATAATCAAACCCCAACATTGACAACCACACATAGTATGCATGTACGAAGAGGAGAGGATGCGTAACGGTCCTGAAAGAGTTGGATGGAAGCCACCATTTTCTTTGTTTATCTTGTTGCACAAGAGATAATACAAATTAAGCAAGGGTGATTTTCTTTGTAATTTGTATTCTTCATGCATGTAAAAGATAAAAAGACTCGTTCTCTTCTTTGGGTTCTTCTAGCTTGTTGCACGATTTTTTTTATTTTTTCTAAGCCCAGGCTCGCTCAGCTTAGAAGTTGAATCGAGCCCAAAACTTGAGAATCAGCCCCCGACGGAAATGGGCACTCTTACCAATCACGCTCTCTCTCGAATACAAGTTCTTTTTGTTTCTGTTTCTATATAGCCTTTCCCAAACAAGTTCTCAAAGGAGAAGTTATCACTTTAGACAAAAATTGATCCAATATAAGGCTGAAATGTGAAAACCAAAACGTGGCATCTGAACAAAGCAATGGTGCGATTTTAATTTCTAGACCCACACACAATCCTTCAAACTGCAAGTAATTAATAATCAACAGAGTTTTCCAAAAATGCAAGCTATAAAAAGGTCGTGTCTTTCTGCTAAATTGCGACAACGGTTTGCAAAACAAAAGGGGGTAAAAAAAGAGTACCATGTGTACATATCTGTTTCTCTGCCGGCAATGTCAGTGCCAATCGCTTCTTCCTCAGCAGAGATGGTTTTGATCTGCAATCCAATATTTAGCAATCAACAACATAATTGTACTCTGATAAATATGCAAATAAAAAAAAAAAATCAACATGGAAATAACTGGCACATTCGGTTCAATTGGGACATTTGTTAATTTAAGTCTTAAAAAAGAACAAATTATAGTGCTAAAACTTGGCAGAAGAGCATCAATATCGCCCAACTGTTTCAATATGCAGCAAATATGACCATGGACAAAGGCATAACAAAAGAAGAGATCAAATCCCAGGTTGAATCCACCTCGGGAAACTTTAAATCTGATGAAGACTCGCAGGGCAATGGCAAGTTGTCATGGCATCTGCAGAGTACTGCATTGAAGCATTTGCTCTATAGAGCTTTCATTTGGAAGTTGTTACATAGTGCTGTTGGGGGAGAGAACTACTGCACTCTTATTCTACGGTAGAAAACTAGAAGTTATTGACCCTAGTGAGTAATCTAAGCATGATTATGAGTTTCATCCATCACCAGTTCACAGGGAAAAATAAATGAATCAAATAATTCAGAACTTGAGTATTTTAGTACTTTTTGAGTCCTGTAAGGCTTCTTTACATGTCATACTTCTACAAGCTAATTTTTGGTACTTTTTCAGTTTCTGGAAGATTACTTAGCCACTGTAGAATTCTATAGTTGCTTTTAGAGGTTTCCCCGAAGCCTAGAGATGATAGGAAATATTCATGTTACTTAGCCACTGGTGGTGTTAGTCTCATGTTGTTATTCATGTTGTTTCTCCGAACTGTTAACTAATTAAGGAATAAACTCCTTCTGTATGCATCGAGGTTACTTGGGTAGCACCCCTTTGCACGTTTTAAAAACAATTGACTTACTAAAAAACACATTACTGTTGCAGCCATCTTTCCCTGGATCACATGTTTGGCCCTTGGGGTTCAAATGAGTAGAGTACTTCGACTATGCACAATACACGAGTCTCTTGTATCTTTTCCTCTTTCTAGATTAGTCTCTCTTAGTCTCTCTTGTACACAACTTGTGCACTTGGAATGTGCATTTTGAGCTTTTCAATGAAATTTTTACTAATAAAAAAAACTCAACTCACCCACAAAGCTCACACAACTGATTTCTGGTTTGCGTGTATGTAACATTCAAAATGAGTCCTATTTCAGTTAATATGCTCTAATGGAGAAATAAGCCTGACTTTGCAGTTCGGTAGATTAACCCAGTTTTTGGTTGTATTCATGTACCTCAGGGCACCGAGAAAGTTCTTAATTGCTGGCAAAATTCAAAACTACATTGGGGTGGTGAAAGTTTTAAAACTTTTGCGAGATAGAGTCTCTCTTAAAAATAACGTAATTTTGAACTATTGCACTTGTAGTTAATTAAAAAAAAAATGGCTGATAACAGGTATGTGGCAAGTGAACTGAACTGAAAACCATTACCTTCAAGCTTGAGCATCAACCTCCTTATCTTCCACATCATTTGTAGCATTATTTGCCTCGCCAGCATCAGCATCCTCCACGGGAGGCTGAACCTGCTCGTCCTCTGGCAGCGGTTCCTCTACATAATCGTTCTCGAACGCATCTGGTGGCACCTCATAGATCCTAACCTGCGGCTTAGACGGGTCCTTCACAAGCACATACTTGCCCTCATTCAATTTCATGCACAGGTCAACAATGGACTTCACAATCCCCCACATATTCAAAGTGTTCAAATTAATCTGCCCCGCAAACTCCCTCGGCTTGTACCCAACAACCGCCAATATCACGTGGTTAAAATGATCACGAGGATGAACCCGCGAGACATACCCCAATTTCATCAGATCCGCGCCAGCTAGCAGAGCTTGAGAAGTCCATTTCGCTAACTTGTTCGCATTGTTCTTCAGCTCGGTGGCCAATACGGCACCTCTTTGAGTCTCAAGCTTCTGCCTCCAATCAACACCAGAGTATTTGGGATCAAACTCATTGAGCGCATTCAGGGTGAGGAAGGACCTCTGCTTGTTCACCTCGACCACACTCTGGACCTCACACCGCGCCACCAAGTACATATCGTTGTCGAGCTTCCACCGCCTATACCTGTACGCCACGGAAGCGACCTCTTCGCCTTCGTTTGCGAAGGGGTTGGACTCGTCAAAGGTCACCTTGTTCCCATCCCTTATCAGAACCTGCTGAGAGAAATTCTGGTTGATGTACGCGGCCTCGAGACCGAGCGAGTGCGCGGAGTTGATATCGTCCTTGGCCTCCGGCAATGGCTCCTGTGAGGTCTCGTGCACCGAAAGCAAATCGAGCTGCGAGCCGTCCCTCTTATCGAAGAACAGCTTGTTTCCAACCCTTTGAACAACAATGTCCCACGAGTAAACCGACCTCGGCGAGCACATGAGTGTGGAGAGGATTGCATCGGTGGCGAAGACCGTTGCCTTGTCCTCGTTAGCGAGGCGGCGGATGACCGGATCATCTGTGGTTGTAACCTTGAAGAAATTGCGGTTCTTGAAGCGCTCGAGGCGACGCTCGTTTTTCGGAGTGACGCGATCGTAGGAACGGTCATAGAACTCGAGCGCGCCGCAGAGAAGGAGGTCCTCCGGTTCGGGAACCGAGAAGGAGAGCTTGGAGAAGGTGGAGAAGGGGATCTGATCTAGCATGTTCCACTCGGGTTGAATGTCCACGGAGGACTTGAACACGGCGGCCTCGCGGCGCTGCGAGTTGTTCGAACGGTTGAGGTGGTAGAGACGGTCGCGGCGGGCGCGCTCCTTCTCGGCCTCGCGCTTGCGGGCTTCGACCTCCTCGTCTCGCCGCTGAGGGAGCTGGCGCTGAGGCTGGAACCGCCATTTAGGGCCGAATCTCGGCTTCGGGGGTGGCTTGCCGTCCACGAGGCGGAATGAGTCATCATCGGCGGAAGCGGGGAATGAATCGTCATTGGAGAAGTCGAAGACGGAGTCAGAAGGGTTCTTTGAGCGTGCCGGGTTGTTGTAGTTTCGGGTCCAGTCAGCGATCCGACCAAGCTTGTCGGAGCGGGAGAAGGGGGCGAAGGGGACATTCAGAGGGAGGTTGTTATTGATGTTGCCGGAGACGACGGTTGTGGTAGCGCTGGTGGAATCGGGAGGGCCCCATCCATCGGGGTTGAATGGGACCGATCCGACTTCGAGTCCTACCATGTTCAAGGATTCGTCTTGCTCCTCCGCTATTGGATCTGAGTGCCAAAGTGAGGAAAAACCGAGTGAAACCCTAGGCGACAATTGAAAGTTGAAACCCGAGGGTTTTGGAACGGGGAAAGGATAGAAAAGAAATTCAATCGAAAAACCTGGAAAATTTTAATCATCCATAGGGCCTGGTTTGTCTCGATGGACAATTTTCCAACTGTTGGGTTTATGTGTTGTCCAACACATGTGCCCCCGGCCCAATGGGCCTACACTTTGAGGGAACTTTTCAGACAACCTAGGCTTATTATAGGGCACCTAATAGACGGGTGTATTAGGCCAGGTCCATAATGGCACGATTGAATAAAGTATATAGACTAGTATTTGTCCCACTATTATTCTAGGAAAAAAGTCAGTTTGATTAGGTTTTACCAAGGATTTTGGCGAGATAAATTTATGAGAAATGATAGTTGCAATTGTGAGTGTGTAAACGTCGCGTAATCACTTTAAAAAATATGAATAAATATAAGACTCACATGAAAATTAATTAATTTTTTAATAGTGGATCACACTCTTTTTCAAAGCGATTATACGACGTTTACGCACTTCACGACTGTATGTAACACTACTCTAAATTTATTGGGAAAGGGCCTCTCAACTGAACAATGTGTTATATATTGCCTCAAAATTAATCTCACAAGTAGTGCTATTTGAAAAGTTGAGGATATAATTGCTATGAGTTACGCAAAAGATACAATGTGCTAAAAAAACATATATCTACCTTAGTTATATAAGTGTCTATGCCGATAAACAGAAAATTTTTGTTCACTTTTTTGTTTCCAATTATGCCCCTTATTTTCTCAGAAAATTCCCATTTATTTTATCTTTTGCTTCCTTTTGTCGACTGTGTTTGCTGTCTTTTTAAGCTGGTTTTTCTTTTAAGTTTATCTCTTCCACAACTTTGTTTCCTCTCTTACTCGCAGCGTTCCCATAAAAAATTTCCTCTCTTTTGTATTTTTAGTGTCCAATGTTTCCCAATTTCTCACAAAAAGCTTTCGATCCTTCAACGTTTGGAATTCTCCAACTCAAAAGAGTCAGCAAGGAAATTCTTAATTGATATATGGGATCGATCGATTAAGGTTGAAGTTTCTTTAATATGAAATATGGGAGTTGAAATGTCTAATACTTCTTAACATCTAATCTTTTCTTATCTCTTCTAATCTCTCATTCTCATATAATCTCTTATCTCATTTCTCATTGAGTCTCAATTTTTCTTATCTTATCTCATCTCTCATTCTTATATCATCTCTCATCTGATTTTTTTCCATCTCATCTCATCTCTCATCTCCCCATTTCTCATCTAATCTCATATATCATCTCATATATCATATCATCTTA
Source organism: Juglans microcarpa x Juglans regia (assembly GCF_004785595.1). Classification (NCBI taxonomy): domain Eukaryota; kingdom Viridiplantae; phylum Streptophyta; class Magnoliopsida; order Fagales; family Juglandaceae; genus Juglans; species Juglans microcarpa x Juglans regia. The sequence continues at coordinate 5,544,730 of NC_054602.1, read as the reverse complement.
TATTTTATCTCATCTCATATATATCATCACTCATCTTATATCTCATCTCATATACCATCTCAAATATCATATCATCTCATATCTCATCTCATCTCATATATCGTATCATTTCATATCTCATCTCATATATCGTATCATTTCATATCTCATCTCATCACCCATTTCATATTTCATATCATATCATCTCATCTCATCTCATATATCATATCATCTCATATCTCAATTCATCTCAATTATTAAATGTTAAAATGTATGGCGGTGAATATGAAGAGTAAGTATGAGAAATATTGGGGATCTATTGAAAAGGCTAATTTGATGATATTTATTAATGTTGTTCTTGATCTAATATGCAAAATTTAGTCTTTTACATTTTTTGTTCAAACAAATATATGGTGGTAATTTAGTCGAAGAAATGATTGTAAAAGTGAAACAATTGATGATTTACATGTATGGGGAGTATAGTGTTATGTATGGGAGTTTAAGTAAAGTTCCCTATTTTGAGCCTTATTCCTCAGTTGATCTGGTATGATTAAGTATTGATAATTCAAGTCTAATTAAACATCATGTATGTACATAAACGACCGACCATTTTACTATATATATGTATATACAAGTTAGGAAATCGTGATGTACGTTCTCTGTCACACGAATTGATCAAATTGAATACATGCGCGCCTTGAAGTCCATATTTTATCCCGAATTCTATATATATATATATATATATATATATATACTAGGTAGGGAGCAACGTGCAAAAAATGATATCGTTTAATAAAAATGATTAATGAATACAATCAAATGATAGTGACAAGGTGAACCAAACAAAATAAATGGCTCTAATTATATAACTCACTTATGATAATTCGATCATTTATCTAAAATTTAAGGATAAAGGCATGTCTCTTAAGGAGTTCAAGATAAAGCCTATATGCCACTGGCCAAGATTGTCGGTGCGGAATGACCCTGTACAAAAGTTATCTTCGTGAATGTGACTACCAAAAGCAAGATAGTTGAACAAAAATGATAAGGTCACACACATATATATACCTATACAACACACATATACCTATATATATATATATTACATAGATATATATATATTACACATAGTTATGCGTGCGCGTATAGAGAGAGAGATCTTGAGGTACAAAGAAAGGAAAACAACCTTTTATAGTCTGATTTTCTATATGTTAAAACTTGAGAATACAATAAATCCACAAAAGTGACCTCAACAAATTATTTGGCTGAGTTGCTATTTTAGTTCTTGGCGAGCAAAACAACAATAAGGAAAAAAAAATGAATGCACTCTGAATTTAGTTGTTACTTTCTTTTCCTCCATTTTCTGAGGAACAAACACACAGTGCAATGAAGAGATCAAAAGTGTCGCTGACTGAAACTCATCGAGCAACACGCGGTGAAAAGAATTGAACAGTTTAAAGAAAAAAAATTTAAGCAATCTCGCATAATTTCGATAATACCCAACAAACAATATCCCAAAAACGCCCATTCCAAATCACCAAAACAGTCCCACCAAAAATAAAACAAAACAAGACCCAGAAACCTATTCAAAACAGAAACACAAACCTCGTGGAGAGCAGGGCAAGGTTGTTGTCCTGCTCAACATCAACCTCCAGAAACTTCCAGAGAATAGGAAGGTTGTTGTTCCAGCAAATGTACGACACCAACACGTCGGCGAGCTCCACAGATGGCAGAGCCACTCCAACGGAGTTTAAGTTCGAAGATACCTGTAACGCCCAGTGCAGCGAATCGCTACCCTTTCTCTGGGCCACTTTGGTTAGCTATCTCACGCTGTCCCAAATACTAGTATGTACGGACACCGCCATTTCTAAGCTCGATTTGGCGTTTGCAGTTGCTTTTCATTTTGAAATGTAAGGTAAAAAAAATCAACTTCAACGAACTGAAAGGAAAAAAAACACTAGATTGTCAAAACCAGTCAGATCTGGACGCCCACAAAACTAAAGATGCAGTTGATTAACACAAATTGAACACCACAAACCTGAAGATGAAAACATGCACATCAGACAAGCATGGACATCAAACTGAAAACACACATGCTCATTGATATTAACTGATGCATAACTGTTCCTAAATACGCAGCAAAAGCATACCAGATCTGACCCTGAAAATGATAAAACACCAAAAGTGAAATCTAAACCATTTCATCTCATCTTGTTAAAATATATGGAAACACATTAAGTCGCAACGTACAATAAAATCATGCTAATAATCCCCATCTTGACGCCGTGTTTGGCCATTGAGGAAAAAAATTAAGAAGTTTGAAATTTGAAACCCAGATCTCTATGGGATGAGGGGGGTTGCATCTAGTGGCTAGAGGCGACGCACGGCGTCGCTAGGCCTGCCGTGCTCCATGGCTGCTAACGGCGGCAAGGGCCGTGAGGTGGTGAGAGTGAGAGAGAGAGAAAAAACAGAGGACGCTAGGTTGAAGGTTGAGAGAGAACTCAGAGGAGAAAGGGAATCGGGAATGAGAGAGAGAGATTTGCACTCGAAAATAATGAAATGAAGAGAAATAGCAGTAAATAAAAAAAAATTCACTTACACAAGCAGACACAAAATCACTGAGACAAGTAAAATTATCTCTTCCCCGTAACTAATGCACTAATTATTGACCCACTCACACAAATTGAAAAAAAAAGTCTTTTTATGGGTCTTTTTTTCTTAGCTTCTTTTCCTTTAGCTTTAGTCTCTTCCCTCAGCTTTAGTCTTCTTTGTCTTTTCTCTTTCATTCTTTTTAGGTGTTGTGTCAAGGATGGGATAGGTTGATTGAAAATTTACTGTTCATAAAAGTGAGGGACAAAAACGTAAAAATACGAATAAAACAAAACAAACTGAAGGATAAAAAGGTAAACAAACAAAATAGAGGGATAAAATTGTAAAAGTGCAAACAGAAGATCATCATTCTCAAAGCTGCGGTAGTATTAACGTTGATATAACTGAAAGATAACAAAAAACAAGAATTTCCGTTTGAGCCCTTTGATAGCCTCTTATATAATAGAGACAGATATATATATATATATATATATATATCCACCCATTACATGTATATATAGTAAGTGTTGGTAGTGAGTACCCCATGACCCATGTTGTGTCCACGTGGGTGGAGAGATTATCCAATGAGAAAACTCTTTAAATAAGAGTTTTACATTCATTAAATGAATAAGAGTGAAAAAGTAAACATACAAAAGAAAAACTCTTATCTCTCTCTACAATTTCCTAGAGAAATTATCTACATCTCTTGATCTTGAAGCGTACAATTTTTTAGGAGACTATAATAGCCTCATAAGCGACGTAGAGGTGCAATCAATAAAGTGACGTGGGATGTAAGATGAGCAAAGATCCGGGTTTGTAGGAATTTCGCTCCTTGAGATAATTCTAATTAACCTCATTTGATATTGGTATCAGAGTGTATGTTGTTAGTTTTCGCCCATATGCATATGATTACATGTTGTTTGATGCTTTAAAATGAGTTTAAAAGCATGTAATTGATGATAGACCATGACTGTTTATGTTTCAGATTTTTCATTAAAGACTACGATATGACATGTTTAAGGTTGAATTCTCTATATGAATACATTCTTTATGATGCCAGAATCATGTCTCTTAAATTTGATGAAATTTCGTTGCATATAGAAGAAAAAATCTAAAACCCTAGTTTTAAAGTTCATGTTTGGACCATGACTTTGAACTAACTTTTAACCAACCAAATCTTACATTTTGGAAATACATTTTATATGGTAGAAAGCTCATAAGCTTTAATTTGACATATTATACGCTTAATTTGGGCTTAGTATGAGTAAGTTATGACCGATTCGAAATAGATGGTCAAAATCAAGAAAAACCAGAAATTTGTGTTGAGGAAGAAGACAATGAAATATTTTTTTTTACTAGTCCCATTCTCGGCCACAGAGAATGTGATCCACCCTTGCACTTGGGGTGTGTTTTTGCTCACTTTATTGACGCACATACATATTAAGATGATTCAACTTTGTGTTTAGATATTGGAAAACATTGAGAACGATGGAGGTGATATACACTCTCCACCGTGGCAAGTGAAGCAGAGGTAAGACAACCTCTAGAGCCAAAACTAAGCCCACAAGCATAGGAGGTTGTGGATGCTATGAGAGATGAGATGAGTTCTATGGTAAAGAACCAAGTTTGAGAGTTACTTGATCTTCCACTTGGGTGCAAATCTATTAGAAACAAATGTATTTTAAAAATTAAGCATCAGAAAAATGGATCAATTGACAAGTATAAGGCCCGACTTATGGCGAAGGGCTATACCCAAAGAGAGAGTATAGATTATGAAAAAATATTCTCTCTTGTGGTGAGATTTGCTTCCATTCGTCTCATTCTAGCTATAGTTGCACGTCTAGATTTGGAACTTTTTCAAATAGATGTGAAAACTACATTTCTCAATGGAGAACTAGACAATGAGAGGTTGAGGGACAAAAGCGCAAAAAATGCCAGTTGAAATGTTCCATTTATGGCCTTAAACAATTGTCTAGATAATGGAGCTTCATATTTTATGAGGCATTACTTCAAATGGCTTTGAGATGTTAGAAGAAGACCAATGTGTGTATGTCAAATATATAGGGAAGAGTTTTCTAATTTTATCTTTGTATGTGAATGACATCTTATTAGCTAGAAATGATATGGAGATAATTGTCGCCACAAAAGAGTGATTATCCTCTACCTTTGAGATGAAGGACATGAGTGAAGCAAATTATGTGTTGGGAGTTAAAATTTCAAGGGATCAATTTGGAAAGTTACTTGGTTTGTCTCAAGAGACTTACGTTAAGAAAATTTTAGAATGATTTCATATGCACAACTTAAAACCAATAGACATTTCAATTCAGAAGGGTTATACTTTGAGTCTAGAACACTGTCCTAAGAATGATGAGAAAATGAAAGAAATGACCAGAGTTTATTATGCAAGTGTAATTGGAAGTCTAATGTACGATATGTTGTGTACACCACCTGATATTTGCTTTATAGTTGAATTCGTTAGTCGTTATCAGGGTAATCCAAGATTTGTTCATTGGCAAACAGTTAAGAAGATTTTTCGATACTTTCATGGGACAACAAATCTCATTCTTTGCTATCAGGATGGAGACATGAGATTGAAGGGTTATAACGATATTGATTGGGCTAGAGAGAAAGATAAGCGAAAATCTACGACGCGTTACGCATTTATATTTTGTAACACCCCGCATTTTAGTGTATTTTTACTAAAAGATTATTTTTATTTATTTAAATTTTATTCTCGTATTTTAAAATTGGTTGGATTTTTAATGAGTTTATTTCTATGATTTTAATTGGTGAAAATTAATTTTTATGTGCTTTCTTAATATTTATTTATTGTTGTGCATTTAAATTGTTTTTCATATTTAATTAATTACTGTGGGATTTAATTATTTCAATTTGACTTTACCATTACGTTTAAATTATTTTATTTAACTTGAGGTTTTGAAATCGTTTCCGTTGGATCATTTTTGTGACCCAAGTTATGAGGATTGAACCTCATTTCTTTTCCTTCTATTTTTCTTTCCTCTCCTTTTCTTTTCTTTCTTTTCTTTTTTTCTTTTTTTCTTTTCTTTCCTCCTTATTTCCCCTCCCCGCGCGCGGACCCAACTCCCTCTCCCTCCCTCTCTCTCCGTCCGTTCTTCCTCTGCCCCAGCCCACCGCCGTGCGCCGGCGGTGGTCGACACCGCCCGGCTCCCCAGCTCCCCCAGCCACCGGCGACGCCACACCTCCGTTTCCAGCTCCATTCGCGCCGCCGTTAGCCACCACGAGCCCATTGAAGCCGCGACACTCTTTCCACCGCTGCGCCGCCGTCGCACCACCATTGGCCACCATCTTTTTACCACATCATCCTCGACCTCTTGGCAACCCATTGGACCCAACCCCACCTCCAATCCGCCACCGGTGAAGCTCCACCATCCACATTTCCGATTGGGTATTTTTTATCTTCTACCACCCATTTCGCCGCCACCCACGGCCAACCTCCACCATCACTAGCTTCACCGACCTCCCTAGGCCTTACCCTATCAATCTTGGGTCTTCGTTTGCCTCCGTTTGAAAGTTTGTATTTGTGACCCACGGCCACAGTATATTTTATACTGTGGTGTTGCTCAAACGTCGCATTTTTCAACTTCGTGATCCTTCGAAAATTGTTATATTGCACTGTAAGTATTTCTCCAAAGAACTTTCGTAATTTAAATGTATTTTTGCACTAATCCATTTCACTGTATTTTTTGGCATGCCGGACTGAGTCCGAGGAGTTCGGGGGTCGGATGGATTTGTGATTGGAGTTGTTTGGTTGGATTTGATTGGATTGGTAATTGTTGGTTTGGATATTGTGTTGGTATATGTGCATTTCATTATTTCATGCATGATCATGTTTGTAAAAGAAAACTTGGTTTTCGTGTATTACATTCATGTTCATGTGTTTATAAAAACTGAGTTTTCATGTGAGAATGGATTTTTGGTGCGTGTGTATCACGACCCCAAGCCGAGATGAGGTATTAACTCGGTGGAGCTCCTCTGGTTACTCGGGAGCGGAATATACTGAGTAACGTCCCCTGGATTGTCGCCGGGCGACAATGGGATCGGACGAGATGGTCTCGTGCCGACTCTGTGGTCCTTCTGCTGGCGGGGACTAGAGGATGTCTGGCCACGTACGCGCTGGGCGTGGAACTGGGCATCGCTCGTTGCGTAGTGTGGGTGCTTGGCCATGTACGCGCTGGGCGCGGAACTGAGCACCGCTACGAAGCCAGGACGTGCGGATGGTCCATAGGGGAGGTCATGGTGCATATGGAAATAATGCATGGTGCATTTGGAATTATTTCACTATTTTCTGGGAAAATAGTGCGAATTGGATTTCTGGATAAATCATTTTCTGGGAAAATGTTTTACGGATATTTTGGGCCAAAATGGGATTTTGGCGTGTGTTGGAAAATTATCATTTTCGGGAAAAATGATGTTTTGTGGAAAAATACATATTTCATCATGTGCATGCATGTTAGTTGCATTTAATGCATTTTATATTACGTTGTTATTTGAGGTCATACTTACTTGCGATACCATTTTGTGGTAACGCAGATTTTGATGCAGATGAGGAGGAGGAGGGCGAGCCTGAGGAGACGGCTCCGCCTAAGGAGTGATCTGGGATCACTCGTTTGTTTATTTGAAACTATTGTATTATATTTTTATGGATGACTGTATAACTGCTATTTAAATTTTTACTGATGTTTGATTGTAAATAAATTCTGGTACTTAGTTGACTATCCGTTGCGTTATTTTATTTGTACACTGTTGCATGTACACACACTGGCACTTCGTTGAGATGTGTGACCGTGTTGTCACCATCCTTGCATCTCGATCCCTGTGTATTTATATAAGGGGGATTAGGGGCACCACATATTTAGTGGAGGAGCTATTTCTTTGTGTAACAAAAAACAATCATACATTGTTTTGTTCACGATGGAATCAAAGTACGTTGTTTATTCAGCAACTACGAGGATTTTTGGTTAAGGGGATTTTTTCAACGCCTAGAGGTTACTGCCCTTATAGATAAAGCCTTTAAGATATACAATGATAGTATGACAGCTTTGGCATATGCCAAGGATCCCAAATATCATGGCAGAACTAAACACATAGATATTCATTTTCACTACATTCGAGATGTTGTTGCGCGAGGTAAAGTGATCCTACAACATATATCTACTAGCAAGATGGTAGCTAATCCTCTTACTAAGGTTACTAGTAGAAATATTTTCCAAACTCATGTCAGGAATTTGGGACTTCATTGGATTTGATATATGTTTTATTGAGGATGCCTTAGACGTTATTGTACATTTGACACTATTAGTATCTATTACAGTGAGATTATTACGTTTATCTCATATTATTAATTAATTAATTCTAAGTGAAAAGCACATATTATAAAGTTGTCATCAGGCAAATATCAGTCCACTCATATGGATGATCACCTTGGTGCTTAAATAGTGAGCAAGATGTGACAAATTATTTATTTTGGCACTAGGAACGCGAGCTAGTATATATCTTAATGCTTTTGGAGCATTTAAAATAAATTTAAAAACTATCAACTTAGCTTGGCTAAGATGAGATTTTCAACTGTCGTATATGAAATATTTGCACAACTTCATGAAACATAATTAAAGCGAAATGTGAGATCTTAGACAGACACTATATGAGTAACTATGCTATGAAACTCAAGTAGAATGCATTTGTGGCGACTAGATTAAGATTCCTACGGTATTGGAATGTGACAAGTCCAATTAAGTGGGAGTTCCGCCGTAACATATATTTCATATTGTGTATGCTATCAACTACCAAATGAGGGAGTGATTGGATGAGTCCTTGCTCCATCACTATGTAAGTCTTAATTGATCAAAAGATGATCTATTTCTATGCCCTTGAACCTGAAACTATGTCATGAAATGAAAACTTGATGTTGCAACTTTAACATGTTTTCTTAGAGTCATGAATGATACGATTTTCACAGAACATATCTAGAAAAACATTCAAATCTAATTGAATTGACATAAGTATCTAGGGAAGATTGTTTGAATTTTTACTTGTTATTTTATGTCTCATAGCCCAAACGATTATGTTATTTTGACTTGATATAATCATGGGCATATTATATAATATGAGATCAAGAATTGTTTTGAGTTATAAAGTCGTGAGGGATTAAGGACTCTTGACCTAGCGAGATCAAATAATCTCAGGCATAGATGAGATATTATGAGTGATGTATTATGTTAGTATGATAGTGACTTAATATAGTACTCCTACCATTTGCCTTCTCGTCACGTCGCACACTTCATTTTCTGTGTGAGAGATAATTGATTGAGTTATCGAAATAAGATTGTTAATGGACATAGCACCCATTGTGGACAAGTGAGAGATGTTGGTAGTGGGTACCCCATGACCCATGTTGTGTCCACATGGGTGGAGAGATTATTAATTAACTCGCCACCACTACTACTTAACTTAGGGAAGTTAATTAACCTCCCATGAGAAACCTTTTTTAAAAAAGAGTTTTATGTACATTAAATAAAGAAGAGTGAAAAGTGAATGTACAAAAGAAAAACTCTCATCTTTCTCTACAAATTCTTAGAGAAACCACTTAGATCTCTTAATCTTGAAGTATGAAATTATTTAGGTGACTCTAGTAGCCTCCTAAACGACATATAGGTGCAATTAACAAAGTGACGTGGGCCGTAAGATAAGTAAAGATCCGGGACTGTTAGAATTTCGCTCCTTGAGATAATTTGAATTAACCTCATTTAACAGTAAGGAATCGAATGGTCTTCAGAGCATTGCCATTACCACAGTTTAATTGTGTACCAAATAATGAATTAAGGAAAACGTGACCATGTTATAAAACAAATTATAAATATTGTGTGATTTGCTCGATCGAGAGAGACTAAGAAATAGAGTTTCAAAATTATCTGATACGTACATGATTGAGTACAGCTTCTAATTTTCTTCAAAAGCCTTGAACTGAGATAATTTACAATTATGACATGATATATCATGTACAGTTCGATCGATCTGCCTCTAATTCTATACATGTATGCACTAATGACATAATAGTACTAATTAAGCCATATATATATATATATATATATATATATATCAGAAGCTGGCTGATCAAATATTACTAGATCTAGATCATCATCACCCTGCATCAGTACGTAGCTATAGTACTTAGCCAGAGAATTATAAATTACAAGCACAACTAAAGTTATCTCGATCGCTAGCTATTGGCATTAAATATTAATGATGTTGATCAATTACTCTAATTCCTAGCTAGCTAGCTGTAACTTTTAAGTATATAATTTCTTCCTATTTTTTTCATCAATTAAACCATCTCCAATATTTATAAATACAACATCAATATTGTATTATATATATATATATATTTGTTGATATTGTATTATATATATATATATTTGTTGATATCAACATATATAATTTTCTACTTCCAAATCCCAATTAAGCAATATATATATATATATATATATATATATTTCCTATAGTATTCATGTCCTTAATTTTAATAATCAACCACTCCTCAGTAATAATATTCGTTAGATATCGGCCACCGAGCTAGCCTAGTACGTACTACGTACGTACGTGATTTCATCAACATATTAATCATAAACATTATAATTAATAAGTACTGTTAGCTACTCATGATCATAGTAATGATATATATATATATATATATCTATATATATTTTCAAGTTCACAAGAACTCATTTACATTGATCACTTAATCTATTAGGAAGTCGTGTGGAAAATTTTAAAATAAAGCATGCTGAACAGAACTTAATTCCAAATTAAAAAAATAACAACTTAATAATTAGTAACTTCAAACATATTGACAAACATACTTCATATGTATATATATAATAAATGGTATATCATATATATTAAATCACGATCGAATTGTTTCAAAAGTACCGTAGAGGTTATAATTTAATCATTTAAATTTGTTCTCTAACATGTCATCATGCTATATATTCTCACGAAACAGAGAATGAATGGAAGGAAAAGAAGCATGAAGAAATTGCACAAGTACACCACATCATGCAGACAACACCATGCAACAAGCAAGTTGATGAAAACACAATACAATAGATGAAAAGCATAAAGCATTGGGATAGAAAAGCAAAACAACAAAAGGAAAGCATGGCACGACAAGTCAACCTTAAAGGCTACACTAATTGCACACAAAAGCAGTAAAGTGATGAAAAGCAATATCAAAGGAACGGACTGCAGTAGATTTCTTGTAAACAATAGAAAATAAAAAGTTAACTTTAGGACTCTTTCTTTTGATCCTTTCGTTCTTTTCTTCTGCAATGTATATATATATATATGTAGCAGAGCATTGTATCATTTTAACTCAATGAAATGAGAATCAGTTTTTCTCTATATTGAAAGTTCATTTCAAGTTCTTATTTCATTTCTAACATATATATATATATATATATATATTTAGTACTGATCCTGATTCCACATCCATAATTTACTGAATGCATAGTATAGTATGGTACTTGTTAGGGTATCATGAATCATGATCGATCATGATATATATCGACTAAGCACTAGTACTTGAACAATATATATATGTCCAATTTGAATCGTCAGACTTCTCCATGAGAAGATATATCGTACTGTGATATTGCTTGTAATTTAGACGCAAGTGGATACAAACACATGACATGCATGCACTCAAGATGTTTTTTAATCGGGCAAGCTAGCATACAATATTTGAACTCATATTTATTTTAACTGTCATTAATCGCAAAAACGGTAACATGCATAACAATAATTGGGAACATAAGATTTATAGTTGCCAGAGAGCACTGAAATCTCATGATCGATCGATTCTTATTTCATCTTATCATCATCTATATATAGTACGTACTTCAAATCACATTGACATCATTGATGACAAACTTCTTTAGTCTCTCAGATATTCTTGCAGCTTCATAACCCATCGATGCTGACTCCCCAACCTACAGATCAATATATATATATATATATATATATATGAAGCCAAAAATAGGTTTATCTTCAAATTAACAAACAAACAAACGCGAGACATGATTAATCTTTCGCAAAAGAGGGCTTGAGATCAAGGAAAAATAATAAAAACTGCCTACCTTAGCATGTATTGTGTGGAACACTGTATCTTCAACAACACTGAAACCGGCATTAATAATCTCAGCTCCTTCTTCATGAAGTACGCGAACAGTCTCCTTGAACACGAAATGAAAATCCAACCCAGTTATCACAACCACCTTTAATACAAAACCAATTTCCTGAACCTCAATTTGTGGTAATCTTAACCCCACCGTCACTCCGCTATTTGTGCTTGCATCTGGCCTTTCAATTCCCATTAAGCTGTCTTTCTTCTTCTTCATTTGCTCCAAGTTTGTCTGTAGCTGCTTTATATAGTTTGAAGCTTCATCTAGCTGATCCGGTAGCGATGCGGCCACTTGATCCTGCGCAGCGCCATTCAAAGTTCACGATCATCATCTGTTACTGTTAGCAATAATGTATTATATGTACGTACTTGTGTTGTGCGTGCGTGCTTGAGGGGGAGGGGGAGAGGGAGAGGAGAGAGAGAGAGAGAGAGAGAGAACTCTTGAACTTTGATGGGGGACAAGCGAATTGAGCTCGGAGTAAAGGTCCTTCATATGATTTCTCCTATTTCGCTCTATGGTCTTTCGATCAGTTCTGGATGACGAACTAGGGTTGTTCTCCATCGATATGCCAAGTCTACGGGAATGAGTTAAAAGCAGAAGAAACAATCAAATTCATCTGACGTTTTGGGCATTAACTTGTTGAAATCTTTTTATCGGACTCCAAAGCCAAAGGTATATATATATATATTATCACGTGATTCACGTGACACTGGAATTTTTTATTTTTTATTTTAATTTAAAGTTGCTGATTTCAGAGGGTAGTGGGAATGACTAGTTAGTAGTTATGCTTGTTTCCTTCTGCATGCGGATAGTAGAAGACGAATTTCGTCAAATTAAAACTAAAATTAACTGTATGAATTTCGGCTTTACCAACCTTTTGCCTATTTATCAACAGGAGTAGTACTTATAATAGTTAAAATTCAACACGCACGGTTTTCTTTTGTCATTGTTGTTAACTCCAGCATATAATTTCCTGTGAAAAATGCATGTATATACTATATATGTATATATTTTTTTTTTTTTTTTTTTTTAAATTCCATCAATAGCAATTAAATTCGATGGAAATTGAGTACTGACTTTGCTTAATTTCAAATTAAAGTCAACCCGCTGCGAATAATAAAATTCTATGTTGTTGGAAAAAAAAAATAATCGCAAATTAATGAAGATCAGCATGCATCATTGCTAAAAGGCTGTCGATGTAATTAATTTGTATAGGCGCATGCAATTTACTCAGAATTCCTTTTTTCCAATTTTCAGAATTTAAATAGTACTCATCGTGATCACCATTTGGGCATTTATTTCTACTTTTTTATCTGTACATACGCATGAATATCATGATTGCATGTGTTATGGACGTTATCTTAATCATGTATCCAATTAAGGTAAACTACTGAACTATCTAATGTTAGGTCATTCAAACCCTAGTTGCACTGCATGCATGAATGAACAGATAAGATGCATGCATGGAAGCCAAGCAAGCTCAGATATGTTTTTTTTCTTCTTCTTAAAGCTCTGTTTGTTGTACATAGATTGTCGCATAGATCATCCCATGCAGTTCAAATTTATGCCCTGTAAACCTTGCATGCACACAATTAATGGATCAATATTCAAATACTTATATAAATCATCATTAATGAATCATTCATTTTCTATATAATAATATTGTTTGTTTTATTGTTGAAATATTGCGCGCCCTGTTAATTAGAATAATAACGTGGAAATAGCACCGACAAAGCCATGCTGTTCGTTGATCAAGCAACAAAAAGATGAAAGATCAGTAAGAAACGCATGCATGATTATCCATGTCGACCAGAAGGTAAAGAAAAACAAAATCCCGTTGACGGTCGTGCTGTCAAGCCTGCAGGTAGGCCTGCAACCCGATCAAAAAAACACTGATTTAGACCCGTACTGACCCGACCCGACAACATAAAGGTGCGAACTCGACCCAACCTGACCCGACCCGACCCGACCCGAATAAGTCGGGTCGGTTCGGTTTAGTATAGAACCGTCCCTAACAAACCCACCTCTCTCTCTCTCTCTGATAAACCTTCTTCGTCCTCATCTTCTGCCCCCAAATCTCCCTTCCTTTCTCATGCTTCATTCTTCCCCCAAAAGTGAAAATCACCCACATTTGAAGTATGTTGTTTAACTAGTTGCAGGAGGAGACGCTTTTGGTGGTCCGGGAGGTGGCCATCTACAAGATCTGGTCGGGTTGCGTTCGGATCGTTTCCTGCAAGGCCCGCTGCGAGATCCGGCTGCGAGTGCACTGTCGAGAGCGTCCTCAACTCGTCACGCTACTTCGTCCTCAAGATCGAGGATGGTCGGGGCAATTAAGCCTTCCTGGGGCTCAGCTTCGTGTAGTGCAATGAGGCTTCGAAAAAAGAAGATGCACAAAGAAAAAATTACAATTGTCGTAGAATGCAAAAAGATATCCATCAAACTGCCCTTAAGGATTTCAGTCGACTGAACATTTTCACCCTTTTTTTAATTTTTTTCAACTTTGGTCTAGAGCTTCTTCAATAGTGCCGAAGTGGGTTGAAGGAATTTTTTGGTCAAAACTCATGGTTGCGGCGAAGTGGGTTGCTGGAATGATTTTTTTGGTTGTAGAGGCAAGGTCTACTGCGAAGGGATTTTTTTTTTTTTTTTTCTGTAGGTGGGTTTTCAGGATTTCATTTCTTTCACTATAGTATGATGTGGTTCAAAATTTCTGTTGAATAGAAACAGAGTAATTGTTGTTAAAAAATTTAACTTTTTCTCTTTCCTCAGATCTGTATGGCAAGTATGCTACTTTGTATCTAACAATGTTGAAATTCAGTTTTTACTGGTGTTGATTAGTTTCAACGGATTGCGTTGTTTCAAACTCGATGTTAAATTTTGACCCGATGAACCTGTCTTTGTTCGAATTGGACAAATTGGGTCTTGCGGACGGATCAGATCTCAGCCCTTTATGCACAGCCCTACTTGCAGGCATCATCATGTACTGATGATATCAAACAATATTTGTTTGGCTCGACTTTGACTCTGCACGTGCGCAGCTAGCCTCGTGAAACATGCACAATTATTTAGGCCGCCGTACTATTAATAAAGTAACCGGCCAAGACATGCAAATAGTTCACACACTTTCGAAAACAAGACTATTATTGTCAAACGAATTTAATTGCTAGATATGCATACGACATAATTAACTGATATCTTCACATTCTCAATCATCAATTGGATATTCCATCGAGCTGATCACATGCAAATGAAGGATTTTTCCTATTTTTTCACGTGTACATTTGACTTGATCGATCGATCATCGGATCAATACATGCCGGAATTAATCTCATCGGGTTTATTATCTTGAAGGACTCCTCCATAGTACTGCATCAATATATTGGGTTTTTAAGGACCTCCTTTTTTATAATCTCCATGGGGAACCCAATGGTGAATAACCCTGAAATGAGAAAAAAAGTTAATAACTGAGTAACCAGAAAACAAAGCCTCCAGCTTCTTTATAGAGAAATCTCTTACTACAATGGCTCAAGCCTTGCCAGAATCATATAGCGCCTCCATTGCTTTCCATGTGCTTGGTATGTCTAACCGTGTAAGGTTTTCAGACTTAATGGAGTATTAATGGAGTAACCGAGAACAGAGGAAGGTACGGGTTTAGTGGAGGAGAGTGGGGATGGAGAAGACGAAGAGCAAACTTTTGTCTTCGTGGGAATGGGCTTCGTGGGGATGGACGACGTCGTTTCTATTTTGCCATGTCGGACGAGATGCCGCGGGAGTTCTCCAGGTTGGTTGCAAAAAGTATTTTTCATAGATATATATACTATATATAGTATTTTTATATATATAATATATATATATACTGTGCTCTTCAAGAGCAGAGACTTCAGTCCACATAGCACAGTATATATATACTATATATGTACACGTACGTGGGTTGTAGTACTTGATGAGGCAGTGAGGCACAAGCCAATGCCGCAATATCAACATCGAAAGATGTTATATATATATATATATATATATATATATATATATGCATGTGTTCTGTTGCCTGCCAACTGGTCTAACTTACTTTGTTATATGGATCACAACCTTAGAATGGTTCTGGTTGTCGTTGACAGGTATATAAGTGCAGAAAACTTCAAGAACACTGCATCAAAAACATAGATAATAAAAAGGGAGCGAGGCTAGCTCTCTAGCTACATGAGACAATAATCTCATCCTTGAGAGGAGGAACTAGATGGGCCATCTCACTTTAGAATTTGAGACACATCCTCTTGCTTCTAAATTAAAACAACCTGAATGCTGTTCCAGCTTGTGGCCACCGGGTCTTCTTTCTGTTTTTTTTTTTTTTTTGAAACAAAAAGTTGAAAAGTTACAAGATACATCATTATTTCAGAGAATTGGGATCTGATGCAGCACTATTCCACTAGATAGATAATTGGTGTACTAATTGGGCGGCCACGTTGTAAACATTATATAATGATCATCGCATGTCTTATGCCTATCGGCAATTCCTTGGAAGCTTGTCTCGGGTCTTCATAGACTTTCAGGAACCGACTTTGACGGTCGAATATATATATATAGTTGATACAACAACTTTTAAGGTCGAGATGATGGCTGACCACGAGAGCCCTCTTCCTCCTTTCTAATGAAATACCCTTTATTTGTTTATTTTATTTTATTATACACGTACGTCCGGTACTAGTCCAGTCACGACCATATAAGTTTTAGAACAGCAATAAAATAGTTTATTTTTGCTCTGATATTAATCTCGTACTAACCTTATAAACCTTGTTTTTCTTTTTGGGTCCAAATAAGAAATAAAATACCTTTTCATTCCAATTAGAAAAACAAAAAGTGACAATATTCCAACACATTCTCACAGATTATTGTCAGGCGGATTAATTGTTTTTTGTATTATTTTTTTTATTCGAAAGCATAATGATCACTTGCGTACGTGGCAACATATGTGCCATATTGAGTTCGGGAAGTTTTTTTTGGACTTAATCTATCTTCCTTGTTTGGAGATTAAGCAAAAGCACGATCGGGCCCTCATCTTTTTGCTCTAAAAGTTGATTGGATTAGGGTAGTCATTAGTCAACTCCAATACCAATAAAAGGACCCCAAGACTAATTAATACATAAAGAAAAAACACATATAAAGCTTACCTCAATTACTCAAAATTCGATGTCCCTATTAAGTTGTCAAGATCATTTGGTAGGTACGTAGGCAATTTATCATAATTGAGTACAAAAAATAGAAAACAACAATCGTCTAAGAAAAAATCTATACAATTTTTCTATTATTCATACGATCTTGGCACACCATACTTTTTTTAATTTTTATTTTTTTTATTTGATCAAATATTTAATATATAAATAATAAATAAAAGAAATGAATTAATTTAAAAAGAATAAACTCAAAAAAAATTTAAAAAAAAATATTAAAAAATTTAAAAATTTAAAAAAATGTGATGTGTGGAGGTTGGAGAAGTTGTGTAACATTGTTCATCGTCTAAACTTTCAAAAAGATCATAAAGAAATCAAGATGCCCAACTCAACTCCATCACATAGCCCCTACAGCCTCAACACGCGATAGCAAAACTTCATGACAACAAGAAGGGAATTGGCAAGGACGTGTGTAAAGAATCTTCGTTAGGATTTTGTTACCTTAGCAACTCCACCTCAGCGCTGTTAGTTAGGATTTTGTTTCTTCCTTTCCCTTCTATAGTGTATACGTGCATACCTTTCATAGAATTGTACAGAGCAAATGTAGGTTTGTTACCCATTCCTTGATTTCATTTGTTGTGTGATTTTTTGGTTAATTGTATATAAGTCACGCAGCTGTGTACATAATTTGGTGAATGAAAATAGTATCTTCAAATCATTCATCTTCTCTCTCTCTTTCTTTTAACATGGTATCAAAGCGAGTTTTGTGACTTGTGAAACAATCATTCTTGGTTTCCTTTTCAGGCTTTTCATCATACACCTTCTCTGCTTCAGCTTTTTCTTCTTCTTTTTTTCCCCTCTTCAATTACTTTCATACCAATGTCAAACAAAAGTTCTTCTAATGTTGCCCCTACAACCATCTCACCCTCAGAGGACCCAAAGAGCTACTTTACCTTCACCACAGTGACAACACCAACACTGTGGTTGTCACCCCTCCTCTCACTAGTCCAAATTACTTGTCCTGGCATCAATCTTTCACCTTGGCCATTTCTGTTAAGAACAAGCTTGGGTTCCTAGATGGTAGTATATCAACACGAGATTTGATAGATTCTCTCTACATTCCCTAGTTATGATGCAACAATCTTATATTCTCATGGTTGCTCAACTCCATATCAAAAGAAATAGCCTCCAATGTTCTTTACATAAGTTCAGCAAAGGATGTATGGGAGAAATTGAAGACCCGGTTTGCTTAGCCTGATAATGTGAGGATTTACCATCTTTAGCAGCAACTCAGTACAATCATGCAAGGCAATTAAACAGTAAGTGAACTGTACTCAACTTAATGGAATTGGGGAAGAATTGCATAATTATCAACCTGTGCTTTCTTGTTCATGTGGTTTATGTACCTGTAAGGCTCTTAAATCTATTGGTAAAGTTCAAGAGTTAGATTACGTTTTCAAATTTCTTATGGGATTAAATGATACGTATGAGCATGTTAGGGGACATATTATACTAATGAGTCATATGCCATCTTTGGACAAGACTTTCTTTCTAGTCTTGCAAGAGGAAAGGTAGAGGCAGATTAGGACCTTGGTCATGGCTACTCCTGAACCATCAGCCTTGGCTGTTTTTAGTAGTGATTCTAGAAGGAAAGAGAGGTCTAAGCTTACCTACAACCATTGTGGGAAACCTGGTCACCTTCGGGAGAAGTGTTATAGACTGACAGGCTTTCTCCCTAACTTAAAATTTACTAAGTCCAAGCCAGGTTAGAGTGGTAGAAATGCATTTATCTCACACTCTACAAATCAAGTTAGCTCTCAAGGCCAAGAAAAAGGGATGCTGAAGAATACGCAATTGGCTCTCACTCAGCCTCAAATTTAACAGCTCATGGCTCTCATCAATGGCGAGATGTCACAACTGAATCAAAAGGACACATCTTCTGCCCAAGTCACCAATTAATCTCAAACACTAACCACTAAAAATAGTTCCTCCACTACATCCTACTCGAACATGGCTGGTATTCTTCCTTCTTCTTCTGTTTTCTTTACTTCTCATCAGCATGATTTTCTGTCACTCATACACAAAAGTCACAAAATGCTACCGATGTCCCTTGGATAGTTGACACTAGTTTAAAAAATAAAATTCATTGATTGATTCAGAACATCTGTTCCTTGATAGTATCTGTCGATACTTTCAAAGTTCAAAGAAAGAAAAAATCACTCGACCCCCCCCCCCCTTTTTTTCTGGAGGACGCACTCACAATATACTAATGATATATATTTCTGTTGATCAGATATCATCCAAATTCTTTCTGTACTAATCGAACCTTACTCTATGTATTTTAGTATTTAATCCAAATTTACCAGATTTAAATTTTTTTTATAAATTCATTGAAGAAGTTCTATTTGCTCAATAAATTTACCTCTATTTATTTGTTTGTCCATTACTTACGTAATAAATTTGAAAAAGGTTCTGATAAATTTGAAAAAATTTGAAACTAAAAATAAAACAAGACATTACATTATTATTTCGATACAAGAAAGGACTATGGAAAATGACTTCTTATGTTATTGTGTTGAAGGCTGGTAAGACGAATAAAACACCCTCCTAGAATCCCTTGTTCCATTCATTTCTTTATATTCTTCACTTACTTATCTTATGTTGAGTATCTAGTCGAATTTGATTCTATTCGAATACAAAACTATTAATACATTCTATGACATTTCAATATGACAATAATCACATAATCATACTGCTCGAATCTAATTTGGATTGAAAAAAAATAAAGAAAAGTTAAATTAAATTCAAGTAGTCTTTTTCACAATATAGATAGGCAGTACAAGGAATTACCGAACTCTGGTCGAAAAGGAAAAAATAATATAAAAAAGCAAAAGGCTTTTCATAATTTTTTTTTATTATATATAATTATATAAATATAATAGAATTTATATTGAATTTATATATAAATATAATGGAATTGCCAACAAATATTTGGTTCTTTTTACAAACTTTATATAAACTTCTTGGTTCCCGTGCTGTTGTTACACACATTGCACAGTTCAACTCTCAAAAACCATCACTCTTATTGATGTTCTTTGTGTGCCTTCGTTCTCCTTTAATCTTCTTTCGGTTAGTAAGCTCACTCGTGAATCCTCTCTTTGCCTTGTCTTCTTAAATGATTTTTACTTCATACAGGTCCTATCTTCACTGATGACGATTGGACTTGCTAAAGTTCATCATGACCTTTACTTCATTCTCACAAGTTCTCAAGAAGACAAAGCTATCAGCCAATCCACTCTTGTCAATTTCAAAGATACCTCCCTTTCCTTCAATCCTTGAATCTACAATGTTGTGACACAACAAGATTTCAAGCTTTGGCAAATTAGGACATCTATCAGATCAGCATTTGAAGTTAATTCAATCTATTTCTTTGGATGCTAATTGTAATCTTCCCTCAAATTGTATTGTTTTTCACTTAGCAAAACAAAAATGAGTTCCTTTTCAATTGAGCACTTCTTGTACCTCTTCTAACTTTGATTTAATGTATTGTAATATTTTGGGACTTTACTCTCAACCATCTATGCAAGGACACTATTATTTTCTCACTATTGTTGATGACCAAAGTCGGGTTACCTAAGTTTACCTTATGAAATTTAAATCTGAGGTCAGACAACTTTTGTAGAATTTCATCCTCATGGTACAAACTCAGTTCAGCTGCAAAATAAAACAAATCAGAACTGATAATGGCCTAGAATTCTATATGCCTAACTTTTACAATTCTCATGGAATTCAACATCTAAAAATGTGTGTTTACACACCCCCAACAAAATGGGATTGTGGAAAGGAAGCATCAGCACCTCCTTAATGTTGCTAGAGCACTCCATTTTCAGGCCTCTCTCCCACTCAAATTCTGGGGAGATGCCATTTTAACTACAACTTATCCTATAAATCGAACACCAACACCTATTATGAACAATAAGACTCCATATAAAGTTCTCTTCTCCTCACCACCTTCCTACACTCATTTAAAGGTCTTCGAATGCCTATGTTATGTTTCTAATCTTAAACATAGTAGAACTAAACTTGATCCTAGGACTGCTAGGTGCATCTTTATTGGTTATCCTGTTGGCACCAAAGGATATAAAGTCCATAATTTGGATACCAACACCACCATCATTTCTAGAGATGTTGTCTTCATTGAGTTGGGTTTTCCTTTCAAAATGTCTTCTTCCAATCACTCACATTCTCCTCACTCTGATTTAGTCATTCCACCATCTTTACCCGATTTCACTACTCCTTTTGTCTTAGCTAACTTGTTCTCTTCAGCTGATCTTTCTTCCTCTTCACCAACTCCTCTCACAAATTCTGATCACTCCATGTCTCAGGAACTATCTCTTGCTTCCTCTGGTTCTTCACCCATTAATTCTAAACATGAACAAGCTTCCCCTGTTGTCCCTGTCCAAGATAGCAGTCCACTCCATCTCAGAAGATCAGAACGTGAGAGACATATTCCTTCTTACCTCCAGGACTATCATTACTCTCTTGCCTCTCAAACCTTATTCCTGGTCCTCCTCCTACTTCTTACCCCCTTCAGAACCACATTTCATATGATCATATATCCTCATATCACAAAGCATATAGTTTGTCTCTCTCCCTCACACATGAACCCAAGTCTTATGAAGAAGTTGTGGTTTCTGGTCCATGGAGGGATGCCATGAAATATGAAATTGAGGCTCTTAAGGCCAATAGTACTTGGTCTATTACTCCTTTGCCTCCTGGAAAGCAAGTTGTGGGTTGCAAATATGTGTATAAAGTTAAGTTGAAATCTGATGGCATCCTTAACAAAAATAAAGCTCAAGTGGTAGCCAAGGGAAGGTTTTGACTACCAGGTGACTTTTAGTCCAGTGGCCAAGATGACAACAGTTAGGCTTTTCCTTACTTTGGCAGCAATCAACAATTGTCATCTAGCCCAACTTGATGTACACAATGTTTTTCTTCATGGCGATCTGGATAAGGAGATCTACATGGATTTACCACCAGGTTATATGGCTCCAGGGGAGTTTCCTACAAGGGAAAGGTTGGTTTGTAGGTTATATAAGTCTCTCTATGGTTTGAAACAAGCCTTTAGATAATGGAATTCAAAATTTACTACTTATTTACTGTCTATTTGTTTTCATCAATCAAAGTCTAATTATTCATTGTTTACTAAGATTGATCAGCAAGGTTTCATAGCTCTCTTGGTCTATGTGTATGATGTAATTGTGGGAAGTAGCAATTTGAATGTCATTGAATCTGTTAAGCAATTTCTACACACTCAATTCAAGAATAAGGATCTAGGGCTTTTGAAATTTTTCTTGGGAGTAGAGGTTGCAAGAACTGCAACTGGTCTTCATACTTGCCAGAGAAAATAAAATCTTGAGATTTTAGAAGAAGTTGGGTTACTTGATTGCAAGCCCATCAATACCCCGATTGAGTCAAATCACAGATGCAAGCCCATCAATACCCCGATTGAGTCAAATCACAGATTATCACACTCTTCTACTTATGTGCTAACATGTGAGATTCCTAATTTTCATGTGTTTTAAATCTCTAGTTTTTATTTAATTTTTTTTGTTTTATTTGTGTTATTTATTTATGTTTATATTGGTGTATTTTCGGTTTGGGCTTTTGTTTTTGTTGTGTTTTTATTTTTGGTGGGTTGTGTGTGTGTTTTTATTTGTGTTGTGTGTGAGGAGAGGCCCAACCCGTGTGATTTGAATCCAGCCCATGCATTTTATTAAAGCCCAACCCGTGTGCAGGGAAGACCCAGCCCGTGTAGCATCCAAAGCCCAACCCTTGCGCCATGCAGAGCCTAGCCCGTGCGGAAGTGTCAACCCAGCCCCTCACTCTTCAAACATCGTCGTTTTGGATGGAACTTAGGGCTCCATCTCTTTTCTCCTTTGCGCCACACTGCACTCCTTCTTCCTTCTTCTTATGTTCTTCTTCTTTCTTCTACATTCTTCTTCTTCCTTCGAGCTTCTTCCTCCACGCAACTGCTACCATCATCGGTTGGACCTTAGTCATGCCTTTCAGCCGCAAGCCGCCACCTCCTCCTTCCTTTTTCTTCTCAGTGTCGTTCGGCTAGGGATCTCAAATGCTTGTTGTCACGACGTCGCTCCATGGCCACCACCTCTTTCTTCCGTGAGCATCTTTGTAGCGTTGGGCATGGGCTCCATGTTACACTGTTCAGCTGTCGTGCCACACGTCGGCGCCTTAACCTCCTTCTCCTCCACGACTTGTGCTGCCGTTTTACCCTTCTTCTACCCGTGCAACACACGGCGCTTCAAACCACCACACTTGGCCTATAAATAGGCCACGGCTTCTGCAATTTAATTCTTCCGAGTTCCTCTTCCTTCCTCTCTTGTCTAAACCATCTTCATTTCTTGTTGATTTGAGTTTTTTTCTGTGTTTTTGTTGGTGAATCCAAGAGCTTGAAGTTTGGCCGTGCTTTGTTTTATTTTAAAATTGTGGAATTTCAATCGGTTTATTTTGGTGAATTGTGGGAACTTGCCGTGAGTTGAGTTTCTCATCATTTTTCTTAGATCGAATTCCTTTAAGAGAAAACCCACTAGAAAAGCCACTGTTTTATTCTTGAAATCATTGTTGCCGCCGTTGTGCCACCACCTTGAGAAACACCCATTTCGCTTGATCTTCCAAATTTATTTCCCTTTTCGTGTATGTAATTTTCCATCGCAACTCAAGTGATTTAAATTGGCTTTATAACTGTTGTTTAATTGTAAACTATTGGTTTGTTGGAAATTGGGCCTTGGGCCGTTAAAGTGTTGGGTTGTGATTGTAGTTGGTTTTGGTGTTGGGCCTTACGCCAGATTGGAGGTTGGGATTACGCGTGTAGTTGTGAAACTGTATAATTGTAATTGGAGGGTTATTTTATGTAAATGAGTTATTTAATATTTCATCCAATAAATTGTTGTCATGCACATTTATCGTCTTAATTAATTGTGTTGTGATGTCACGTTGTCTGTTTAGAAATGAGACTGAATTATGTGGGTGCGTGTGTATCACGACCCCAAGCCGAGATGGGGCATTATCTCGGTGGAGCTCCTCTAGTCACTCGGGAGCGTAACAGACTGACGTGACTTCCCCTAAGTTGTCGCAGGGCGACGACGGGAACGGACAAGACGGTAACGCTCTCGTACCAATTCCGTGATCTTTTGGCTGGCGAGGTTAGAGGATGCTTGGCCATGTACGCGCTGGGCGCAGAACTGGGCATCACTCGTTACGAAGTCTCATGCACGGACGTTACCCGTGGTGTGACGATGAGAGTCAGGGCTTGCAGATGGTTCATAAGGAAGACCGTGGTGCATGCATAATAAAATAATGGTTATGATTGGGTCAAAATGGAATTTTTGGCATGAGTAGTAAAAATGGTATTTTTGGGAAAAAAGAATGTGGTTTTGTTTTCTGTAATATTTGTCCGTATGGGGACGCGTGAATATATTAATATGTTTTAAATCTCCTGGATGTTGTTTTGATTAATTACTTGCTAAGATGTCATAATCTCATTGTGGTGTTTTACCATACGGTTCCGTCTTATGGTATCGTAGAGTCTGACGTAGAGCCCGAGTATGAACCCGAGGGATCAGCTCCGCCAAAGGTCTGAGTTGCTGAGATATTGTTCAACGTTATGGGATTTGGTTCCCTTATGTTATTTCTTATTTTTAAATTATCTGTCGGATGACTGTATAATTCTTGTAAAGTTATTTTATTGTTTTTGAACAAATTCTGGTACTTAATAAAGAAAGACCTTTTATTTCTTCGCTGCAAATATTATTTTGTACACTTATTGCATTTTGTACACACTCTGAGTACTGGTCGTTTGGGGTGCGTGATCCGTGTGGTCAACATCTCGGTGTCACGATCTCTATAAAAATAACACATGGGGGTCGAGGGCGCCACATAACAGATATTACTTCTTATCGAATATTGATTGGCAGGCTCATTTATTTGACCATCACAAGGCTAGACATCACCTATACTGATAGTGTACTTAGCCAATTCATAGATAAACCAGCTTTGGTTCATCTCCTTTATGCTTACAGAGTTATGAGGTATTTGAAAGGCTCAATTGGTCAGGGACTCTTCTTCTCTTCCAATGCTTCTTTGCATCTTAAGGCATATAGCGATTCAGATTGAGCAGCATGCCTCGAAACTAGAAGATTTGTTATTGGGTTTTGTATTTTTCTTGGAGATTCATTGGTGAGCTGGAAATCCAAGAAACAGCCAATTGTATCTCGATCATCTGCTAAAGCAGAATATCGAGTCTTAGCTTTTACATACTACTTGACTAAGAATCTTATTTTTTACGAGAGAACAAAGCATATAGAGCTAGATTGTCACTTTGTTTGAGAAAAAGTGGCTGCTGGGGTGGTTGTTCCTATACATGTTGGTTCAAGGTTTCAATTAGCATATGTTTTTACTAAGGCACTGCCAACTACAAGTTTTTATTTTTTATTGTCCAAGATGGGCATTCAAAAAGATCATAAAGAAATCAAGATGCCCAGCTCAACTCCATTGCATAGCCCTACAACCTAGCACACGATAGCAAAACTTCATGACAGCAGCAAGGGAATTGGCAAGGACGTGTGAAGAATCTTCTATACAGCTCAGCAACTCCACCTAAGCACTGTTAGTTAGGATTTTGTTTCTTCCTTTCCCTTCTACAGAGTGTATACGTGCATACCTTTCATGCAATTGTACAGAGTAGCTGTAGGTTTGTTACCCATTCCTTTATTTCATTGGTTATATGATTTTTTGGTTAATTGTATATAAGTCACGAAGCTGTGTACAGAATTTGGTGAATGAAAATATCTTCAAATCATTCCTCTTTCTCTCTCTCTCTTTTTTTTTTTTTTAAACATAAACTCTTGTGAATTCGTGAATCCCACTTATATTATTGGCGTTTCGCACTTCTATGCGATTATTGTTATGCTAATGACTAAAAACTCATTATATAATATTATATGAAAGAATAATACAAACTACAAAGACTAGACCTTGGTTCTCTGTATTGGGTCGTTTTACTTTAACCATACTTTTGAATTCCATTCGCTGTATCCAATACACTATACATTCTATTTTGTTCCTAATTTCGGTCCGTTTAGGCAGCTAATTTCATACTACATCCGGTCCAGATTATTTTAATGGAGATTTTATAATTTTTTTGAGTTTAGATGACATTTTTGTAAATTTTAAATCTAGATGACATTCATGTAATTTTAAAATTTAAAAGGGATTCATATAATTTTTTTTTTGTAACTTTAATTATGTCTCCTCATTCTCTCATTCTCTTTTTTAAATCTCATTATTTTTAATAATTTATAGGCTCTTTAGTTTTTTCTTTGTTTTCCATTTTGTATCTCAACTCAAGTTTGTGATTGTTTTAATAATATCTCTTGATAATAATATCTCTATATTTTTTCAATGTATATTTATTTTAAAAATTATTAATTCTTTCACACATATATATATACACACACATACACATATGATAGACACTTATTTATATATATGTATTTTACTTTATAAATTATGAATTTATGTATATATAGTTAATCTCGAAACGGTACATCAAAATGCACCGATATCAAAATATTTAATTTTAATATTTAAAAATAGAATAATCACATGAACGAAATTTAAAAGATTGATTTTAACCTTACCTAACGACGCACCACCGCCTTCCTGCTCTTTTGTTTTTATTTTCCTCAAATAAAGAATAAAAAAGAAGAAGAAATAGTGGAGAGAAATGGGTGTTTTATGTCCCATTGCCAGATTTCATGTTACATTCTTCTTTAATGATTGCCTTTTGCAAACAGTTTTCAACCAGCCAATAGGCTCCTTAGTCCTTCCTACGAGCTTTCAATCAAATTGATCACTACCAATTGCGTTGCACAAGAAGCCTATAACTTCTGAAGGCGATGGATTTCCTCCCAACAAAACATTTTAGATTGAGTTTGTACGTTAATCTCAATTGAGACTAATTAAATTGTTTATAAATAGTAATAAGTTAAGATATTAGATTAAATTTTATAGAGTCTATTTAAGATGAGTTTAAAATTATTTAGATATTAAGATGAGTTTATATGTATGTATTTATAAAAAATTGAAAAAAAATTATGAGTTCTGCGTGTAAAGAAGTCATGAGTTGAATGATGTTTAGTGATTTGAAAGTTGTATGTTTGGATATTGAGTTAAGGTTAAATTTAAACTCAACTCAAATGAGTTCAATTACTTCCATGTTCCAAACATAGCCTTAAAGACTCGTCCTAAGATTTGGAAGCTGACTAGAATTCCATTCTATACAAAAGAAGACCTTATAGAGGAAGAAACAAATTGAAGATAGATGCACATCCATACTTATTATTGAGAATATTGAGCTCGCTTCAGAATAATTGTAGGAGTTATTCTTAATTATCTTTTGATACACAATTATGATAGGTGTGATTGTATAAAGAAAAATTATATTTATAAACTGGTATACACACTTATAAGTAAAGTGTTTATATATAAGGTATAGTTTGGTTTAGAAGATAAATTTTAAAATATAAATTTTACAATTTAAAATTTACTATTTCAACTTTGTAAATTGTGTGCTCTATATACCGATTTAAAAATAGAATAACTCTTATATAAATTTCAAAGTGATTCTGCCATGACGAGGTTTATCATAAAAAAACATTATTGTTTTAATAGAGTATTTCAGTTTTTATCACCTCTTCTATGATATAAATAATATGAAAAAGTTAAAAAAATTGAAAAAATGGTAGACACTAGACAAAGGATTATAAAAACTCTAACCATGTAATTACTTCGGGATATAGAGATGGTACTCGAATCATTTGCGCTTTTTGCGGCTTTTTTTGCGGTGAAGGTTTAGGCTACATTCAGATTTTGAGATAAGTTAAATTATGAATAGTAATATCTTGTGGGGTTTAACTTTTTTAATTGAAATAAATTTAATTTTTTAAGTTGAAATATATGAAGTATATAAAGATAAGTTTAACTTTTTTATAAAAAGTTGAAAAAGTAATAGATCTCATCAATAATTGATTTAAAAGTAATGATATATACAGTCGTAGAGTATGCAAGCGCTATACAATTACTTTGAAAAAGCGTGGAGTTTACTATTAAAAAATTAATTTTTTTTTATGTGAATCTCGTATTTATTTTTTTTTTTCAAAACACTCACAATTGTAACTATTATTTCTCTTAATTTAAAATGAATTGAATTTAGTTCGGCAATAAAACACGTCATTCGCTTTTCAATACCGTACAACTGCAGCGTTTAAAACAACCCCATCCTAGTCCACATTTGTGGGCTGCATTGAAACTGTCCAAGTTGCATTTTGCACGAGGCCCACGTAACCCTAATACAAAATAACGTACAAAATATTCCATTCGACACAATAATATAATACATCGACTGAATTTATATTTACCAGAGATTCAATGAAGCCAATCGGCCTATTAGTTACATTATTGTATCTGCACAAAATTTGATGGGCTTTTTCTTAAAACTATCCGAGGCCCAAGCAACCACTTTACGTGTCAATGCAACTTGAGAAGAAAAAGTCCAATTTGGCACCTTGATATTGACACTAAAGAAGCAACAATCAAACCAGAAACTTGCACTAAAATTCAACGTGATTTTCAGAGTCAGCTAAGCAGTTGCATTGAATCTGACACCAATTTAGGGTATGCTCCACCTGCTCAACGGGAGTTCTGGTGGTGCATTCACATTCACATTCACAGATAAAAGAAAATTGAAAGACACAGAATCAGAAACAAGAACAACTTGAACAAAAAGTAGATTGTTCTTAAATCGGCCTTCATAGTTCATGCATGCTTGGTGAGTGCATATAAATGCATGCTCACCAAACTGTAACAATTTGATGTGGGGATCTGAAAAAAACCTCATTGGGGATGATAGATCTACAATGGTTTTAGCAAGAGAAAAATCTAGGCAAAGCTGATATAGAGGAATTTCACATCACACACCTCACACCTATAACTTTCCATAAGGTGTGAGGGCCTTTTTTTATATGGGAGTAATGCTATACATTACACTCTCATCCTATTTTGATTATACTAAGTAGTATGTGACACATTCATCACCATTAGATAATAAAGAAACATGTAATAAATGATCATCTAATAGTGATAAATGTGCCACATCATACTTAGTGGAATGAAAGTGGAATAGTAGTATGGTATATAGAATTTTCCTTTTATAGGATATATAGGTGTTTTTATAATATGTGAAGTGTGAGATAGTAAATAGTGATTAATAAGAAGAATTTTTCTTAATCCAAAACATGATTGAATGAACCCTAATAATATAAAGGTTATGGAACATACACGGAGAGAACGTGAGAATGTCAACCACTCCTGCAGCCCTGCTCCTTTTCCTTTTCTGGTCATAGATCCTAGTACCCATAGGTTGATATAACCAGTATCCTAAAGAAAAGACACGGAAAGATCGTGTGTAGACCGTGCATGTGCATGTTCGTTTATGCTTTGATGCATGTATATGCATTTACGCGAAAGGTATGGCTACTTAAGACTATAGTCACATGTATAATCGTATAGGACTATGTCATCACTACCAATTTGATGACATTATTTATGGGATAGGGGTCAATCCATTTTGCTTGACCCCAAGGGCAAAAAACGTCTTAAAATGTGTCATATGAAAGTAATATACACCAGAATAACTTGTTTTCAAATAAGACTTATAAAAAAATCCCTATCGATAGAACCCAATACCCATTATGTTTTCATTTGGGGTTTAGTCTTCCCCCCCCCCCCCCCCCCCCCCCCCCCCCCCCCCCCCCCCCCCCCCCCCCTTCTTTTTTTGTAAGTTCAATTAAAGAAAATCAACAATGATTCAAGCAAAGTGGTGTGAAAATAAAATAGTAAGATGAACCAAGTGCCTCAGGAGGGGGGCACACACTAAGTTGATTGTCATCCGTTTCAAATTTAGTGTAAAAAAAAGACATTTTCACGCCAATGCATGCCTACTAATCGATTCGTTCAGCTTCGCATGAATGTAGAATAACACAATAAGAGAGGCTTAGAAAACAAACCCTCTTTTAATTACAATGACCTATTCAGCTACAAAAGCCAGGTCCTATGAAAGATTCATGTGAATTTAGGTTTAGGCATTGATGAACTATTAGGATGCACGGGACCAAGCTTTTGGATCCAATGAAGAAGCCCTTTCTTATGATCTTGGCAAGTAGGGTTTTGTACCAGATTTAGGGTTCCATCATGGGCAAGTGAAGACTCAAACTGCTCCAATACCTTCACAACCTGCCAAAAATCCGGCCTTTTCTCTGGTTGCAAGGACCAGCATTGCTCAATTAAAGCTCGCATGGCAGGTGGACAGTCCCCTGGGATAACAGGTCTCAAGTTCTGAAAATGCAAAATTTACCGGTGTTAGAATTGCTTCCATAAAAACAAATTTAATTGTGATTCACAAGAGTTAGGTAACATGGGAAGAAAACCAGAGTGCTAAACACAACGAGAATATGGTGCAGTTAAAATCGATTCTCATTTCAAGTGCAGACTCAGAGTCAATGGTCATTCTATGTCACAATCTTTTTTTTTTATCGGTAAATAAAATTTTATTAATCATAAAAATAGGCAAAGCCAAGTACATGGATCATATAAAAGAGCAATGCCTAGGAGTGAATGTCACGATCATCTAATACTAAAAAATAAGTTAACATGCTTGAGTGAATTGTCATAGTGCTAAATGAATGACACATTGATTAAACACAGTCGGTCTGCGTTTATTTTTAGCAATCTTTTTTGTTGAAACTTCAAATATGCGCAAAATAACTTCCCATCCATTTGTAAGCAATTCTGTACATATAGATCACATGGCACAACTAAAAAATTCAGAAAGATCAAGAGACTCAGGAAAGAAAGCAGGAACAAACCTTAATTACTACTGCAAAAGCAGCCTGTACGGGATTCATGTCCTCATAGGGGATCGTTCCAGCCACCATTTCCCACAGGATGAGCCCAAAACTGTACACATCAACCCTTCGCCCGTAGGCTTTATGTTTAATCATCTCGGGTGCCATCCAGCGATAAGTCCCAGGGTCATCAGCTAAAGAATCACAGTACACCTCCTCACAAGCTATACCAAAATCAGCAATTTTCACGCGGAAGTCTTGGTCAATAAGGACATTTTCTGGTTTAAGATCTCGGTGAATTACGCCTTGAGAATGAATGTATTCCATTCCACGAGCAATATCCAGAGCAATTGCGATTAGTTTGTGTAAAGGAAGTGATTTATGCTCAAGCTTATGTAAATATGCCCTCAAGGAACCTTCTGATAGATATTCTGTGATGACACAATAAACTGGTGGCTTTCTGCATGCTGCTACAAACTGTGATAAAAATAATATCGGAAATAAGGTTTAATAAAGGCGCACCACAAACCTATTAACAATAATGATAATTTTGGCCATGATTCAAGAACCAATAACGAATTAAAAACTTAAGGCTTAGCAAATATGTGATCAACACGTTAAAAAACTGAATAAGCCAGAGGACAATTTCTGTCATAAAGCATATAGGCATGACGGAATAACAGATAAGAAGGGGGGAATAGAAGAAGTTTGATAACCTTTATGACATTTTGATGGTAGAGACGAGATAGAAGAGTGACTTCCCTATTAAATTGCTTCTCTAATCGAGCCCCCAAGGCTCCATTTTCGTCATCATCAGGCACCCGAATAATTTTAACTGCAACAGGTTCGTCTTTGTATATCCCATGGTAAAGCCGACTATGAGCCCCGTGGGCAAACTTCAGACCCAGAAACAGCTTAGACAGATCAACACTCCATTCATCTGCTGTTTCCACAGCATTAACCCTCCCTCCACCGTGATCAAAATACCTTGCCCACATCAACTCCTTCCGGTACTTTGACTTTTCATTAACTTTCAGCGAGGCTAAGTGCCTAAGCGGACTAGTATTCGACCGAGATGGCGAATTGGAATCCTTATTCATAAATCCCCTTTCCGATTCCCTTCTCCTGGGAAACGGAGTGATGAATCTCTTTCGCTCAGACCTTGCTTCCTTAAACTCATCAGAGAGCACGGTTTCAGGTAAAGGGGACAACGATCTCTGCTTGTTTATAATAGGATTCCGCTGTATCTTCGAATTACTGGGAATCGATTTCTCATTAGTTGCAGTCGTTCTGGGCCTTGATTTCAATCCTGAATATCGGTCAGGCTGTACTGAAAATGGAATAGACGTCAATCTTGAAGAGTCCAACCGATGACAAACTGTATGAGAGAACTTTGTTCTCCTAATCCAGGAATTAACTTCTTCTTCCATTTTTCCGTCGTGGTAATTCGTTGAAACTCTAGAAGACCTTACACCCACAAACCTCCGTAATCTTCTTCTCCTCCTCTGGCTGAGCAGAATGGACAATCTCAAACAATACTATATGAATTTCGAAGCTCCAGAAACCAAATTTCCTAAAACCCATCAACTACCATTGACAAATTGGCTACTAAAAATCAAATCTTTCCTTCATGAAAATCAAAGAACCATTGAAATCCTTGAAGACCGATCATGGATGAGACAGCCCCTAAACCTAATTTCATCTTCATCAGAAGCAAAATCCCTCGAAGTCGAAACCCATCATAGCCCATCCAAACACAGACCTCCCAGACATCAGAATTTGCTCATCACGGCCAAACTCAACAAACCCTTTTGGCTTCAAAGTCAAATCCCACCTTCCGTAAAAGACTGGAAAATCCCAAACAAATATCCACTAAACAAATCAATAAAAAAAACTCTCAACAATAAAATAATAAAAAAAGCCTAAAACACGGAAAGGTAAACTCATGCATATTGACGACTAAGAGGAACTCATCATTGTAAACCCCATTAACCACAGAAGAAACCCAATAATTGGGTCCAAAGAATCATAAACCCAAAAAAAATATTACAAACTAAGGAATACCCATAGGCATAAATAACCCAATATACACAAAGAACAGAATAATAGGGCCTGAGGATAAACACAAGCCGCAAGCTCACCACGAGTGATGATGACAAAATCACCGAGACTTTGAAGGATATTTGACCATCAGCTTTACCAATCGATGAATAGAGGTACGGTAGAAAGATTGATAGATTTTTTTAACCTTTTTCCTCTCTAGTTACGTTGTACAATGTCTAAGCTATCATACGTATCGCATACGGAGGGAAATGGTGGCCGTAGATTCCATGGACCCGACATAATTGGAGAGGTCTGTGAAGGTGCCATAGGGTCCGGAGTTGGGTTTTGGCGGTGGGGACCGCACAGAGAGGGTCAGAAAAGACGGAGAGGAGAGACAATCGGAGAGAAGGAATTGTTAGATTAGATTAATATAAGAACCCAAGGGGAAGGAGGAAGAATCCAAGTGTCTCTATCGGAGAGAATGAGGTACGGATGATATTTCAGCTGTAGAGCCAGCCAAAGGTACGGGTTTCGCACGGGAACGTAGTGCTTGTGTGGATACGAAAGGAACAGAAATATGTGTTTATAGAGTATAAACAGCGCAATTAGAAGATTCCGTGTATTCTTTTTATATTAAATATTCTAACTAAATTATTTATATTTATAATTATCATTCTTTGAATTATATAGCATAATTTCCTTTAATACATAATTTTAAATGTTATTATCCTTAAAATATAATATTCTTAATTGTTTAATTAAAATTTTCACTTAATTATATTTCGAGTAGCTAATTCAAATAATTTGGATAAAAAGTGATGAATAATTTTATAAAAGTAGAAAGACTCTTACTTTAATGGTACTACAATTTAATGAACAATGAGAATTATATTTCTAAGTTATGGAATAATGAGTTGATATTTATCTTATTTTTAACATAAAAATTTAAAACAACAAGAAGTGAGGGAAGGGTAGACACTCTGACGACATTTGAGGCATCAGAGTCTCAGACACGGTTGGGACCACCAGAACGATGGCCCCGTCCATATCTGACAAATCGTGCAAGTGATTACTATTGTAAAAGAGAAATTGCTTCGGATCCAAAATAATGTCTCGAATGGAATTTTTTTTTTTTTTTTTTTTACATAATGATTAAAAAATTATTTTTTAATGATGTTATGAATTTCTTTTTTTAAATATTAATGATGATTAAAAAAATATATCAAAAAAAAAGAAAAAAATTATACTATTCAAAATACTTTTTACATTCAAAATTTGAGATCCGTAATAATACTCATGATAAAAGTAGTGTTTTTTTTAATTCAATTTTTTTATTCAGATTTTTTATTATTTTTAAATATTTTAAAAAATATAAAAAATATATTAATATATTAAAAATTACTTATTTAAGCATTAAATAAAGGAAAAAAAAAACAAACAAAATCCATTGAACGGTCAAATGGAATGGTTAGTATTGGGCGGCATAGAAATTTTTTTCAATCGAAAAACAACTTTATTTCTTGGTATGTAGTATATACAGACCGAGCGGAGTCTGAGAGGATGTCTGTTTAATCCACAGATACTGACCCTTTCTATAAGTTCCATAATTCTATAAAAATTAATCCCTAGAAAGCCCGTCTATCTTAAAAATTATTTTACATATTTAAGATTTTGCTTTTGATAATGCAATCTCATATATAAACAAAGATAAATGATATATATATAAACCTTATATGTATAGGTCTAGCATAAATATTTTATAAAAAAATAAATAACACCATGAAAAAGTATGAAAAACTCTTTTTTTTTTTTTTTGAGGTCCACATTTTTATACAAAATTTGTATATTTAAAATTTATATTTACCATTACTCATAAATAAATGAATTATATTACATACAATCACTTTTGTGTATTATTTCCGTATTCTACTGATGTGATTGGCTAAAGAAGTTGTTTTACATTAAAAAAAAAATGACGAACCTAATCAAATTAGTAAAGTGCACAATGAATATACAAAAAGTGACTGTACATCAAATTTTTGAAAAAGAAATACACCGTTTATTCGTCTAGTAATATACATATTGTCATAGGTAAATCCATCTAATAAATTTATGCAAATAAAATCACAAAAAATGTACAAGGAAAGTGGAGGAAGAAATTGTGAAAAAAGCCTAACTGATAACAAAAAAAATAGCAATCCCACCGTATTAAAAACGAGCTTCTTAACTGAAAATGATTAAATAAAAATTTAAATATATGATTGTATTAAATATTAAATAAATATAATTATTTTACTCGTTTTTCTTTGATGAGATTTGAGAGTTGGAGTAAGAACTGTGATCAGTAGACTATGTAATTTTTAGTGAGTAATTTTCTGTAAATACCATTATTTACACCCCTACCAAATGAATATAGATTGCTATTATACCGTGTGCAAATAAAATGCAATGACCCATGACTTTCCTCCTCTTTACTCTTTTTAACTTGTAAAATTAATTAGTGAAAATAATAATAGAAGGAAAGGAAGACAAAGTTTCATTTGTTAGGTACTTTTCCAATTATTAAAAATTCAATTAAAAGTAATGGTTGACATATACATTGCACTAATTAATTTGTAGGTTATATCCATATTTAACTTTTAATATTTTTTTAAAATGCTATAGCTACAAATAAATTTTACAAAATTAAACTTACAAATTGGTACGACTTTAACTTGTAAAATCCATGAATTAGTTAGTGAAAATGCATATAAAACTTAAAAGTAAGACCATATTATGTTGTGCTTATATACATACCTACATATATATATATATATATATAAATGCCATTTATATTTATAATTTTACTCGCATAATTATTGACGTGTAAATTATTAAAATTGTGAAAATTTTGAAATTTGAAATTCTAAGCTCGAATTAAAGACTAAAAACTAATAAAATGGGGTGGTCTCAATATGTATAATATTGTACGTAAATTGTACAAAGAAAAATTATACTTATCATCTTTTATATCATATACTAATATGTAATTTGTCATTTTTATTATTTTATTTAAACATACGGATTGATGTGTAAATATGCGTATTTAAATGAAAAGATAAAAATAATAAATTATATGCTAGTATATGATGTGAAGATGCTAAATAACATTTCTCATTTCACGAATATATAACACTGCTATATTTTTTTTAATATGAGTTTACATATAGTAATTTGAAAACAGAAAAGCAAATCATGTCAATTGGATATTTTATGGAAAAGTATCAAATGAAATAAGGTAAGTTAGGATTTTAAGGAAAAGTAGGGAATAGGGCAATCCCCCATAGCTATTGACATCATAGAATTTAAATGATCCAGATTCCACACGTCTTAGTGAAAAAATACACCCAATATATTCTTTACTCGTTCTCCCATAATTGTAAATATTCTATGTATGCTTTATTTTTAGATAAAGACAATAATCTTCTAAGATTTGTGAGCTTCTACATGGTAATAAATGGCCTCAATTTAATTAAATAGAATTTTTTTTCTAATTGCTTGTGTAGTAATTTTATGTGTTGGATCATTTAGGCTATGTTTGGATTTAGAAAATGTTTCGTCTCATCATTATAATTTTTTCAAATTCTCATATAAAATATAATAAATAATTCAATTTTTTTAAATCTTAAAATAATAATAATATTAAAAAAATATTTTTTTCGACTTTCATATTTCATTTAAAACAATTTCATCTCATCTTTAAATCTAAAGCAACCTTTAATTTGATTAAGCAATTGAAAAGAATTTAAAGTTATAAAATTCAAGAAAAAACTTCTAATAAATCATTGATCAAGAGGCAGAGGAAATGCTGTGTCAATTAACCAACACCCTTGTGAGGATATCACAGATTTATGGCAAATCAATCAAGTCAGGGAAGAAAACATTTCAAATTATGACAAGAAGAGGTGGGAGGTCGTTGTGCAAGTGCATTAATTGTCTATCAAGAACTGATCTGATCTGCATCCAACGACGTGGAAACTGCACATGATTTTTGATAGAGATTCGAATCATCCCAATGCTAAAATAAAAGCCATAAATGCCAAAATATACACTGCAGCATTACATAAGTACGTAATATATTATGTATCAATGGTCGGCCTCGCAATCAATTAATTTTGGATACTACTTTATAAGATCAAATCAAAACCATACTCTATATTCAACAAAACTATTGATTATTTGTTTCCCTATCCGTCATGTATAGTTCGTGCAATAACACTTGGGCCTTGATGACGCGAATATTTAAAATCTCTTAAATTTTTTTTTATCTGAATGCTTAGACACATGAAGATTTTTGAGAATTTTTTGTTTGCGATATTATTATATATTGTGAAGTCTATTTCTTGTGTTTATTTTTCTCCAATTTTAGAGGACTTTGGGTAAAATGCTGAAAATTTGATATAGAAAATAGATAATGTAATATTTCGTGAATATTTATTATTGTTTGAAATATTTTACGCAAATAATTATAAATGTTACAAGACTTAGTTTGATTTGTTACCTAAACTCATCTAAACTCATCATTACAATTTTTTCAAATTTCAACACAAAATATAATAAACAATTCAATTTTTTCAAATCCTAAAATAAGAATAATATTAAAAAATAATATTCTAATAATATTTTATCATCTCAACTCAACTCAGTTCAACATCTAAACGCAGCCTTAGGTTGTGTTTGGGTAGTGAGATATTATGAGTTCTTCTATAAAAAAGTAATGATAGAATATTGAATAATAGTGAATAGTAGTGAGGTATTATCAGGAGTACCCAAATTAGACCTTAATTTATATACTTATTTATTTATTTTTGGGCTTTAATATTTGGATAATTTTTAAAAATCTTAATTATGGAGATATATTTTTATATATGTCTTAAGATAAAAAGAGAGAAATATTAAGACACTCGGAAAAGGAAAATTGAAAGAGATAAATAAATGTGTCAAAAAGACAGGAAAGGAGCGCCAGCAAGCTTCATAGCCTTCATTGTGAAGGCCAAATGTCAGGCATTGTGTTTGGGTAGCACAAAGTTTTTGTACATTATTAGGTGATACATCAATATTGGGTTGTTAACATCACGCACATGGCGCAAGATAGCCTATCAGGATTTTCCATGCTTTTCATTATTTGATAATTTTTCTATAAAGTTTTTCACCCTGCGATCACAAAATTAGCAAAAACAATATACAAGAGTTTGATCCCAGGTTTGTTCGCAGCTCCTCGAATTCACAAACACCTGGATTCCTGCTAAAAACCCTACACACCAATCACAACACTTGGGTTCATCCTGTCCTAGATCAGATAATATTTTCTCAATGCTCCACTGAAATTCCAAAACACTTTTACTGGATTGGCACTTGTTTTTCAGGAGCAAAAGATTTAATTTGATTTGATTTGATCTGTTTTTGCTTTGAAAGATCAGAAAAGCAAACTTTATTGTTAATTTTTTTTTGTTAAGTGTCCAACTTTATTGTTGTTATCAAGAAGTTTGAAGCAAAATTTTGTCTGCATTTGGTTAGGAGAGCTTTGATTAAGAAATTCAGGGGTGCCCTTTAAGTCTGGGCCTAATTTGGTGAAGTGGGTGTGGATTATCAGGGCGTGTTTGGGGGGTGAGTGAGTGTGTCAATGGGAAGGAGATGAGAGGGGCATATGAGGGTTTTGGGGAACGATGACTGGAGGGTCATTGGGGATGCGTTCGGGGAGTTATGGGTCTTTGGATAAACAGCTACAGCAGAACAGCAACAACGGCAACATAAGCAGCAGCAACAGCTGTTACATCAACAACGTCAATGGATTGTCGCCAATTCCTACAACGCGGAAGCCTTCGAAAATGCAGAAGGAGAGGGAGAGGTTGTTCCATTGGATCTGCAAGTTTGCTGGACGCAAAAAGGTCGGAATGCTGCTTCTATGTGTCATCTCCGCCGCGGTTTTCGTCTGGGTTTTGTACGTAGGAAAAGGTTTGGTTTTGCACCCCCTCTCTGTCTCCTGTCCTCTTTTGATGTAGTTAGTGGATTATTGAGCTTAATGATAATGAATATAGTTGATCGAATTCAACAAGGAAGCTGGAATAGAAAAACAAGTTTTACCAGGTTAATTTTTCTGCTAAGAATAAGGACTTGGTTCTATCTACTATCTAGCACTCGCTTGGTTAACCTTCAAATTCGAAATCAGTAACAAGCCGTGGGATTTGTGGGTTACCACCTCATTTATCGAGACAGTTAAAATGAACTCTTAATTTCATGCTACACACAAAAAAAAAAAAAAAAAAGGTGAAAAGTAAGAAAAACTTATATCGGTATTGGAGTTTTATTTTAAAATTCCTCTGTTTTTCTTTTTCTTGTTTTATTTTTAATTTTAGAGAATATACTCGGTTTGATGGTTAAAGTTCCAAAGCTGCGCTCCGTTCTAAAATCCAACAGACGTCTACTTAATGGCTTAATGGACATGAGCTCCTTGCATCTGTTTCTAGTATTTGGCTCATCTTAATCCACTTGCATAGTTGCATATGCCTTTTAACCCAAACGTGTCCTCTGCAGAATCTGTGTACTTTGGTATCCTTGTTTCTGGGTTTCAGTATCAGCCACTTCTATATAATTTGTGTAAGAAAATGATGCATTTATTTTGGCAAATCTTTAGGTGAAGATGCTCAAGAAAGTGAACCTGTTCAGAACATTGGTGTAAACGGGAGCATGCCTTTAAATAACCATATCGAAAGTAACACTCTATCTTCACTGAACGTAATGGGAGTGGTTCGCAATTTGGCTTCGCCTCCACCTCCTCCTGCTGTTTTTCTAGGGTATACACTTCCTCCAGGGCACCCATGCAATAGTTTCACTCTGCCTCCTCCACCAGCTGATAAAAAAAGAACTGGACCACGGCGTAAGTTCTGCATTTAATTTTTGAATAATAAGTTATGCAATTGCTACTCCTGATTCCCATAAATGTCTTGCAAGTCCCACAATGGTCGGGGTGTTTAGGCACTAATATCTTAATAATTACAGTGAAATTAATGATGTTGCTGAGTTTCTTTCTTGTTTATGCTTCAGCGTGTCCTGTATGTTACCTTCCTGTTGAAGAAGCCATTGCCTTGATGCCAAAGATTCCCTCAGCTTCCCCAGTTCTTAAAAAATTAACATATATTTACGAGGAAAATTTATCTAGAGCTGGCGAATTTGGAGGTTCGGACTTTGGTGGATATCCTACTTTAAAGCAGAGGAGTGATTCTTTTGACATAAGAGAGTCAATGAGTGTGCACTGTGGGTATGCTCTTCTTCTTCTTGTGAAGTTTTCATTGAATATATTCTCAAATACTTAATATTGTTTCTTTTGATATTTTCTTACATTCTGTTTTCGTTGTAATATGTTTATTCCGGTAACAGTACATAATAACTATTAGGGCCCTTCGCATAAATATTTGCTGTTCCATTGATTTTTTTTATTCAATAAATCAGATTTGTCAGAGGAGTTAAACCTGGCCGCAACACAGGATACGACATGGATGATGATGACCTTCTTGAGATGGAGCAGTGTCATGGTGTGGTTGTTGCATCAGCTATATTTGGTAATATTCTGTCATTTGGTTTTCATCTGCTTCTGGTTAAAGCTGGTGGTGTGCTAACCAAATAAATCCATTCTCCATCAGGAGCTTTTGATGATATAAACCAGCCAAAAAATATCAGTGACTATTCCAAGGCGACTGTTTGCTTCTACATGTTCATAGATGAAGAGACGGAAACTTATATGAAAAATGCTGGCACTCTTGGCAGCGAAAAGAAAGTTGGGTTATGGAGAACAGTTGTTGTTCGTAACCTTCCATATGAAGATGACCGACGCACAGGAAAGGTAAGAAATCTGAATTTTAGGCGGTGTCCTTTCTGCCTCGAGATCACAGTTTGCTTTAGAGGTTGCCTAGTTGCCTGTCTTGGTGCTGTAGCATCAACAATTTGTTTGTTCATATGCATTTGTATGTACTGTTATTTTAGTCATAGCTTGGTCAATGTTCTTTAATATGAATAGGAAGGATGATGAGTATGGACAAACTGCAGGTTCCCAAAAAGCTCCAACTGAAATGTCACCTTCTCCCCTTGAAAGAGTGGGGTGAAGGTGTTCTTATGAGTTCCTGATCCATAGCTTTTGCATTTTAGTTAACAACCAAAATAGAATGCAGTTGATTTTTTTCCATGGACGTTGTTGAAACTCTAATGTCTCAATCCCTCCTCCCGCCTTGCTCCCTAAAGGGGAAAATAAAAATACAGTTGGTTAATTCCATGATACAAGTTACTGAAAGGTTACCTATAAAAATAATGTTACTGAGTTGTTTAATAGCGCCCAAGTCTCAACCCTCTTCCAAATCCCCCCAAACAGAAGAAACCTAAAGAAAACAAAGGCAATGATATTTTCGGATGCATTAAGATGTTAATAGATAGCAACACGTTTATACTTAAAGGGGCCATGTTTTCTTTTGTTGTATGTAGTGGTAATATTATGTGAACAATATGATTCATGGGGTTTGTACCTTGATTGCTGCGTTAATGTTGGCATACATGTGCTAGTACTTTTATATACCAAATAGCTCTGACCCAGACTACTCCTGTGGCAGATTCCAAAGCTTCTAGTCCATAGGATGTTTCCAAATGCCCGCTTTTCTCTTTGGATTGATGGAAAGCTTGAACTTGTTGTGGATCCTTATCAAATACTTGAAAGGTACTTTTGCTTTATGATCAACTATATTCCTCTATGTTCTTGTATTAATTAAGTTTCCCTTTTTGCTATGTATTGTATAAGCCTTTCGTACTTATTAAAAAAAAAGTTTGTATAAGTCCTTGTCTGGCATTGGATCAGAAGCTTGCTTAGTTATTTACGTTTTTTTTTTTTTTTTTTCTCCTGTTAGTGGATAAATTGATCCCCTTATTTAAATAATTCCACTTTCATAACTTCTCCTATAAGAGGGTAGACCTCCAAATATAAGAATCTTTTTCTAGACGATCCTGGCCCCATTTGTCAAGTCATACGATCTGCTTTCTTAGAAAAACAAAATCATTCCATTTGATAGACGAGCCGTGGGATTAAGTTTTAGAATGAGGGAAGGAAATTAGAGAGTTGAATTGCAGTGTGCTAGAAGTAACAGTTTTTCCCCTTCCCATGTGTAGTGGATACATTGATGGATAAATCCCCCAAATTGGATGCAACCCGGCCTTCCAGGTTCTCTTTGTATGTTTTTTTTATTGGTAAAGTAAAATTTATTGATAGAAAGAGCAAGCGTAGCCCAAGCACAAAGGAGGTATACAAAGAGAACACGTAGCTACAAGTTAGGAAGACCATCTTTTGGTGCCCCCAAATGAAGGCCATCTTTGTATATATTGAAAACAAGAATACATTTGGGCATCTTTTTTGTGCTCCCATAGGAAGGCCAAGTTATATTGTTGGTAAGCCCAATTTTGATTTTTTTAATTGGTAATTTACAGTCAAGATTAGGGGTCTTGAACCCACAATCACAACTTCCACCTTATATCTATAAAGGTAGAAAATACCATTTGAGCAAGAGCTCATTGCGATAAGTATACTTACCATCACTGTTCAGGAGCATTCTACTATCTTGATTAGAGCCTCCATGCAATGAGATAATGTACCCTGCTCCATCCCAGCTATCAAATCTTTTGACCAATTGGCAATTGCTTTACCTCCTCCTGAGTCTACTAATGTCCCCCTTGACAATACATTGGAGGTATGACTTGCATGAGTCTGCTAATGTCCTTGTTGATGAAGCTTCTTTTTAGTTTGTCTCCAATGAACTGGATGGGAGTTCTATTTGTAGCCTGTATGTTCCAACACAAACAAAAGAAGCACCAACTAGTTGATAATGTACCTTCTGCGCATCAACATTACATAATGCCTAAGTTGCAGCTTCTGATTCTAGTGCCAATGCAATTTGTTTATTAGCACACTACTAAATGGATCTTTTCTTGAAGGTGGTTGTCTATCTTCAGGACTATCATTAGTTGCCTTGTTTTCTTAGGAACAAGGATACTTGATGTGGAGTTTAGATCGTTTTGAATCACCTTGACCAGAACTATGCGCAAATACAATGGTAAAACCAACAGGACTTGTCTGCTTTATACTCTTTTATGGTCAAACCTCGCTTATTTCATTCAGCCAGGACCAAAGTCTTTTGGTGCTTAATTTAGGGATCTCCTTTTGGGTGTCTTCTCGAGGGAATGTTCTTCTAATCATTTCTCTTGTAACTTAGTATTAGCATTATATTATGTCAGACCAGTCGGATGAACTAACTTTTTTCTTCTTGCCGGCTGTAAATAGCATTTAAATACTAAGTTATTTTACTCCGGGCAGCCAGTTACACTTATTGCCTTTTCTAGTAATGTGGCACTAAAACTTTCTGAGTGGGGAAATCTTTTGTCGCCTTTTTGGCTTAATTTATATGCTCAGATCTGCTCTCTGTTCAACATGGCTTTGACTATTTTTCTTACATTGAGTGAGTAGATCCAACTAAAGCTGCAGTACACATCTAAGCGATGCAAAAATGAGGGATTATTTCATTCTTTATGAACCCTGCTGACAGAGTCTGTCTGTGAATGTACTTAATTATGGGCTGGGCTCTATGATGGTTTAGACATTGCTCCAAACATCACACTGATTTTGATTTATGATCTCTGCAATGATAGAAATCATTCCTGTTCATGATTATTTCCCTTCTGGGAGTTCTGTAATTTACTATTAAACCAAAATTTCAGGTTCTTGTGGAGGAAAAATGCTACTTTTGCAAT
Source organism: Juglans microcarpa x Juglans regia (assembly GCF_004785595.1). Classification (NCBI taxonomy): domain Eukaryota; kingdom Viridiplantae; phylum Streptophyta; class Magnoliopsida; order Fagales; family Juglandaceae; genus Juglans; species Juglans microcarpa x Juglans regia. The sequence continues at coordinate 5,500,939 of NC_054602.1, read as the reverse complement.
CTCTAGACATTATAAACGCTTTGATACTTTTGTGGAAGCTGAGGCAAACAAAGCTGCTCACAAATATGACAACGCCTCTATTGATTTTCAGATTAACTTTTACAAAAATGAGGGTTTGACACCATATTCAGAGGCTAAACTTCCCATCATAAGTGGTAGGTGCAAGCTCCTTTCCTTCTTTTTGTTCAGTTGATGCCTCCTGATTTGTTTGTGAAGTCTTTTTATTTTTATGGCTGGGTCTGTAGATGTTCCTGAAGGATGCGTGATAATAAGGGAGCATGTTCCGCTCAGCAACCTCTTTACTTGTCTTTGGTTCAATGAAGTGGATCGTTTTACATCCAGGGACCAAATTAGTTTCTCCACTGTGAGGGACAAGATTTTGTCAAAGGTGAATTGGAGTATTAGTATGTTCTTGGACTGTGAAAGACGAAATTTTGTCATTCAGGTAATTTACTTTAAGCATTTATGGGGTTATCAAGGTATGTTAAATGTCTACTGGTAATTGAAGTGGAATTATTTATATCACATGAATCCTTCTGGTATGAAGCTATATCTACTTTTGAAAAGCCATGGTTGAACATAGCAGCCATAATCCCTAATGATATCAAATTGTTGCAATTAGTTTCATTTCATGATGCGCCTATCTTCCTGGTGATGTTGTCTAACTCCCCGTCTAAATGCTATTTGTAGGCACAATGCATCCTTTGTTTTTTAGGAACCACAGTTTTCAATTCCCTTTCCCCCTTTTAGTCCAGTTTACAATTCCCAATTTGATCAATTATGTCCTAACTCCCAATTTCAATTTTTTTGTATTTTTTTTTATATCTATTGTGTAGATGATATTGTCAGTTCCATTGCATCAAATTTCCTGAAAAATAAAAAAGGGATCCCCAATTACTCCCTGAATAAGATTGTATGTCTTCTGTAAAACCATGAGGTCAGTTGAATGTTATCTCAAATGGACTAATTCTCTAAAGCCATCCACCTGCAGTGTATTTTCTTGTTATTTAGATTGGTTCTCTCTGTCTGTGCCTCTCTCTCTCTCTGTCTGTCTGTCTGTCTCTCTCATTTTTACCTCACTAAAGTTGAATTTTTTGTTTGCTGCCAACAGAAATACCATAGAGATGTATTGGAACAAATTGCTCCCCCTGTTCCTGTTGCTGTTTATCCACCACCACCACCACCACCGTCATCACAGACTCTATATGATGAACCACCGATCAAATTTTACCATGAGACTTCACCAGAAGGGACGATAAGTGTTCCAATTAGAAAGGTCCAACCAAGGCGTATCAGGAGGTCCAGTTCTAGGCGTCACCGCAAAGTCTCCGCTGGTGTTAGGGACATCCATTCTAGTTGACGTTTTGGTCAAAGCAAGTTATGCATTTCTTTTTCCTTGTCCCTTTCAATGTCATCGTCCTGGGTCGGGAGGATTTGTGCAAGGTGAGTGTTGTGCTTCTACTTCCAAGATTAATGCTGTCTTTCTCATTCTTTTTCCGCTTTTGGAGTTGTCAATTTTCATTCATTTTTTGGATGTATATAATAATATTATATAGTATGGGTTGCTACCAAAGCCCGTATATGTAGTGACCCATTAGTCGTTTCCATTGTCATAGCAGCATCACTGTGGAACTCAATTATGTAAAAGTCATATTCATGTCTCTTTTGAAAGGCAATAAAAGGAGATAAAAAGTTCTCGTAAAATTGGCTGATTTTTGCTACTACTGCACATTCTCCACTTTTTTCTGTGGATGACACTTGGAGGAGCTTGGGCTTGAACCTTGGTGCTAATAGCTGTCTGGCTTTTAGCTTTGATTTATATCCTTGCATGTCTTCATCTTCTTCTGGTATGCTAGCATTTGCCCAAATCCAATAACTATACTCTGGTTTTTAACAAATCATCGCTCCTCTCTTTCTTTCTTTCTTTGCTGCACCCAAAAGTATGCAATTGACACCAATGCAGAGCTAGACGAGAGAAGCTTTTCGGCTGTTACTTTCATAATTCATAGCGCCCAAACTTCCATATATGTTCTTTTTGCCCTTTGTACAGTATCTAGGAAGGGTGGTGCTAGCGAGCCGCCCAGCACTTACCGCTAGCACAAATATATAGTTTGTATTTTTAATTATATTTTTGTAAATATTTTTTTAACATCTTTTAATTATTAAGAAAAAATTAAAAAAATATATACAATATCATTAATAATCACTTTTTTAATTATTAAGTAAAATTAAAAAAATTAAAATATTCGAACGATAACTTTGATAGGTAATATTGAGAGGATAAAATAATATTTTTCATTAAGAATCCCTTCGAGGACGCTAAATTTTACAGAAATATTTGGGGTCTGGAGACTGGGTCCCGAGAGTGCGACACTTTTTTTATTTGATTAAATAAGTATTTTTTAATGATGCGATTATTTTTAAAATGTCAAATGATATAAAATAAATGTATGAAAAAAAAAGGCATTCGGAGAATTTGCTGGGCGGTGGGTATACGATACTACGATTCTAATTTTAGAGTGCGGCATCAGCCGTACACTCTGCACACTGAATATGTATTTTTATGTATCAGTCTATAATTACAATACACTTCACAATATTTATTTTTTAAACTCAGCACATGATGTGCTGTAGCTGCAGCATACAATATTTTTTAAACTCAGCACATGATGTGCTGTAGCTGCAGCATACAATAGACTGTAATAGATCATCAGCTGCACTCTCTCTGCATATTTCATATTGAGATTTTTTTTTTTTTTTTTTTTATAAACGTACATGATGTGCTGCAGCAGCATACAATAGGCTACAATAAAAAATTATAAAAATATAAACATCATAGTCATAATACACTGTATGCTGCAGTTAAAAAAAAAAAATCATGACGTGGGTTTGCTGCGGCTAGAGACAGATGTACAGCCTCTAAAAATTTTTCCAAAATAAAAACAACGAACCGGCTGTTCTCTTCTACCTTGCTCCCTCTCTCCCTTCTCGAAGGTTCTCTCCTCCCTCTTCTCTGTCTTCATCCTCTCCTCTCTTCTGTCTTCTCGTAACCTGTTCATGGTCTTCATCAGCTCTTACCGAAGAGAAGCTCTCACGGAATAGAAGCTCTCAAAGCTGGCTCTCGTCTCTCCCTTCCTCCCTCTCTCACTTCCTCCCGTGTTACTCTCTCTCCCTCTTTACTCCTCTGTCTCGTCTCTCTTGGGTTATGGGTCATGGGTTTGTGACTTTCGTACTTGGATCTGAGGAAGAGAACCCGTCCTCGTGGAGATCTAAATGTTACTGCATGGAGATCTGGGGAATACTTTGTTTGGAAGCTGTGTTGGCTATGGTATATATTTTTCAGTTTCCATTAATAGTCTATTTTGCTTGATTACAAGATGATAGAAATCAAATGCCTTTTTTATTTTTTCCTAATTATCGTACTGTCTAGAAAAGTGATCATGGTAATGGTTTCTTTTTGGTTCTTTTAATGACGCGCGATCTGAAACGAAAATATTTTTAGAAAAATCTTTTCCGGCACCTACAAAGACGAACTATACATTTTCAGCCATTGGAAATCATCCATCAAGAAATCTGGGCATCTCCTTGCTCTCAATCAAATCATTCTGTTCGTTTTTTTTGGGGTGGGGTGGGGGGAGACGCCGGACGAAATGGGGGGTTTTCCTGAACATTTCTTAAAAAAAAAAAAAAAAAAACCCACGTGGGCTGGTGTGCGGAAGTTGTATGAATAGTGGGCGGGTGAGTAGCTTAACTCGGTAATGAATGGGTGGGAGTCGGGACCAACGAAATCCTCGACCATATACTTGTGGATTTTTTTCTTTTAAATTAATTAAATAAATTCATTGTGTATTTTATAACAAACTCTATATTTTTAAATGAAAGAAATTATATTTGTGGTAGGGTGTATAAATCTCTCATAGTTTTTTTTTTTTTTAAATGTGGATAAACTTAAAATTCACATAATTTTTTTTTAAGCAATGGACTTTACTTTTTAAAAATAAATGTACGAAATTTATATATATTACATTATTTTAACTAATTTATTTTGATGCTATACCATCACAGAGTAATTCGGACTTCGATGGAACATGAAGGATGGGTTCCAGAAATTATTCTCCTGAAATTATTAGGGTTTGACGTGACACTAGGCAAGTCTCGAATTGTGTCGATATTCCTTTGAAAATATGGCAAAGCGGATTTGTCTTATTAGTGTGCTGATTAATAGCTTCCACTCTGACTGTGAACAACAGCAACAATAATTATAATAAGAATCAACTCACAGTACCATATCAAACAATGTCTATTGTAAATTTATTTTTGTAAAATCTCTTTTAAGGCCAAAACATTTCTTGAATATTTTTACATGCGACTCAAAGGATACACGACACTTTAATAGACTGGACTCATTCCAAATCAGTTGGGAGATAATCTTCATCCCATTTTTTTTGGGTAAAATATGAAAATCTTCATCCCATTGTGGGCACCCTGATGCTACAATCTGCAGTTGTTTAGTACCAATTTTATAATGAGAAATGATAGTTGCAGTCGTGAATCTCTAAGCGTCGTGCAATTACTTTAAAAAATATAAATAAATACAGAAATCACATGAAAAGAAAATTAATTTTTTACTGATGCAAGAGTCTTGCCTAAGTAAGGGACATGAAAAGATTAGAATCTTTCTTTGATCTATATATTACTGATAGTATGGTGCACATTTTTGTTGTTTTGACAATTACACTGGTATTCTTTTATGAAAATATAAACTAACACTACCATATCATCCAAAATTGGTTTTAACGAGTCATATAGCAGCGGGCACAGCCAAATTTATATATATATATATATATATATAAAGTAAAAAAAAGAGGACCTCAGTAATTAAATAAAAAAATAAAAATCTTTGAACAAGAAGTAATATCCATGAAATAAACAATCGTTCCCCAAATCATCAAAATAAATTTCGCTCGGTTCTCCATTTCCATGCATTCGTAAAGCTTTACAATCATCACAAAGTAATGGAAGGGCAAGAATCCATTTCAGAATACAGGTATACTCGAGCTAAAGGCCCACACCCAAAATATGAAGTAAGCACCTATTTCAGAATCTGACTCTAGAGAAAATTGATGGGAGAGACCTAGTATGATGACATGGCAAGCCACTCCAAACTCTAAAGGGACTGGTAGTCAAACGTGGGAGAGGAAAGAAATAAGTAGATAAACAAAAAACAAAATCCAGTAAACGAGAGGGACGAAGTGATTTGTACCTTAAAAGGAGCTAGCGGTTATAGAAACTAGTATCGGACAATATCCTGAAGGCAATCATAGAAGTGAGAGATCTTAATCTTCTCTCTACCAGAGAATATTGCCTCTGAAGATCCACCGAGCTCGCCCTGTGCTGCCATCTCAATCAACATATAGAGCTTCTTGATAGGCATCTATGAAGAGACATTGAACACAAAAGGAGCAAGAAGTGAGTATCAAAAACAATCAAGCTCCTTCACCTTTTCCCTACTATCATTCAGTAATGCATCGTGCATAAGAAAATGAAGTTGGCAATATCTGAGGTTCAGAATTTCCACTGTTCATTTATTGTGATTAAATCGTGACTCAAACAAGTAAAATTCAGGTCACAAGCACAAGCACTAATGAACATGCCAGGCATATTACTGCAAGAGTAAAATTCAAATGAGCTTCCAGAAGGCAGAAAGGACCAGAAATGAAAACGATTTGACACCCAAGAAAAGAAAAGGATGGCTTAAGGAAAAAAAAATTAGAAACTTTTTCATCTTACGAACGTATTATTATTCCCCAGGAAACTGTATATTTAACTGGTTTAATTAATTGGCCTAAGGCCTGTTAGATTTTATTAACTTCCTTGATAGGTAAAGGCTGTGCTCTTTTTTTTTTTTTTTTTTTTTTTTTTTTTTTTTTCCTTCAAAAATTAAACCACAGATGACAAAGGCTGATCAAGATATATGCATACATCATTCAGCGCCTCTGCAGCTGCATCAATGTCTTCACCAGCAAAAACATTCAGCTGTTCTAGCACCTGAGATGAGAGCAAGGGTAGATTAAAATGTATGCAACTTTGAGTTATTGCCAGTGTAATTTAAATTTCCTTTTAGAGTTCGCAATATATATGGAATGAACTTGCAGCCAAAATATTAATCCGATTCCAGACAAACTACCAAGCAACGAAAAAGTTCAAATAAAGGTGATAATAATGACAATAATACGATGATAATGCTTAAAAACGATGGCATCCAAAGACCAAGTGATCAATCCAAACACATGTTAGCAGAGAAAGGGTTGAAATTTCGCTTTGACTCCTAACACACCTCCCAGGCGTTGCAAAGTATGAATAAATTCTTCCAACCTTCTACTTGAAAAGAATTTCGATCAATTCTTCCAAACTTCCACACCAATCCATCCCCAAAATCAAGTACCAAGAACCAGACAAAAACCAGTATTTCACATTGATATAGATCAGGTCTTCATCACTGTGACAACTTCCTTTATAATACTCTCACTTCATTTAATTTACTAGCATTGATGGAAAATTGATGCAATCCAACAAAATAAGAATACCAAAAACACTAATTTATCTGAGACAGGAACAGATTAGAAACAAATAATCACCTTCTTTGCATCGTCTGTCTTCAATATAGGAACATGGTAAGTGATAGAGAAAGCATCGCAAATACCAACTGAATCTAAGAAGCCCACTTCACTCGTCGTCCCTATAACCAGAAGTTTTTTCCCCTGACAGCAAAAGTTCCCAAAATGAACTAATAATGAGCAAGATCAGAATATCACTTATTTTTTTTAAGAGAAGAATATCAGCTATGAAAGATATAAGCAATAATGTTCAAGTTTTAGAGCATTCTGCCATTTTTGTTATATATGAGAAAGTAGTATATGTTGAACCATCTCAAGACGTACTTTGAGTATATGCCTTTTTAAGAATATATACACAAATATGTGTGTGTGTGTGTGTGTGTGTGTAACATGTATATATACATATATTGCTAGGTTGTTTCTGAATTTAACATTCTTGATATATTTAGCTTGACCATCCTTGAAGAAAAGTTCTGGCTCCACTACTCGCAAAGTTTAAAAAAAAAAGATGCACCTATTACAGTTATACAATTTGGATAAATGGTTATTCTTCAAGAAATTCCCTGCTGCTAATCAAAATAGGGAACAATTTTTTTTTTTTTTTATATATGTCAATAGGGGACAAATTTATAACACCAGTTTCTATGCAATACAGACAAAGGACAGAGAGAAACCTTTGGAGGAAGTCGCTTGAGAAGGACCAATAATGTCTGAGAAATAATGTTCGAAAAACGAGGCCCAATGGCAACATACTCCAGTAACCTGCATTAACAATTAAAGTGCAAATGATCCCAAGATACTTTTTCATTTAGATATTAAAAAGAAGAAGAAGAAGAAGAAGAAAATTAGAGCGCTGGAGGAAGGGGTGTTCTAGAGAATATAATTTTAAGACTAATTAGATCAAATCAGCAGGTCTTACCTTTCAATGTCATCAAGAATAATGATGCTCAGTGGTGACTTGTATGCATCCTCAAATACCTATTAAAGGATACGACTATAAATGAGGCTTTGGAATTTCCTTCCAGTGATTCATGGAACCAAAACCTACATTGTTCCTAGTTATCAATATTCTATAATTCACAAGCCTGGAAGTATAACATAAACATATCTTGGAGAAAAACCAAGTCTCCAGTGTACATCCTTGACTAGTTCTTCCCAACAAAGCCAAAAAACAAAAACAAAAAAACAAAAAATCTGAGAAGAATTTAAATGGTTCAACTTTAATGTTGACAAACCTTGACAATCTGTGCACATTTAGTGCTTTCATGAAGGCCAATCATTGCTTCTGCTGAGACCTACCAAGTATGAAATGCAAAAATTAAAAGTAGTTAACATATATGGACAGTACAAGAAGCTGGATTTCACTAAGTAAAAACCCATGATCCAGTATAGGACAGGGAGCTTACTATCTTAACATATGGAAAATCACTGTCAATGCCAACAGTAGCTGCTAGTGCACTTTTACCGCTGTTAAAAGGGTAAGATTAAAAAATATTCAATTAAAAAATTCATTTTTTATCGGTTCAATTAACAAAGTCATTTAAATAGAAAAGCCATGCAATACCTGCCACTTGGGCCTTCCAGAAGACAAGTAACGAGCGGACTTCCTTTACTCACTTTAACTTGCTCTACAAGCAGCATAGCTCTTTGATAAATGTGCTTATTTCGATCACCACAATCCACCATGCCATTAAGTCTGTAAATCATGTCAGTAAATAACATTTACCACCATCAGAAACAAAGTGCTGTGTGTCACCAGATGTTTTGCATAGCCAACTATATATTATGCCCATGTTTCTTACATATTGGACATTAGTTATTTTCCAGTTAGGTGTTCCTTTAGTATACTTTCTGTGTACTTGGGCTATGACTTTTGCTTATTTAATATACTTTTTGTGTAGTTGGGTTACGCATTTGTTATGAATGTCAAGCAACATAAAGAATTTAGCTCAACATCATAGGACTTCACTTTCAATGTTATCAGAATCTCAATGGGAAAACCCATCCCCAGCACAAAAACGTGATGTGAAAAGTTCTCTAATCTTTAGCTCAAAACTACCTGCACCGTTCAAGGTCGTCAGTAGAGGCTCCAAATGCAGGAATTATTTCATGGAGTGCATTCAGAAAATCATCCATAGTAACTTTAATACTCTCTTCATCCACTGGCTTAGTAAGATCATCTAGGCTTAGTTGTCTATTCAAAGCATAAGATACTGCACTTTTTACAACACCTTCGAGTTCGGCACCACTATAGTTTTTTGTACGAGCAGCTGCATACAAAAAATAAATGAATAAATAAAACTCATAAAAGTATAAAACCCTTCAAATATACACCATTACAGCCCAAAGCATTTAATGAGTAAGGGTTCAAACAATGACCACCAGTGTTTGTATAATGAAACAAAAAAACAATCTAAGAACAGCAGATAAATTTAGAACACAGTAAACCACACCCCCCCCCCCCCCCAAAAAAAAAAAAGAAAAAAGAAAAAGAAAACAGAAAAAAACATCACATGCTCAACTTTCACCACTTACCCATTGGTTGTAGCGTAGCAAGTCATAATGGTTGTGGCATTCTGGGGTGAGGTACACAGGAGGGATTACATTCCATAGAGTTAGAAATCATTTGGTGCATTTCAAGCATTCTAATGCTATTTAACTGCATGGACTGTTTCATGAGTTTAAATATCCAAACCAGCCCAAGGAATTTTCAATATAATTAAAAGAGAAGTGCTATAACCACAAAGAGATTCCACAAAAGTAAACCCGCAAACTGACATGACTTCATATGATATGTTAAATCTACTTTACAATAAAAATAATTTTACAATCTGACGTACCACATCAGGTCATACCAGTTTGTGAATTTACTTTTGTAAAATCTCTTTGTGGAAAAACAATTCTCTAGTTAAAAACATTTAGCAAATGTAATTAGCAATTATCCATCTCCAGTGCTTAGTGGTTATTAGGTGTATTCTATATATACTTCCTGTGTTCTTGGGCTATGCCTTTTACCATCAATAAAATCTATCTTACTAAAAAAATACAATTTGCAATAATAGAGTCTTCATTTAATGATCACTTAGGCCAAATAATAGATAAATGAGTAAATCTCAGAAGCATATGTCACTAATGCACATACCAAGCTCTTCAAGGTTCACATCAGGAGCAAGAAAAGAATTCTCTTTCATCTTGTTTGTGTGAATTTGAAGAATCTGTAAACGACCATTTTCATCGGGAAGACTTATCTCAATTTGAACCTCCAAGCGTCCTGGTCTATAAACCAAGAATACATAAATAAAATATATCTTCATAAAGTAATATTGTTCTAGTTACATGACTAGGAAATCTCAGTTTTCACGACATAAGACAGTACAAGGTTGCATGGACACTGTTAAATGACAAGGGAGAGAGAGAGAGAGAGACCTCAAAAGGGCTTCATCAAGCAAATCCTTTCTATTGGTCATTCCAATAAGCAAAACATTATTTAGAGACTCCACACCATCTATCTGAAACACAAGTAGTTTTCTAGTATTGATACTTGCAAAGAAAAAAGTTGTATTGATTTGCAATAGTAAAAAAAGCAACAGAACCTCTTAACTAACCTTCGTAAGAAGCTGGTTTACAATACTGTCGTGAACTCCTGTACCATCTCTGGTTGATCCTCTTGACTGCATATAGCATGCGAAAATGCATTATGGTCTTTCCATTAGTGAAAAAACTAGCATTACATAACCAAACAACATTACGGTGCATTCAAATAAAAGGTTTTTTTGAAAAAATCTGGAAGTTCTGAAAACTTTTGCCAATGGGTTTTTTGGAGTTTTGTGAAAGTGGTGGGATGCATTAAACATTTGTTTGGATTGAGAGAGTTTTTGAGAGATGGTTTTATTGGGGTTTGAAAAAGTTGCGGGGTCCAATGAAAATATGTTTTGGGAAGAACATTTTTGTGAGAATTGTGAAATTTGTTTTGGATTTTGTTTGTTGATGAATCCAGGTAAAACCTTTAAGAGGAAAATTATTTTTGAGATTGTCTTTGTATAAAGATGTTTGGATTGAGAGTGAAAAGTTTTTGGAAAGTTCTCCAAAATTTCTTCTTCACATAAATACCCCAAGTCCAGCAGTGAGCATTGTTTCTTTGACAGATTAAACCATGCAGGTCTCAGATGGAAACCTAACCATCTAGGTGTTGTCATGCGTGTTTGTGTTGAAGCTTTCAAAATCAAACTCACAATAGCATTTTTCTTTAGAGGTCAAGAAATGAACTAGGATCCAACTTGCTGTATGTTTAATACACACAAACACCCATACATTTTTTTGATAAGTCACAAACACCCATACATATACACACACAAACATATCCAAGCAATGCCACCAGATTACATCCAAATGCCAGAGTCTTTGCCCAATGCTTGAAATGGTCATTATGTCGATTGACAACATAAAAAGATATAATAATATATAGTAGCTCTAACCATACATGGAGCAGTAAGTGTGTTTATTAAATTTCCAAGACAACGATATTCCAGGAATTAGAAAACAATAGATTCATTCAAAAGGAATGCTAATTGTATGTATATCACACAAGTAGGAGAACAAACAATGTGAAAGTACTGCCAATTATACATCGTCGTCAAAAGTAAAAAAATGCTCCCATCAATATACTGCAATTAACAAGGTTAACATAGAGTTAGGGTATTACCTTACAAATGGCATCGATTTCGTCAAAAATTATGACATGCAGCTCACTTTGATCCCCTGAAAAGGAAAAGAACATATTGGCATCATTGATCATCTACAGACTAACCTAGAAATAAGCCTGGTCAGTTCTTCTCTGTTACCATGAGTTCTTTGGTCGTTTTCTGCATCAGCAAAAAGATCCCTAACATTCTTTTCAGTTTCACCAACGAATTTGCTTAAAACTTCAGGGCCATTAACGATCTATCACAATTCACCAAAAAGAGGGGAAATAAAACACTTGATCCGTCAATTGCAAGCATAGATTTTCACGATCTTAGCGCAAACACTGATAATTAATTTCTATTATAGATATCATTTAGGCATGTTTAATTAGCTTCGTAACCCAAAAGCAATGTCTAGCTTCGAAATAAGACATGAATCAGTATTGATATTGATATTTAAATCATGATGTTAGTAAATTCTCACATGCAACTTGAGCAAATAAAAGTGGTAATGGCTTTGGAATTTAAGCCATAAAATAATCGGAAGTACATGTGGTGGACATGCAATGTTGCATGTTGGAATGAAACAAAACAGAGATAATACTGCCTGTCTTCTCATATCGGACAAGTGATAAACAAAACGATGGGCAGCACATACAATAAGCTTCAGTGCCAATTGATGCCAACCGTTTATCAAAAAAAACAAACTAACAAATGAAGTTCAATAGGACAACCCTTCATGCTACAATCTAACAAACAACTATAAAATCTGTGTAAGAAAATTGTTGAAAATGACAATAAGGATGTGCAATTCTGTTGCTCACAGAAAAGTAAAAATGACAAAGCCTAATCTACTGAAAATGATAAGGCTAATTTTACAATTTCATTTTTTTTTTTTTTTTATCGATGACGTCTACAAATACTATTAATCAGTTACTATTATGGTTATAAGTAATATTTTGTTTCCATAGATTCATATACTAGAACATTCTGTCTCTAGCTCTCCCTATCATTTTAGAAATGATATAAGAAATAAAAAATAAAAATAAAACTCGCATCTCTAGATGGAAAATGATAGGAAGGTGTTTAGCCTCAAACAACCATACACTTTTACTTTTGGTGAATACAAATATATGTGTATATATATATATATATATATATATGCTTTTTTTATAAGTAAGATTAATTCAACTGAAACATATGTATGTATGTATAATAAACAAGGAAAATGCTTAGTACACCAATAAAGTGTACCGATTAGTGTTTTTTTAAAGCATTTGTATGTGTTCTTTTTGAGTTTTTTTTTTTTAAATATACACAAATGATTTTAAAAAAAAAACACTGATCAGTACACCTTTCGGTACTGATCATCAATGCATGTAGTCTTCAAACCTTTGGCTCTCTCCCATTCAACATTGTCCCAATTTGACGAGCCATAAGTGTTTTGCCAGTACCAGGAGGCCCATAAAGCAGCATGCCCTTCACGTGCTTAATCCCCAGTCTGGAAGATTATGAGATTTTCAAATAATGGCACCTTATATAAATAAAAAACAGACAGGACTTAAAATAAATGAAAAACCAATATTATTACTTAGTTGTCACATGGGGAGGGAAAACGCGAGAAGCAAAGGCTCTTCGAAATATATCTGCAAACTCTGCACTTAGACCACCTATACCGAGTGATTGAAGATTAAATTCCTTTTGCCTGAAAATGTTGCTACTCGCAGCTTCACGCTGATTGACAATCTGAAATCAAAATATGAGGCAATAGATTCAATCTTTGACATTAAACAGAACAAATGATAATTACGATTGGCAAGTGTGATTGAAAATGTCCATTATAATGGTTATTATGTTAGATAGGTTCCAGTTCAGCCGAGGACCAAGCACCAAGAACAATCAAGAAAAGATGCTGCTGAAAGAGATGTTTTGACCTATTTCTCAAGGAAGCACCTATTTTTAGCATCGGTAGAGAGTAATAGAAATGTCAGTTATACAAGCCACCAATCTAGGATGGCAATGACTAGTTTTTCATGTAAAGACATAAATCATGGAAGATTTTGCTACGACAATCACAGAAAATAACCCAAGTTAGTTTTATCAAAGACATTTGTATACTTATATGTTCTTCACATCATATTTAACTTTGGGATGGCTAAATATTACAAGTTCAATATAATTAAACCAATAAGCTAAAAAAAAGTTGACAAGCACAGTATTTATAAGGACAACTTCACAATAAGACAGAAATTTTTGTTTTGATAAGTAAAAATTTATTAATATCAATAGGCGTAGCCGAGTACACTGGATGTATACACAATAAGACAGAAATTTAACCTTTATTCCACTCGCATTTGACGTTTCAAAGACAAAGTGTGTATCACTTGCAATCATCCCTCTTTCAAGAGAATTAGAGTTTTGTTGCCCCCTACAGCAGCTTGATTTACAGTGAAAATGTAATTATTGCCATGATACTCAAACGATACTCTTTGCCCTGTTGTCATAACCTACATATCAGAACACCAATATAAATATAAGTCTCAAATGTCTCTTGATAAGGAAAAAGAGAGAGGGTGTTAGAGAGGGAGAAGGAAGAATAACAGAATAATTACTTTTCCCTTTATTCCCCCCCCCGCTACTTACTTTTTGTGGCATATTTAATCTTTTAATAGCAGACATTTAGCCAGGATACATCAGCAAATAAAAAGTCCAATTTAAAACTTCCTAGTCTTTTCCCTCTTTATTTTCATGCACACTCAAAACACCAAAAATCCAACATTCACCTTGTTATAAAGTACCTCATCAATTTGGATAAGAAAGACTTGCTTAAAACATGATGACAGTAAACCCCAAGGGGGTTGGCCTAAGTGGTAAGGTCTTGGTCTTGGGAGTATCACTCCCTTTAAGGTCCAAGGTTCAACACCTTATGGGTGCAAACAATTCTTTGGAGCCCTACTCCCTGGTAAAGAGCCAGAGATTTAACCAGTTCCGTGTAGGGAAACTTCCGAGGGTACGGTGCATTGGACCGAGGTTTACTCTGCAAGGATGGGTCTGAAGGGCCCTGCCTTGGAGAGGTTCCCCGACATATAAAAAAAAAAAAATTGTAAGACAGTAATCTATTCAAATATTCCTTGTGTTTGTTGCATCTACGGCCAGAACATAGAACTTCGAAGTAATAACCCAACAAATCTATTAACTTAAATATATCTTTTTTTTACTAATCTTAGTCAACCGCTATGGCTTTCTAAAACCATTATGTTAACTATGACCATATTAATCCATTTTCTCTTCAGTTTTCCCCTACTCCTCGTAGCTTCTTCAACTTCAGCCAAAAAATCCTCATTACTAACACAATTGGTGGTCTTCATTGCACGTGATTGAACCATCCTTAGTAGTTCTCATTCTTCCACAAAGGATGGAACCGACAACTTCTCTCCAATTAGTGTCTACATTATTCAATCTTTTCCAATATTACTTTCCAATTTCCACCCATGACAACATAATCGTTTCAGCTAGTTACATGAGGGCATATCGTTTCCTTTACTTTATAGTAAAGCCACTGAATTTTATTGAAGAGCCCAAGCAGTGCAAGCCAAGTACACTAGGAGTATAAATCGGAGAACATAGTTAAGGAGGAGATTGGGAACAAGAATTCAAGAAATCAATAAAAGCAGAAAAACTGACGTTGTGTTCATTCCAAATACTCCACATTAAGCGCAACGGAACCATCCCCCATATATCTATAGTTCTACACTCAAGTTGTCTCTTACCTCCCCAAACCACCATTAACTCCATCACCCATTTAGGCATCACCCCTTCAATCCCAAGAAGTTGGAAGATCAACACCCACAAGGCCCTGACTGCTTCACAATGAAGCAACAAATGGTCGATAATTTTCTCACTCTTCTAGCACATCACCATTATGTGCCTCCTCCACATAAAGCATTATGCATGTTGCTCCTGCCCCTGGACTATCCATTGTTCTTGTAAAAAAATATGACATCTCCTTTTTCTGATAAGTAAAAAATATGACATCTCCTAAAAGCCATTGATTAAAATCAAATTAAATGTGATTTATTAGCATTTGGTGACCACAAGACAGCATCAGAGTGCAAATTTTGATAGTAGTTAAGATACCCAAGTTCCTAAAAGTTCTATTAAAATCAATTTTTTTTTTTAATTGGTAAACAAAATTTTTATTGACCAAAAGACTAGGCAAAAGACCAAGTATACGGGACATATACAGGAGCAATGCTGTTAGTTTAGTGATACAGTTCTATTGAAATCAAATTATCGATCAATCACAGCTAATGCACAAACAATTAAATATTACCAAACATATGGAATGTCAAAAGTGCACAAATATACCTGGTCTATAAACCTGTTTCTTAGTTGGTTACTGAGGAGAACAGCATCAATCTAAAAGAGAGAGAAAATAAAAAATTTCAAACACAAAATTCTCCGTGAAGCTAAAAGAAACAAAAGTTCGACAGTTTATATAACCTGTTCATTTTTAGTTCCCTTTTTC
Organism: Juglans microcarpa x Juglans regia; assembly: GCF_004785595.1. Lineage (NCBI taxonomy): Eukaryota > Viridiplantae > Streptophyta > Magnoliopsida > Fagales > Juglandaceae > Juglans > Juglans microcarpa x Juglans regia. The sequence continues at coordinate 5,485,112 of NC_054602.1, read as the reverse complement.
ACAAACTCCAACTCAAGTGTCAGCAATGCCAGATCGAAACCATCAGGTGGGATAAACCTAAAACAATTCCCATTAATAATTAGAAACAAGGAAAAAATGCACGACAAGAAGAATATATATTGGTATTGAATAACCTGCTAACAGATATCGTATCGCCAGCAGAAACTTTAGCATGCCGACGCTGAATCGCATTTAGGGCAATATGACCATTGCGTATGCTTTCGTGACCGGTATATCGTAGTTAAGGCCACCAAAAAAAACAAGAAACTCTTCCCAGATCCAATTGACAGTCGCTCTAAATTTCAATCTCATAATAAAGTTTTTAAGAAAATGCTCAATCAACATTTTGAATCAGCTCCAAGCACTGCATCCAAAGCAAATTCCAACGCTTCTATTGATTTTTTTTAAATAATGGTAATTTTATTAAAGAGCGAAAGGGAGTGTACAGAAGATACACCTATGTAGAATTAATTTTCTAATAAGAATGGGAGTAATATTATGGAAATTTAGAATATACAATTTGAGATTTATTAATACAATCTGCAATCAACAATGCAAATTGTGTCATAATTTAAGACCGTTACAAAAACTTTGATAACCAGAAACACAAAGGTGGAAGCACTGAAGAAAATAAAAAACATTAATAATAATAATTGAGTATTAAAAAAACTATAAATTTCCCAAACTATCTACGCTCTCCGATCACATCTAAGCAGTAAGAAAACAGACAAAAATTTCATAACCGGAATCCATATGTTTAAATTAATTGACGTAGAAGGATATGCAACGGAGAGAACGAATAAATCTCCAACGGAAGCGAGGTAGAGCTTCTTGCCAGGGACGGCAAAGCCGTGAAGATCGGAGTGGGAGCAGTAGGCGAAGTTAGTGAGTGCGAGGTCCGAAGCAGGAGTGCTGGTCACGATCATGTTCGCCGAAGAAGAAGACGAAGCGAACCGCATTTTCTGATCGGGTCCGGCAGAGATCGGCTCGTTGGTCGTTGCTTTGTCTTTAAGGAGAAATGGAGGAGCAGAAAAGGGAGTGCGTGAAGGAACTTCGAATTTGTCATCCGGGTGTGGCTCAGAAATAGAAAGGAGAAGACGAGTGATGGTACAAGGTCCAAACAGAAAGCCCATATAAAATGGTCTGAGGCCTAGAACTTAGTATTGGGCTTTAGTTTTAGCCCGTATCAGAGATCTTGCAGTCAAAACCCACGCGAACAGCCGGTGCCTCCAACTTATGTGCCGCCAAGACGGCTAGGGATGTAAATTTTAACCTGAAAATCAGACAGGGCTGGCCTGAACATGTGGAACCAGTTTCTAAAATGCAAAAATCGACCGATTGGTTCCGGTTCTATAATTTTAGAACCAGACCGGTTCATTATAATATATATTTAAATTAATTTTTTTAATATTATATATTATATTTTTAATATTATATAATATAAATTATAATTATATATAACATATTATATAATTATCATTATAACCATATATTATTATATAGTATTAATATCACTATTAATATAATATATAATATTAGTATCACTATATCATTATAATATATATATATATATATATATACACTATGTGTAGTAGTAACACTATAATAGTATAATATATAGTTTTAGTATATATAAATATATTATAAGAATTATAGCATAATATATGTATAATATTATAGTTAACTTAATATGTTAGTATTAACATCATTATTAGTAAATAGTATTAGTAATAATTTAATATCAATGTATTATTATATAATATATAAGAATAATGATAGGATTACTACCCTATTACTACTCATCTACTACTTTTTTTATTTGATTTTTTTTTAATTTTATATTTTACTTAATGATTAAGAAAGTGAATATTAGTAAAGTTATATATTTTGTTAATTTTTTTCTTAATGATTAAGGATATTTAAAAAATACTTAAAAGAAAATGATAACAAAATAAAAAAAAAACTTAAAATACACTTGAATAGTAGATGAGTAGTAATAGAGTAGTAAGCCTATCACTACCCAATATATAATATATATTCTATAATATATAACATATAATATTAGTACATTGACATACTTTAAGCTAGTGACAAATTAGCAATTAACATCATAAATAATTTTTTTTTTATTGTAGATTTTTTGTATAACATTTTTTTTACATAACAGATTTTTTTATAAAGCAGATTTTTTATAGCAGATTTTTTTTTTACATAACAGATTTTTTTCATAGAACATATTTTTATAAATAGTAACAGATTTTTAATAAAATAGATTTTCTTAAAGTAATTTTTTTAACAGATTTTTTATGATAAATTTATAAATTATTTAAATCAAAAAATTAAACCAAACCAGAAACCAGACTGAAAATTGATAAAACTGGAACTTCTTGTTTACAAGGATAACCGGTATGGGTCGTTTTGAAAAATGAAAAGATGGTGTATATCGGTTTGTTCGTAAATTTTATCTAAAATTGAACTGGACCAATTACACCCCTGTCCGCCGCGCTCCGATTCTCATCTCCTCAAAACACCACTCTCCCTTCCCTCCACCACAAATCCCTCGCCTCCAAATCCGCCTACGATTTCAACACTCTTGGACCCACTCGGTGCTCCCACCACTGGCCCCACCCTCGGCATTTCTCTTCCAACAGAGAAGAAGACTGGAGAAGACACCGAAGATACGGCAACGAAGAAATGGGCAAGAGTACCGAGGATGATATCGCTGGGAGAGCTTCCGCATTAAATTTGAAGACAGAGTTCCCGGCGGAGGAGAGAGAAGCGGAATCGAAGGCGATGGTTTACAAAGTAGTGCGCCCTCTTGAACGATCCAATCGGGTTTTCAAGCCCTACGAGCCGGTTTTCGTCGTCGTCCTTATTATTATTTGGGTCTTATATTTGACTGGACGTTTATGGCGTACTGAATGTAGGGTAATATTTGCAGATTGGATCGCAGCAGTCCCAGCTGAGCAATGGCAATAGCATTTTCCCCGAGAGATAGAAGTTCTGCGAGTTGAATGACAAGGTGGGTTGCTCTTGTTGCTTCGTCACGTATGATAATATGTTCGTACTAATGCATTCTTGATACGCTTTGGGAATGAATGGTTAGGTGTGTCATTTTCTTTTTGGCGTGCTCTTTGGTTACATATAATTGAGCATGCAACTGGGTTTGGCACAATAGGATATCATACGGCTTGATCCATCTTTGTGTGATCCCACTCACATTAACAGTTCGATTCTTGCTTCTAATCTTGTTTCACGAGCAATAATGTGGCATAAATTTTTCCTTTTCGATGTGCTTCGATTAAAAGAACTGCTGTCTCCCGAGATTAGGGCTCTTTCATGGTATTTAAAAGAAATACGGGTGAGAATTGGTCCTGATTTTGTTCGAAAATGGCTTGTCGGTTCATTTTTTTGGGTCCATCGAGTATTTCAAAATGTTATAATTTTCGAAAGCAGATATATATATAGCGAAATTATTTACGTACACCTCATGTGCTGAGTTAAAAAAAAAAAATATATATATATATATATATATATATATATGTGAGGGGTGCGGAGAGTGCGGCTATAAACTATGCCATACTTGTTTATGTGCCTTTTGCCACGGGAGGATATCGCTCATCCGTGAATAGCTCTTATCTTCTCGTCAAGAACTTACTTTTCTCACAACAAAGAAAGGGGCGAGAAAATTATACTAAAGAGAGGAAACCAATTTTATTTTCAAGTCAAAATAGATATAGCAAGTCAGCTTTTATATAAACTCATGATGATTTTCCTTGTACTACATACATTCCCGCTATAGCGAATATTCTTTGTGATATCTTTTCCATGCATGCATATGCCATTGTAGGCATTTTTTGGGAGGCGATATGGATTATGGAAATGACATTAATTTGGGATTCCCTTGATTTGAACCGCTGTGGTCTTCCGTAACTTACTGGCAAGTTATCTAGTTTACTTTCCCACAAAAATCGAAACACCTATTACTTTCAATTAACTGATTAATTTATTGATGTTTCCGTGTCTTTGTCTGTTGCAGTTAATTTTGAACAAGGTTATCTTGCTCGGCTCCAGTAGCCAGACCATTATTGCAGGCCATTGTACCAGATGCAGCTGTTCATGCAGTCTTTGAAGAGCACGTGAGTGTGAAACTAATCTTTGCTCTCTCTGACCTCTGACCTCTGTCTCTGTGTGTCTCTCTCTCTCTCACACACACACACACCGTGAAAGTCATGTCATGGCTTCTCTTATTTTTACTGGGTTACTCTTTCTCTCGGGCACTAGATGCAAAGGTAGTTATATTAATAAAAAAAGAAAAGAGAGAAGTAAGAATTGTCATCGCACTAAAGGATAACTGATATTCAAGGAATTGAGAAACCTGAAAAAGATTGTCACTGGGAAACCTTTAAAGGATGCTGAGAAGAAGCTGGAAAAAGTTGCGGTTGCTGCTTTAAGAGGGATTTAATTCCCAAGGCTATAATTCATTGACAATAATGGCTGTCCGTGCTTAAACTCCTGGGTTTTGACTTTTTGATGCCTCATGATGAGCATTCTCCCATTCCTAATTTGGACCATATACATCTTGGATGTCAAGTCAAGCAGGTAATCAACTACCAACCAATTAGGCAAATCATGTTGGGCCGTTTACATTTTGTTCTCCTTTGTATTATTGTAGTTGGTAGTTCAAATCATTAAACCTTCCGGGGATTTTTTTCCCAACTAGAGAGATGAATTCAAGATCTTAAGAGAACTAAATTTGCTCCTACCTAGATTCTGCCGAAACCTGGGAGTCAAAAGCATATATGTAGTGGCAAAATTGTGTAAGAAATCTTCCCAAATCTTTCTAAAGTGGCACTTGTTTGGTTCTTGTACCATTGCATAATGATCATAGCTGTACCTTGCAATTGATTCATTTATTTTACTTCTTCTAAAGTCAAAACTCGTGAGCTCGAGGGTGCTTCCTCCTGTCTTATACCCTAGTCAAACCATAATCGATTCTCCAGAGAAGTGGTTCTTGGATGGCAGAGATATGAGCAAATAACATTATTTACTGAGTCGCGTCTTTACGTGTCCATTGACTCTTAACTCTAAATCATTTTTTTTTTTTTTCAGTATTTAAGCTATGTCGTTGAAAGTGCTTGAAACTGCATAATTAGCTAATCAACCGGTTAGATCCGTATGTTTGCTTGGTGGATGATTATTATGCAAATGCCCGTCTTTCTGATGCCTTTTATTTTGTTTTACCTCGAAAGAAATAATTAGGTGTGAGTTGACAATATTGCTCTTAGAGATATACTATATATTTCATGTATATTTCACTCTGCATATATGTGAAGTTGATGATAATTAATTGTTGAATTTTTTCAAGTTGCATCTAAAGATTATGGATGATGGTTAGAAAAATTGCATAACAGGTCGGAAGGAGAGAAAAAGTTATTCTTGGCACACTAGTCGACTTGGGCCTTGATTAGTGTTGTTTGGAACTCTCGATAGTATTCCAGAACGACTGTACGGCATCAATGCGTACAGCCATTTGGTGATTCGTCTAGTCAAGCTTAAAATCCATCACTTCCATAAGCTTGCAATATATGATTAGGCTCACGTGCAAATTAGATTACTTCTGATTCTCATTTTGTAGATGATTCAAATAATTCTTAAAAAGAAAATGTTACGTCCTTGGATCATTCATTTTATTTCGGGAAAGAAAAGCTCAAAAATTAATAGAAAATATCACTATAATAGAATGAAAGTGTGATATATAGCATAATTCATTCTTCAATATACTTGAAAAAAATAACAAATGGAAAAGTATGGACAAATAACTTTGTTTGAAACAAAAAACAGATTTCTACACATTTTTCATGCTATATTAAAATAAATGAATAATGTTATTCATTATCTCAATTTTTATCATTTTTTCATCATCTCATTATGTGGTATTAGATGATTAGAAATTATTTATTATATTTTATTCATAAACTTATCATTTAATATCATATTATAGAACGATGAGAAGATAATGAATAGATTTTTTTTTTAAGATAATGACAGGGCAGTCCATCCCCATCACTAATAACAGTAGAGGCAGTCTAATCCACTCCAACCCCCTCCCAACTAAATGGACTTAAACAAATAAGAAATGACGGTATAAAACAAATTATATACAGTGCAGAAATAAGATTATCTTTATCTGTTAGGCTGATCTTTTGTTGGCTAAGCCCCCACAATGCTCAATTCTATGCATGCCAGGTGTGTTAAATCCTTTAAAACCCACTACCAAGTTTTAAGTTTATGCTTGAAATAGTGTTTCCTCTCTCTCTCTCAATGGGAAAGATTAGAGGGGGGTGGTATTAATAATGCCTTATGGACAGCTGGGATTTATTTACAGGTCATTTGGTGACCCCAACAATCCATCTTTATGGATCTTGCTTTTTTTCCCTCTGATGATTGCAACAAATTCAATCCCTCCTTTGATCTTTTGGGTGGTTGAAGGGCCTCTTGAGTCTATAGTAATTGGAGAATATCCCTTTCCATGAAGCAAAGTGCTTCCAAGTGGACTCGCTTTCTTGGCCACCTATCCATCTCCCCTTTCTGCAACAAACTATATATGAAGACTGGGTATTTGCTATAGCACTTTGTATGCATCCACTTTCATTTAATATATGATTATGCTAATGGAATTCTTTGCCACAATAGTCTCTCCATTACACCATATGACAATAATAATGTCGAAAACTTTACTGTTTGATTTTTATAAAAACACAACAACAAAAATAAATAAATAAATAAAAATCAGTGGATTCTGATAAGCATGCATGCTGCTCGATCCATATATCTAAAGTTTCACTACTTTGCTTCACTGTATTTTAACTAGAGATTACCTTTTCCTCTTTGTCTGATGGAACATGGTGGAGTTTCGCTTGGACTTGTATTCCCTTGTCTTTTCAACAAAGCATTAGGCGCCGGCCATGGACCTCTATAAAACTAGAGGTGAGAGTCGACCTTTCATGGGGGAGAGAGAAATTTTCTCATATATATATATATATATATATATATATATATATACACACACACACGTGGTTGCTAGATCCTATATATATATATATATATATATATATATATATATTATAATATATATAAGATGTTTTTAGGGTATTCAGTATTCTACGATGATTCACTGAAACAAGAGCATCGATTTTTTCTCAAGTGAAAAGAAAAATGATAGCTTATCTTGTTTGTTTTCATAATTCTTTTCAATTCACATCATCTAATCATTACAATTTTTTTAAATTTTTACATAAAATAAAATAATTAATTCAACTTTTTTAAATTTTAAAACAAAAATAATATTAAAAAAATATTTTTTAACAATATATTTTTTTTAATTTTTTAATTTTAATCTCAATTCATTTCATCTCATACCTCATTCTATACGTGAAAACAAACTAGTACACTACACTTCAAGTGACATGAATTTGCGGATGGAGTACAAGAAAGACAGCTTTTGGACAACTATTCATTTGGGGTCAAACTGGTTGAGCTGAAAACAGAAAAGCAATTGCGTTTTTTTTTTTTTTTTTAATCCCAAAACAGAAAGAAATTCGACGAACCAAATTCTTCATGTTTGTTTAATTTTAATATACGGTGTGCATCTAATACTGGCAATTGCTTCCTACGAGCTTTATTATAGAATAATGCATTTATAGAACTCCATATTTTTCTAAGTTTAGCCCATGTAACAAGCACTATATCAAATCCTTCTAGTGCTTTGTAGTGCGATTTTAATTATTTATTAATTAACGATTGTCAATTGTACCAACTTTTTATGCATTAAAAAAAACAGATAATGCATTGCAGTACGTGGGTTTCCTCTTCCTCTTTCTAATATTATTATTTTTTTAAATAAATTTTTCCCTTTCATTTGCAGATCATAGTGGATCTACCTATAAACAAGTTGGTGAAGAGAAATAAATAAATAAATTAGTATGATTAACAACTCCGAACTCATGCTTATATTTTCTCCATACATTATTGATTATTTCTCTCTCATTTTGTTGAAGAGAAAAAATATCCGTGACATGAAAAGGGCAAGGCAAGAGGAGACGACTGCCACATGTCATGATGAGGTGATTGAGAGAGTGAGAGAGAGAGTCTTCTCATGTTTCTCTCACCCATTCATTATGCAAGATCGATGCATGCACATATTTCCTTTGGAAATCACATCTCATTGGCGCAGGAAGAAGAAAGAGGCCAGAGGTTGAGAGAAGGGATTTTAGGGAGTGCATGCAAGTTGACCTCCAAACGGTTTATCAAGAGAAATGCTATTTTAAACATCTACATTACATATCATTTACGTAACATAATTTGATTTAAAAAATAAATGTATATATTATCAAAATTCTTGTCATAATGACTATATTCTTTTTTTTTTTTCTAAGTCACGATGAGTACGTACATTAAAAATGTATATATTGCTTAAAAAGGATAATAGATAAGTGAGTCAAGATGATCAAGACGGATGTTGAAGCCAATTAATCTAATTAAAGAAGTGATATTTCCACCATATATGCATGCGTGTCTTTCAAGGGAAGAATAATTCTGTGTCCACCTTCAACGGTTAAGTTATATATGCGAATAATAAGAGAATATATATCTTTACTACTACTGTTCCACATATATAGCTCATTTAGCCCCCCATTGACGCCAACTATCTGTGCGTGAGAGAGAGAGTATACTGAATAATATAGTATTAGGATACCAATAGTGCACTATAAGAAATCAGATCTTTTCTAACGATTTTATGATTACCGTAAAAAAAATCGCTGCAATTAACTCTCATTTACAACGACTTTTGTCTCACCGCTGAAATCTAACGCAATGTATTAAAAAAAATAGCCGCAAATAAAATTTATGCTGTAGAGGATTTTCATTTGCGACGAATATTAAAATTACAATTTATAAGAATTTTTTTAAAAAAATAATCGTTAAAAAAAGTCACTTCCCTTGTAGCAGTGGTTGCCTCTTCGCCTTAATCCAAATCAATATTCTCTGGCCTCCATAGACTGGGAATTAAGGCACTTTGTATCAACAGTAGAGACACTTCGAGTAAAATACTATTAATTTATATATATATATATATAGAGAGAGAGAGAGAGAGAGAGAGAGAGAGAGTGATCATGACCAATGTTTGCACAAGTTACCTTCCGGCTTGTTCTTGTACGTTTTTTGTTTAATTTTGACAAGTACAAATATTTTTAAGCTAGAATAAATAGTTTAATTCAAGTTTTTTAAGAACACAATCAATAAAGTGCTACAATATATAAATAAAGTGAGTAAAAATATAAGAAAGAAAAAGATAAATTTTGAAATTTCATTCTTCCAATAATTTCAGAAATTTTACATGTATGCTTGTCATATATTGCAATTAATTAAAAATAAGAGATTACACTTTCGAAATACGTTATGTATGAATTATAAAAAATAAATAAATAATTATATGTGAATGATAAACTAAGCTTTGGATTTTTTAAATAATGTATAGCAATAAATTATATTAAAAGGTTTTAAGTGGTATATGAATTACATACTGTATAGTTAGCTACCGAGCCAAACGCGAATTTTATAATTATAAATTCTAAAAGAGAAATAATATAAAATATAAAATTATAATTTTCTTTAAATTATATGCAATAAAACAAAAATTATTGAAGACCAAAAGTTCATTTAATGATGATAAAAGTGCCAATTTAAGAAATTATGGACAATACACACCCCTTAATTTTTTTATGAGAGACCGACTATATTATAAACTTATATGAGCAAATTAAATTGTCAAAAATTGCAAGCTGGAAAGATATGCAACCGATAAAATTTGTTCTTCAGAGCCGCCGGCGGCGTGGGTGGCTTCGTCCCTGGTTGTATAGATACGGAGCTTGATCACCAGAAGAATGCATGGGTGATGATCAGTTGGGTATGCTAAGCTAATTATCAAGTGTATCGTGGCCATGACATCCAGCAGGCATTCGAAAGTATCCTTTTCAAATTTCTGCAGTTGATGGTCGATCCTTTTGTGATTTCTACGGGTCACCTTGAATTTGGAGGCATATTCAGAGCATATGCATGTCACCAAGTTGATAGTCATGTCTTGGTGCTGATAGAATAAATTACTTTTTTTTTAACAACGATTGCATCTTTTTTTAAGAAGTGACTATCGATATTCTTAAATTAAAGAATGTTATGTGCCGGTGAACATAATCTAATTGAAGTGATGGGTATATGTCCCGTATTCTTGAGCTTTTGCCTACTTTTTATTAATAAATTAAAAATAAAAAAATAAAAAAAAAGAAAAAAATACATGTTCGAGATTGTGATGAAAAATATAACTTATAAATTTTGGACTTATAGCATATAACTTATATAATAAGCTTTATACTTCAAAAGTTATTTACTGTTTGATAAACATGTATCTAAATTACTTTTAAAATTAGTTATATTAATTTTTTAAAAATATACAATTATCTGCTATTGCTTTTCAATAAAAGTTTCAATTTGATAATTTTTAAAAAAGTAGATTTTCAACTTTTTTAAGTGATTAAAACATTTTTTATAAATTTATCAAACATACCATTTTTTCTTTAAAACAACTTTTAAACAGTTAAAAATACTTTTTAAATTTTTAAACTCTATCCCTAACAGGCCCGAAGAAGAAGAAGTAAGCGATGGCTTTTGTTCGGTTCTTGTTTACCTGAATATTTGAAAATTTTCAAAAAGCCCCATAATTTGATGGGGGGTGGCCCTGAACCCATAGCAAAGCTATGTGTGCCCGTACGCGTGCATGCACTTGCAGAGTTTCAGTTTCTTGCTACGGCGCCTGATCTGGCTCATATATAGAATTATAGGGAACAAAGTCGAATGGCATGTATAATTTCTCTAATGGATGATGATTACAGCGTGAATTTGCTTTGTGTGTTAGGTTTCATGTTACGTGTAAAAGCATATGAAATGACGAATGACTTCACTTGGTTTCTTTAAACACGTCCTTGCGTCACTCTAGCTGTGTAGAACTTCATTGTCACATTAATTGGTATAGGTTTGTTTATAAGAATTACACAATCATGCCATTTGATATTCGTGATCTATATTTTAAGAAAAATGCTATTGGACCATTTTAAATTTAGAGTTCATATCACCCTCTTGATATGACATCACGTGGTGCCACTTAATTTATTAAAATAATATAAACACAAAAGGGATAAAAAAAAAATATAAAGATTCAATTGTTCTCTTTTGTATTTTAGACACCCTTTTATTTTAAATATATATATATATATATTATAATAAATCACTTGGCACCTCGTGTCAAGAGATTCAAACTCTTTTTAATTCAATACATTTTTACACGCAGAATAACAATATTTTTAACTTCATATAAATATATTTAAACTCATCTTAATATCAAAATATATTTAAACTCATCTTAGATAGACTCTACAAAATTTACGCTATCATCTCAACTTACTATTATTCATAATTCAATTCATCTCAATTCAACTCACTATTATTCATGAAAAACAGCGTTACTCTTTATTTATAAATAATATTTCGCCACAAGATGTGACGTTGTAAGCTACCAATTAAGCATATTCTTTTGCCATACCGAAAAATGTTACATGTGAAGCGCTGGAAACAAAAGAAAGCCATTGCCAAAAGTTAATGTAATTAGGTATGGCAGCAGCAGGCAGCTGACGCATGCATCAAAGAAATAAATTATAATGAATAGATCACTCTTTTAGCAATGCAAGGAAGGTCATGGGTGGTGTCGTTGTAAAGGGTAATGGACAATCTAGCACCCCCCATAGATCCTATAGTTGGGTGGATGAATGACAATAAAGATCATACCACTATCCTACTACTCAATTTTATATTCTACATTTTTTTTTTATTTTCACCATTTTAGAGATATAAATGACAATATATAGATGCGTGTATTTTTATCCAACAATTAATTAGATGTTGCCAAAAAAAAAAAAAAAAAAAAAGAAACAAAGCGCATAATGGTAAGAAAAATAATAACTTTATAATTATTTATAACTTTACATGAAATGATGTGATTTTATTAATTATTAAAAAAAATTGTAAGTAAATCGTTAGAAGTAATTTAAGACGCTAACTGTTAAGTTGTATAACGACGGTACGTCTGATACTGTTGGTATATTCTTTCTTTCGTATCCATTTAATGGTCGCCCTCTCGAGTCTAATTGGATGAGAGAGACAAACGCAGCCCACACTCGGAATATTCAACGTTTCCCAGCAACAGAACAGTGAGCCACACCAACCCACAGAGAGATAGAGCGAGAGGGAGGGAGAGAGGGAGCTCTAATGGTTTGGAGGCTCGGGTATGGTTTGAAGGGCGGCGTTTGGGGAGGAGCTTGGCCTCTCTGAATTCCCATCGTTTCCCTTCTTTCAACAACAGTAAATGGTTCTAGTGGCTGAGAAAGAAAGTTAGCGAGAAAGTGCAAGAAACGGAAGAAAGAACCATAGGAGAAACTTTGTTTCTGTCAATAATTTTCTGGTTCGAATTCCTTTGATCAGCTTTTTGGAGACTTTGTGCGGTTTTCTTGGGTTTGGTGAAAAAATTTAGAGTTCCAGTGGTTAGCAGAGGTGGCAACTGCAATGGTACAGTGTTTCAGTCTGCAATTTCTGTCGGTTAATCTCTATCTTTTCCAAATGTCATTTTTATTTGTTTGAGGGGTTGATGAATTAGCTTTTATCTTTTCCATTATTAGTATCTATGTTACTTTTTTCTCGCAGTTCAGAAATATGGTGGTTAATTTTTATAGATTATGGGCAATGCTTTACTTTTGGTCATATTTTGGCTCTTAGAGCACTCGAATTTTTTAGGCGCACAAGTTTGGAGGTTTTTCTTTTTTTGTGATTTTCTGTCATGAAAGGCTGTTGTAAGATGTTTTCTGTTTTATCTCTTACGAAAAACTTCCAAAAGTTCTCTCTTTCTTAAGTTTCTTGAGGGTACAAGTTTGGTGAATAGATTATCATGAATACTTTCCGTAAGTCATTGAAGGATATGTTCTTTTTTGGTGAATAGATTATCATGAATACTTTCCGTAAGTCATTGAAGGATATGTTCTTTCGAGTGAAGGTTTGTTTGTAAAAGAAAATTATGGCTGCTACGATTTGAATATCTTTGTCTTTCATTTGCATTTGAAGATTTTGGAGCAAGGTATTTGATTTCTCATCTTAATTTCTTGAATGAGATATGAGAACTGACAGTTACAATTTTTTATGTGTTTCTTTCAGTTTTATCTCTGTGAAACTGGACCCTTGTTGATACATGAAATAGAAGTGATTAAGTTAAAGGTGTTGTCTCAGATTTATTCCTCAAAATGGCTTGGTTAAAGTAGAGTATCTGTACAATAGTTGCTCTAGTTTCCCTTAACTCTCATGTGTTGTCTAAACTACATTTCTAAGCAATGCATCCTGTAGTCTGAAATCCCGAAATTCTAATGCAACACCAAAAGTGAGGGACCAACAGTGGATTTTGTTACTCCATAGACGACTCTCTCTCTATCTGAATTGATAGTTACTTTGTGAGGTTCATTCATCGAACCAAATCTAGCATATTTTCATATCCATTGTTCTTAAAACGTATGAATGCAATATTCTCGTTATGGTCCGTTAATTCTCCTTCATGCATATGATAAAAAAAAAAAAAAAATCTCCTTCATACACACGCAAATAGTTTTTTTTTTCTTTTTTTTTCGCCTTTTAAAGACAAATTTCACATTGAATGTTAACAATTTTAAACCTCTATTTTTTTCTTCTGCATCTACTTGTGGCCCCTTTTCTGTGCCTTTCTTTATTTGAGCAGAGTCTACAAAATTTGTAAGAATAGTAGCAACAATCAGATAACCAATTCTAGATTCTCAGATTTTACTGCTTCTGTTCTGTGTTTAAAAATTACTTATTATTAACAGTCTGTGTATGCAGGTTCTCAGGAAATGTAAAATTGGTTGGAGAAGCTCTTCGGTATTTTGGCACTGAAGCTTGGTTACGCTGATAGTTTTCTCAGAGACAACATCCAGTTTGTTGCCAGGTTGCTTGTACAAAATAGTGTTGCCGCAGGTTCAACTGTTGGGTTAAGGGTTAAGCCACTTAGAGAAGCTTTTTTGAGATAGTGATTATTCAGATAGCTCTCTCAGAGACTCAATACAAAACTGAGTTTCTGTCAATCAAGCTGCTAGATATATCTAAGATTGGTGGTCAGTTAGGTGGCATGATCTCAACTGATTGTGACCTTGAGTTTCAGCTGTTCAATCGAACTCCTTACATGAGGCAATTCTCTTTTGGCAGCAGATAAACGTGACAGAAATTTTGGCTTTTTGGGGGCAAATCTCCTTTGGCAATAAGCATGTGAAGAACAAATTGCTTGCATAATTTTGTGAGGATTCTGTTCGTTTGGGCAAATCTCCTTTGGCAAAAGTTACTAAAGGTTCCTTTGGTTGGGTAACTTCTTTGGCAGCAGATATTTGAGAAGAGCTGTTTGGTTGGAAAAACATCATTTGTCATCAATCTACCTGGAACTCCACCCGCTCTATTGGGAAATCTCTTATCCGGCAGTGGTAGCTTTTGAGCTCTTCTGTGGTGGGAAAGTCTCCTTGAGAAGTTTCTTCTAGTGGGAACTTCAGTTCATTCATTGGGCAAATCTCCTTTGGCATTTGGGGTCGTAACTCGACTCCCGTTATCCCTATAGGGCAAATCTCCTTTGGCATCATATCTCCAGTGTTAGCAATCTACATATCCTATTGGAGATATAGACACACTATCAATATCCACATCTGTTGGAATATATATATTAATTTAGCATTTGTTATCATCCTTTGGTACGACTACAATCTGCATATCCTTATTGCAGTACATATTAAGAACGTGTGCTCAAACTAGGAGTGATAGAGGTGTTGGCTTCTCCAGTTCGTTTAAAAAGGTGAAACTTTTATGGTACCTTTCTCAATATCTACTGTTAGTTTTCGTTGTGGCAAATATTGTTATAGGGTTACTACCCGAAAGTACATCCTAAGTTGTTCACAGTTGCTTTAGCGAATAGAAATGTGGTTAACTGTTGGTTTCAGCTCTTATACATGTTTGAACTATGTGCTTTTGTTGTGAAGATATTGACTTTCTAAAAGAACCATGTTCTTGTGATTTCCAGTGAAGGTCAGCTGAGGAACTAGAGCAAAAGGCCACCTGAAAACATAATTCTGATTCTGTATCTTTTTCAGCTGAGGTGAGAGATCCAGAATTCGTCTGTGTCATTACCTTTCTTTTTTTATTCTCGAAATTATGTAATTTCTGCAAGACTGAGTTGTAGTAATATCTTATAATAGGCATCTGAATGATGGATGTGTTCCTTAGTGACTCTGATTGGGAGAGTTCTAGTGAAAGCAGTAGTAGTGAGGATCAGGAGGAAACAGAATGCATATATGGC
The DNA here is from genome assembly GCF_004785595.1 of Juglans microcarpa x Juglans regia. Taxonomy (NCBI): domain Eukaryota; kingdom Viridiplantae; phylum Streptophyta; class Magnoliopsida; order Fagales; family Juglandaceae; genus Juglans; species Juglans microcarpa x Juglans regia. The sequence goes on along the minus strand of NC_054602.1, from coordinate 5,469,613 downwards.
GGGCAGGCCAGGAGCATCTTGTCAAGCCTTGAGGAAAGCATCGAGAAAATTGATGAGTTTCTCTCATTTGAGAGAGGATTTGTACACGGGGATTTAGTGTGCTGTGTAACAGACCGATCTGGACAGATGGGTAGAGTGATCGGCATTGATATGTTGGTGGATTTGGAGAGTGTTCAAGGAAAAACAATAAAATATGTCAATTCCAAGAAACTTCTGAAGATCCGCTCCATTACAGTTGGGGATTATGTGGTTTGTGGGCCTTGGCTTGGAAGGGTGGATAAAGTAGTTGATAAAGTCACTGTTGTCTTTGATGATGGAGCAAAGTGTGTAGTCACTGCCACAGATCAAGAGAAGCTCTTGCCAATTTATCCTGATGTATTGGAAGACTCACAGTACCCATATTACCCAGGACAGAGAGTGCGGGTTAGGCTCTCAAACGTTTCTAAATCAGCTAGCTGGTTATGTGGTTCTTGGAGGCGAAATCAAGATGAAGGGACTGTTTGTGCTGTGGAAGCAGGTTTGGTTTATGTGAATTGGCTTGCATCTGCTCCTGTGGGTTGTGATTTGAGTTTGCCTGCTCCACCATGTTTGCAGGATTCAAAAAACTTGAATCTGTTGTCATGTTTTTCATATGCAAATTGGCAACTAGGTGACTGGTGTGTACTTCCAAGTCTTGGCGGTGAGGGTACAATGGAGCTGGATTTTCTTAATGTGTCTACTGGTCAGCCAATCAAAGAAAATAAGAACTTGGCAAGAGGATTTAAGAGAAGAAACTCAAACTTAGATGAAGTCTTCGTAATTGTGAAGACAAAGACTAAAGTTGATGTTGTGTGGCAGGATGGCAGCCGCTCATTTGGACTCGATTCACAAAATTTACTCCCTGCAACTGTTATAAATGCTTATGAATTCTTTCCTGAGCAGTTTGTGTTGGAAAAGGGAACTTGTGACAGTCCACTTATGTCTATCAGCCACAGATGGGGTGTTGTGCAGTCTGTGGATGCGAAGGAACAAACTGTAAAGGTCCAATGGAAAACTGATTCTGTGAGTGAAGCAAGCAATTTGGATGGAAACAGGCTGGAGGAAATTTTGAGTGCTTATGAATTGGCCGAGCACCCGGAGTTTTCATATTCTTTTGGTGATATTGTGTTTAGGTTAGTTAAGAACCAGTTTGGGGATTCAGCGGATAGTGATCATGCCACCTCAGAAACTGGCATGGGTGTGGAGTCTGTTTTGGAAGGCAAGAACTGCAGCAAGGATCAGAATCAGTACCCCAATGAGTCTTACCTATCTTATATTGGCAATGTGACGGGCTTTAAAGACGGTGTTGTTGAGGTGAGGTGGGCTACTGGTCTCGTAACCAAGGTATGATGTAGTCATCCTAATTCTTTATTTATGCATATACATAGTCAGTAACTTGTTGACATACTAATTATATAAGATACTACTGTTTTTGGACAGGTTATGTACTCTTGTGCTTTCTTAAGGTTGAGAATTTTCTCGACCTTACTTACAGATGAGTTGTAACCATTGTTAATCCAGTTGGGTTTGCTTTAGGGTTCCCTCGTGTAGGGATATATGAGATTCCCGTCTCAAGCCTGTTGTGCATGTAGATTGATACACACTTTTGGTGAATTTGGTGGTAATTTATGCAGAACAGCCACTGAACTAGAAAACAACGCCACTGAGCTTGATGTATTATCTTCATTCCTATGAAATATGGATGAGCAGTGTTTTTCCAATGATATGCCAGTGGCCTTGGTGTATTATGTCTTCATGATTTGCTTAACTTGACAATGTAGAGGTGTCATATGATCTTTCTCCAACTTTAGTATTTTGTATGAATTACACTAGGGGAGAGAGGAAAAAGTTTGTTACTGCAGCATAAGGTTTTACTTTTAATGAAGCATCCTCCTGTAATAGATGTAATAGTTACAGTAACCAACTGGGTAATTCTGTAATGTTATAAGACCAATTTTAGCTGCACGTGTACTTATTTGGAAGATGCGTCTCTATTCTTGTTTCTCGGGGCTGTTGTTCACTAGATTTTGAGCGTCATTCCAGCTTTTAGTAAGATGCAGTGATTAGGTTATAGATGTGGTAGTGAGCCACCCATACTAAGCACGAGTGTTATGATATGCAGCCAACTTCGGCTACTTATAAAACTTGTATTTTTGTGAGTTACTATCTATTCTTGGTTCATGCATAACTGGGTAGTATCCTGTAGGGATTCAGCAACTTCTAATTCTTTGATGATCATCATTGCAGGTTGCACCTTATGAGATATTTCGGAATGATAAGTACGAAGGCTCAACTGCAACTAATGTGCTCTATGAAGAAAATGTTGAGGAATCAAATCAGGAGATAGTTGAACATAACAAATGGTCTTATAACCATAAAGGAAAGGTAAAGCCCCCCCCCCCCCCCCCCCCTCCCTCTCTGTGATTCACTAATAAGTAGTGTTAAATAACAGTGATGGTTTTGAGGCCTTGGATTAATTGGCGGCTAAAATATTTAGGAAATGGGTGATTAAGATAATTTGTGATATAGAACTGGAAGATTTGGTGGCAGTTTAGACTTGGTACTGAGTATCTTAAGAATGAGCATCATTTCGTTGGAAAAAATAATTGTCTTTCTGTACTTCTAAGTTTTTTTGGTGAGTGGGTTGTTTAGTATTTCCAGTATATTAATTCTGGAAGTTAGAAAAGAAACCTTGTATCATCTGCATTTGTCTTGGAGCAAACTTAATAGCAGCTTTAATGTTCAGGATTTGTTGGATTCTGACGGTGCTGGTGAAAATTACAAAAAGCATTCGTGGGAGTTTGGTTCCTTTCCCCTTCCTCAAGCTGCCATTGGATTTTTCATTAACATTGCAACAGGCCTATTTGGATCTATTGGTTCAACTTCAGATTCACGCCCAGTTGTAACTGGGCTTATTACTGAAGGTGGAAATGAATCTAAAATTCTCCATGAGCAAGAAGTGCTGGAAACTTGCGAACTGTTGCAAACATTTAGAAAGACAAGTTCAGATCTTGAAGTGGAAGAGTCTCTGGATGCTGAAGCTGTTCGATTTTCAACCACCAGTGAGAACTCTGATCAGTTTAGGCAGTTTGATATGGTTGGTGATTGCTCAGACCATCACTTTCTTGGCGCTGACAAACGGTTGGCGTTGTCTCAGGCAAGAAATTTGACTTATCCCTCTAAATGTAGAATATAACTTATTCAATCAGTCAGAATGATATTTTCCCCTCTTTGTATTCCGTTATAGGTGAAAAGAGTTTGGTTGAAGAAGGTTCAGCAAGAATGGAGCATTCTAGAGAAAGATCTTCCTGGTTAGCACTAATTATCCTTTTCTTTTTTATGCTGGAAATCAGAAGGGTTACTATTCAAATTTCGAAACCCTATTCAATGTACTATCGCTCATTACACCTTCGTGACCTCACAGAAACAATCTATGTCCGTGTCTTTGATGGAAGGATGGATCTATTGCGAGCAGCCATTGTTGGTGCACCTGGAACTCCATATCATGATGGGCTTTTCTTCTTTGATATTTTCCTTCCCACGGAGTATCCTTATGAACCACCTGTAAGTTATCGAACTTTTCCTGTCGATTTTGTGCTTGTAGTGTCAAAAAAAATTGCCCTCATAATTCATACATTTTTTATGAAATAGAAGTAATGTTTATTTGACTGCCCATACCCCCAAAATGAAAGAGGACCCTGTCGAAAATGAGGGTGTACAAGTTCACAGTCCATGCATGAATCTATTCTGCGTATATACATGCATGAAAATCACTCAAACAAAATCTAATGCTGGTATCGTGACATGAAATCCTATGCAGTTGGTGCACTACAATTCCGGTGGGCTCCGTGTCAACCCTAACTTGTATGAATCTGGAAAGGTCTGTCTCAGTCTTCTCAATACATGGACGGGTACAGGCTCTGAAGTATGGAGTCCAGGGCGCTCAACTATTCTTCAAGTTCTTCTCTCCCTCCAGGCCCTCGTACTTAATGAGAAGCCTTATTTCAATGAGGCAGGGTATGATAAGCAGATTGGAAGAGCTGAGGGAGAGAAAAACTCTGTAAGCTACAATGAAAATGCATTCCTTGTCACCTGCAAGTCCATGCTGTACCTACTACGAAAACCTCCTAAGGTACAATAATTAGTTCTCAAATCTCAATTCACTCTACCATTGTGGTGGTTTGTAGCAGCTATTATGATAATTACCTCTGGAGTCTTGGACAATATAGAGAAAGATGAAAGCAACAATTTGAGCGCTATATTTTTCTTGAATTACTATAATAGTATTCAACAATTTTTAGCGTATAGCCTTCAACACAAGTATCCATACATGTTCGGTATCACTGCCACGATTTCAACAAATGATGTATTGCACCATTTTCAATAGTTGTTTTTTTTAATTTTTGGATCAAGATATTTTCAATAGTTATTGTTTGCAATGACTTGAATTGTGTAAATTCCATTGTCTATAATTAATCTATTAAGAGGATTCAAATGGGATGTCCATGTTAAAGATGTCTCCATTAAATACATACTGTCTCAGGAATTGAACATCACAAAAATAAAAAATTGGCAACTTACATGACCAAACCCAATTTTATAAGAGAAAATGCTATTACATTTGAATTTATCCTTTTTCATGATTAAGCATTATTTTTTATGTTCAACTTTTTGCTGGTGCAGCACTTCGAGGCATTAGTGGAAGAACACTTCAGGCGATGCGCAGAGTCTATTCTAATGGCTTGTAAGGCATATATGGAAGGAGCTCCAGTGGGCTATGCTTTTGGATGCGGAAAGGCCGAGGTTGAAAATATAAAGGGAAGTTCTAAGGGGTTCAAAATCATGGTTGCTAAGCTCGTGCCAAAGCTTGTGGAAGCATTTTCTGACAAGGGCATGGATTACAGCCACTTTTTTGAGCCTGAAAAATGAATTTGCTGGTAACTCCTGAATTACCATACCAAGACCTTTATTTTGTTTGTAAATATGTATAATATCAACACTTGCTTGGCAAAAGATTGGTCATTTGTCAATATATGGTTGTTGTGTCATGCATGGTGGTGAAAAGTGACTTAGTAAGGCTGTGTTATATATGTATCATAGATTATGGCTTGCAGACTTTCAGGCTATGAAATAAACTTCCATGTTGGGTTGGTGTGCTTGATAATGATCTTGTGTCTGTAATTTTTGACAAGGATGTTATAGCATGGCAAAGCAAATAGATCCTATATCCAATTTTCAGAGGTTTACATCTCCTTGGCATGAAGTTAAATCCATGACATCCATCCCAACCCACCAGTCTCTCCCATAAATTCACCATATATTTCCTCCCAAGAATTCTTTCCTCGACCGAGGAAAATAAATGCGAAAGTCAGTTGCGAGTAATATTATTCATCATCCTTCAAGATGATATCAAATTATTATAAAGTTATATTTTATTTTATACTTATCTCTCAGTCTCACGTCATGAATTGCATTTTTCAAAGTTAATACATTTTTCAATGGCTTTATAATACATTTTTCAGCCGAACTCATTTGAGCATGTACAAGGAGAATACGATAACGGTTGTCATATAATTGTAATATTTTTTTGTTTTGAGTTTTGGATGTACACTTGCTGGTTTCTTCGATCTACATATTCAAAAGACCCCCAAACAAAGTTCACATCGACACTGACGAATAATGGCGATGGAAACAAAGTCATATCTTCTTGATAAAATAAACTCAATACAAGTTATGTGTAGATACTCCGAATCTAAAGGTATTGACTTGACCTCTGAGATGTTATGTTGATGGCATCATGGCATGACAAAGCATAAACTTGGTCTCATATAAAGAAGACAAAAACCCAAAAAAGAAAAAATGGTGCCTATGACAATATTATATAATTTCAAAGAAACATGATTTTGAATTTTGAATTCCTTACACACCAAACTTTTTTATTTTTTTTTAATTTTTTTTTTATTTAGTAAGAGAAAAAAAATATAAATAAATAAATAATAAATATAGTGTGTGATGTGTGAAAATAATGAATATAATTTTTCTAATTATAATCAGCTAAGGAACAGAAGGCGTTTTCCAAATGGAGTTTTTGGGGACCCCGACCAAACGAAGCCTTACAGTTACAGCTCCCCTGCTCGGAGAGGCCTATATAAGTTTGAAATCCGAAAAGCATCTCAACCTTCCCTACCAACTCCCACCAATGGACTCCGATTCTTCTTCTTCTTCTTCTTCTTCTTCTTCTTCACCTTCATTGCCCAAATTCCAAAGAAAACTCTCAAAGTCCAGCAAATCCCGCCTCGCTCCCCTCCTCTCCTTCCTCTTCTTATTCATTGCCAACATCCCCACCAACACATCTCTGGTTCAAAGCCTAACCAGTACCTCGAACTCAATACCCGAAATATCGTACACCCAGCACTGCAACGAAGTTGTTCCCGAGTCCACCAACAGCTTTCCCTTCTCCTACTCCACTAGCACCTCTCAGTTCCTCCTCTTCCGCACAGGATTCTTTTCCGGTGGCGACCGGATTTTCAACCAAACCTCTACCGATTCCCCGAAATCTCTCACGTTCATACCCTTACATTCCGAAAATACTTCCTCCGATGGCGTCTTCAAGGTCCAAGCCACCCTGAACCTCCGGAACCCGGCTAAGTACCCTGTTTTCAGCAACACGACGCACCGGCTATTACGCCAGATTCGGTTCCGAGGACCGAGACGGTTGCCTTGGCGGCCCGTAGCCCGGTTTTTGCTTGATGGGTACTGGTCTGAATCTTCTGGGAAACTCTGTATGGTCGGATCCTTCTCGACTTACGTTGATCCAGGTAAGAGAAACCGTTTTAATGCTGTTCTTAAGCTTAATTATCCGATTAATTCAAGCATTTATGGTAGTTTGATTGGTGGGACTTTAGAAAGTTCGAGTAATGATAAGGATGATTCAAACTATTTTGAGCCAATTTCAATAATGGGGTTCAAATACTCGAATCATGAATACACGTTTATTGAGAAAGAAAATGGGAGTGATTGTTTGAGTGGTTACGATGGGGGAGAGAATTTATCTCGAAACAGGACGAACCGTTTTGTTTGTCCCTTTCCCCTTGGACAGACTTTTAGTTATTCACTGGAATACGGGCGTCATTGTGGTAGTGGCAATTGTAATCCTTTTGGTGGGAGTATCCGGTATTTGCCTAATTCTATGTTTTATCGGGGAATTTGGTGTTGGGAGGGACGCAAGGTGCAGATGTTGTTGAGTTTTCGTAACTCTAGTTATACTGGTTACGAGTTTCCTTTTGATCCTAATACAACGTTGATTGCTGAGGCTGAGTGGGATGAGAAGGAGAATAGGCTTTGTGGTGTTGCATGCCGAATTTTGAATGTTACAGAATCTTGGGCAAATGCTTATGTTGGAGATTGCTCGATCGGGTTGAGTTTGATCTTTCCTCCAGTTGTCTCCTTAAGGAACCGAAGTACTATCGTGGGAGAAATTCGGAGCAGGAAACATGGGAACGATTCTGGTTACTTTGGCAAAATTGGATTTCAGAGTTCTCGGGCAAGATCAATTGACGTCCAAGGTCTTAAATATGAGTATACTGAGATTGAGAATGCAAGAAAGTATTGTGCAAAAAGGAAGATTAGGAGCAAGGGAAAGACATATCCTGATGGGTATTCATTGGACATGAGGTTTGATATGTCTATTAGCAACAGCACAGGAAAAGTAGCAACGGGTTATTTGACCCCATTATTTGTAGGTGATCAGCTTTATTTGCAACAGTATTATGGGCACACATTTGTGTTGCCAGCTCCAAAGGTTGCAGGGCCTGCTGCATTCCACATGAACTACAGCCATAGCAGCCTGCTCAATATCAGCTACAAAATGAGCTTCATACCTCGACCCGATTTCAAGTTCAGTGTTGATACTTCATCCAAAGCCATTGATATTTCTGCAGAAGGAATATATTCTAGAGATACAGGTCTTCTGTGCATGATAGGGTGTCGGCATCTTGGATTGACTAATCAAAATTTGGTTAGAAATGATTCATTAGACTGTGAAATAAGGATTAATGTTCAATTCCCTCCGTTGCATGCCGAGCATGGTGAAATTGTAAAGGGAACTATTGAAAGCAAACGAGAAAAGTTGGATCCTCTTTACTTTGAACCCCTTCAATTGTCCTCAAATTCAATAACCAATACCCAAGCTAAAGCATCTATTTGGAGAATGGACTTGGAGATTACCATGGTTCTGATTTCTAATACACTAGCATGTGTTTTTGTGGGCCTGCAGCTCTTTTACATGAAAAAGAACCCACAAGTGCTTCCCTTCATTTCCATTGTGATGGCCATTGTTCTTACGCTGGGGCATATGATTCCTCTGCTGTTGAACTTTGAAGCCTTGTTCATGGATAGCCATAACCAGACGAATGTTTTTCTTGGGAGTGGTGGATGGCTTGAAGTGAATGAAGTAATAGTAAGGGTGGTAACAATGGTAGCTTTCCTTTTGCAGTTGCGCCTTCTCCAACTGACTTGGTCTGCAAGACAAGATGATGGAAGCCAAAAGGAGTTGTGGGTTTCAGAAAGAAAGGCTCTATATGTGGCTTTACCAATGTATATAGCCGGTGGGTTGATTGCTTGGTCTGTGCACCAATGGAAGAAGCCTTACCAGAGACAGTTGGGGAAATTTCTAGTACCGCAGCGCAATGTTTACAAGCTGCATGCTCCGTTCTGGGAGGACATCAAATCTTATGCTGGTTTGCTCCTGGATGGTTTTCTACTTCCACAAATATTGTTCAACTTATTTTCTAATTCAGGAGAAAAGGCTCTTGCCTCTTCCTTTTACATTGGAACCACCATTGTTCGTCTGCTGCCTCATGCCTATGACCTTTACAGGGCTCACAGTTCTACGTGGTACCTTGATTCATCATACCTTTATGCAAATCATAGGATGGATTTTTATTCCACTGCATGGGACATCATCATCCCATGTGGTGGTCTGCTATTCACCGTGCTTGTTTACTTGCAGCAGCGATTTGGAGGCCGTTGTATTCTTCCCAAGAGATTTAGAGAGACATCTGTATATGAGAAAGTATCTGTTATTAGCAATGACGAATTGTGATACATGATTTCTGTTTCTATAAATATAGCAATCACTTTCTTTTTCTATTCACTCTTTTCCACGAATATAATGCTACTTACAGTTTTACAACATTTGCTACAGCAATGCCAATTTTATGATCCGGCAGTGATAGGACGGACCCGACCCCAAAGAAATTGGAGTTCATCGTTTGCTCCGAGTGGCTATGGCATTTGTATTTTGTACTCACTTTCGGCTCCTAGGAATGACTGTTCCAGTGAAAGCTACAAACTTACAATTTTCTTCTTTTCTTTTGTTTTTTAAGCTAAAAAAAATATTTTTTTTTTTTAGTTTTCCCTCATGGCTTATCTTATCTTAGCATATCGACTAACTATGGAATTGGTTGGTGGTTTATAAGCTCCTAGGCACCCTTTTCTTGTAAACTGGTTTTCAATAGTGAGTTGTACCTGTTCATAACAAATGATATCAGAGTCATCTCACGTATGCAGTTCATGTTGACACGGTTGCAATCGTGTGGTACAGGGATGATGCCGGCATAGCAGTATTCTTTCGGAACTAAGAAAGACCTAGCGCACAACCAACCCTTGTGAGCGCCGAAACTATTGTGGACGTCGACTGTAGAGTGTAGTGGTTGTTACGATCCCACATCAACTAAGTATGAGATTGGTTAATGATTTATAAGCCTTTAAGCACCCTTCTCTTGTAAGTAGTCGATTTTCAAGGGTGGTTACTACTTAGTGAGTTCATAACAGTCCCAGTAAACCCAGCCAATTTCAGGACTGCATACTTGCTGAAAACCCAGATTGTTTCGCTCATTACAACTTCCTTTCGGACCCATGTACCATGAGAACCAAAGTTTCATGGGTGAATAAAACATGGGCACAGGTGTTCAATATCTCATATGCAAAACATTGCAGATTTCAGGACTATAAAGCAATTAAAGTTTAAAACAAAATGGGCGTTCGCAAAAGCAGAACAATAATGCCGCCAGGATAAATTTGAGATAACCCTGCTTAAAAGGATCAACAAAATTAGTACGATTGCCGAAAACTAGCATCGAAACTACACTGTACATGGACAATCTGTACATAACCGAACCCTGAAAACATGGCTAAACTCTACGTTCACTGATTATGCGCAGTGCCATCACAAGATTACAGCAGCAAAGGCACGTATGCGTGCAATCCGATGTAACAGTGATTGGAAGATGAAGTTGAAAAGGTAAAAAATAAGAACATAATTTCCCCGGTAAGAAACAATGCCACAGCACCGTACAGAAATCAGAAAACACCTCGGTCCGTAAAAATGAAGGCCAGCTATCTACTTCATTTTCTGCTCCTAGTCCCACCTCATAACCTGAAACACAACACAAACCCAGTTAAAATTACATAAAACGACATCGGCGGTCATCAATTCATCAATTATCAGATGAAAAGGAAAACCAGAACTAATGAACAAATATGTTTCTTGTTCCAAACGAATAAAGTGACTGGAACTAATGATCTCATATGACAAATACCCCAACACATTAGTTGTGATTTAATGTATTGGGGGCATTGGTCATATAAGATGTCACTCGTGCTGGCATAAGTTATGCCTGGAAGGGTGATTGATCTTCTTGCTAGTTGGAGAAATCTTTATGGCAATCCCCAAATTGTGGGAGTTTGGAAAATGGTCCTCACATGCCTTAAATATTGCATTTCGAGAAAAAGAAATGACAGGAACTTCAAAGATAAGGAAACATCCTTAGTGGAGCCTAGATCACTCTTTTTCATTACATTATTTCTATATGCAAGATATTTTAACAGGCTTGATTTTTATGATTTCCTTGTACCTATTTATTCTTCCTAACTAGGTGTTTTCCCTTGTATATGTCCAATGTGCTAGCCTATGCTTCTATTACTATTAACAAAACTTTTTACTTGTCAAGAAAATAAAAAATCTCACTCATAAGTAATATAAAAGCCCTTGACACTCCATATTTGTGTCCATTTATCTCTTGGGGTCGAGAGTCCTTGCAATTATGTAGATGAGAGAAATTTATTCATAGGACAGTAACTTGAAAAATATGCTCTAATTAAGTCCAGTTTAACGCATTCTACACGAACTACTATACTAATAAGAGAAACCAGTCTATAATATAATAATAAATATAGCATAAATAACATTTTCACAGAGTTTATCACTAACTCTAAACTTAATTTAACAAGTTACTAGGAACTTGTTCTTTATATCTTCTATACATAATCACACTCAACACACCTAAATCAGGCACAAAAGAAGACATCAATTCATCTCATGAACTATGATTGTCAAAACAAGATTTTTTTTTTATAAGTTGTCAAAACAAGATATTACGATGACATAAAAAAATTATAAAAAAAAAAAAAAAAAAAAAAACTGATTTTAATTCCCATTCAATAACGTCAATTTTTATTATTCAATAATGTCATATTCAAAACTAGCTTTTGGGCACAAATCCCAACATTTTATTCGAGCGAAAACTGAGGGTTTGGGGAACACTTCCCCCCACCCCAAAAAACTCGCACACCCTCTCTCTCTCTCTCTTTATAGGTAAATCAGATAAAGGATTAGAAACGAAATGCTGGCTATGGGTTCATCTCGCACACCCTCTCATAGGGATGAGTGCTAAATACAATTTCCATCAAATATGAGATGTTACTAAAATAGAATCTATCTGGATAAAACAGCAGGAGAACAATACGTCTGCGTAGATGGATGTTTGTACGTTCATGTATAAAAAGAAAAAATGGTACTGCCCTCATTATTTTTTTATGACCAGGAATCCTAGAGACCTTGCAAACGTAACATGTCTTTTACCTAGTTATGTCCTGAATCCATGTAATGCGTCCCCATCACACGGATCAAGTAAATCATCAGCTTTTCACCGATAGATCGTGGTCCCTAGAGAGATGGTTTGCACCCAAGAATTCGGACCTTAAACCTAGTGGGAGCATGCCACTAAAACCAAAGCCCTCCTTATTATCAAAGAGAGCTTATGTTGAATAAATGATGGGGAAAGTGAACGTTTAAGAAAAGCTTTAGATAGAAAGTACCTCTATTCACATCTCAATTGGACCTTTTCCCAGTAAGAAGGCGAGATATCTGGAGACCCCTGCTAAATGCTTCGTTGAACAGAATCCTTGTTTGCATCGCCTGAAATCCGGGCAGCCATGACAACAACGCTACAGGAGCCATAACAATCACTCCAAAGACCAAGTCGTATAGCCGGGCCAAGGCAACCACAGTATCCCACACCACAGTGGTCTGCAGAAAAGGTCTAAGTACCTGGGCTATCAATATCATACCCCAGCCTGTTGGGATAAAGGCCAAGAGGCTTGTGACAATGTCAAGAAACTCGAAGGGAGTGAACTTCAACAACAGAACAAGTACAAGTATTGTAAGCGCAATGACAAGAAACTGAACTAGACGGTAGTAGATATGCTCTTTTGCAGCATATTTGTCCCGAGCATATGATATGACGATGTAAATCCCAACAACCACAATCATGTATATCCAGGACAGTAAATAAACAGCTATACTTGTGTTTTTAGCAGCAATCTTCAGTTGATACACAATGCCATACTGGAAGAAGAAGAATCGTAGATCTAAAATAATCTCCAACAGTTTACCCCAGAGACCAGTTGTCCTCAGATGGTCCTGCTCCTCATACCACCATGTTTCCCAGCTCTGTTCTGCTTTTGAAAACACCCCACTACTATTCCATATCCAATTCAAAAAATCTTCAAAATCATAAACAGTCTTCAGCCAATCAAATCCAGAAGGATTAAATATAAATGGCGCCATTATCCACGACACCACTAGAAACCAGGAAGATACGGTCATGGCTATATAAACAAAAGTAACGTTTCTAGACAAGGGGCTATGAGAAGCATACACAGTTAAAATAACCCCAAGCTCAATGCCCTTCACAAAATGGCTCCGAGCATAGAGTCGATAGTTCTCAGCAAAGCTCTTGTGCTCCACCACAAAACCACGACCAGTCGCTCGATACTTTGCACCCCCATGCAGAATAGTCCGGCCAAAGAAGTGGGTACGAGTGCCCATTGAGAATGTGTAAAAGAATGATGCCAGCTGAAGCTGCATTGTCAAGAAGTCCCATATTGCTGGAAGGAACCCAAGTTCAAGAGTGTTCTCCAAAATCATAGGAAGAGCAGTAAAGAGACCAAGCTGGATGACAAACTGCTGATTAAGGATTGCACCAAGGGCTTTATTGTTACTGGTACCCATGGCTGCATCTTCGAGACCACTGAGAGCAAGATAAAGGTGGCCCCACAAAAATGCATAGACAGTGAGAACCACAATCATTGAGTTGTAGTAGAATCCAACGGTTGTGTAGAAAACTGAAAGCATTCGAAAGAAGTCCAATCTATGACCCAACCGATATATATCTCTGCTCAAAACCTGCTCGCCATTGCCACTAGCAACCTTGGCCTCAAACATTGAGATCTGATTTAACCCAACATCTCTTCCCTTACCGACCTGTATATATTCATGGTGTGTCACATTGCCACCTCGCAGGGTGCAGTTGAAGCCGGCAAATATATCCTCACTAATATTTATCGCTCTAGAAGCCTTGCTGATCCCACCCCGAGTCAAAAACCAGAACCTGTCAAACACATCTGGGTGACCATAATGCATTCTCACCTTCAATGGGTTTGCCAGAACTCGCTGCCCCAAGGTCACAAAACTTGCTTCCTGAGCAGACATGAACCAAGCAAGTGAAGACACTGAACCGGTGAAAATATTCTCACGAACTCCCAAGATGGTTGGTTTCCTGATACCATAGAAGTTGTTGAATTCCTCCAATAAATTCCGCATCTTGAGTGTCTCTTCAAAATAATTGTCTTGGTTCATGTCAATGGCCTGAAGTGCATCGCCTCTGGTGAAGATTATGGCATGGTTTTGGTTTTCTGGTTTGCCTTCCCCGAGCTTCAAGGGGCCAGGCAACCTGACCCGATATATCTCCACCTCCCTGCGCAGCTCCTGATCATATTTCACAAGAACAGAGTAATACTCAACTTCATCCCTCCCCAAGTGAACCTCATCAACATAGGCAACTCGAAGAGCCTCATTGTTTTTCATCAGATATAATATCTCTTCAGCACGGGGGTCTCCCCTTGCCTTATGTTTCCCATACACCTGGCATGCGACCACATATGTAAATTTCATTAGAGCACTCCCATGCTCATGTCCCTTAAACAAAAGATTTACACTGCTAGTTACTCTGTTGAGATTACGTGAAGATAGTGGCGTACCCAAGTGTAGGCCATCCAAACCATCTTCTGGTCGCTCCTTTACGTCCATCTCAGATGCAGAATCCAGAAAGGCAAGCATCTTAAGAGCCCTATAATAATACATCATTCCTCTCACAGTGCGGGATAAGGTCTGACCTCTGTACGACGCCCAAAGACGAAGTTCTCTTGCCTTTATTGTGTAGAGTTCACTCTCTTCCTCCACGCCTTCTCTATGCATCCGCTCCAAAAAATTTCCCCACTCATCTTCATAGATCTTCTGCAGATAAAACAGGGTAGAAATGCCATCTTCATTTTCCTTTCGGAGATTCAATAGGCTATAGAGAACTTCTTCATCATAGTAAGGCGTAAGAACACTGAAAGCCATCATTTTTTCAACATCCGGAGCACGAGGCATGTTCATAAATAGTGAATTGCTAAAGAAAGCAATACGCCTTCTTGCCTCAAGATTCCTTGGGACATTGTGCATGGCATCTCTAGAAGTAAGAATAGCATACAAACGCCGTAGGTGCCTAAAGAATAAAGCATCATCAGCATCGGGGAACTCGACAGCAGTCTCAAAGAGTAGCCCTGCATTGGTGGCTGGACTATGAGGTGCCAGACCTGCATCTCTCAACATCCCAATAGACGACTTCTTCCTTGGAAACTCTCTGATTGATAGTTCATACAAGGCCTGTAGTATATTCACTGCCTCACTCAAATCTTTATTTGGTTGATTCAGAAGCTTAACAAGTGCTATTAACTTAGCATGAATTTTTGATAGCACAGACATCTTGAATTCCTGTGTCAACTTTCCATTCTTAATTTGGTAATCTATCTCCTTGAACAAATTCTCGACAATTGAGTACTCCTCATTGTCATCTTTAATGATCATAAGAAGTAAATATTTAATGCTATCATAAGCTTCTATGACAGCACACCGCCTATATTCATTCTTGCATATCTTTAACCAAAGCGACTGATCAGGCTCATCTGCCAACTCTTCTGCCTGACTGAGAGCAATCAGCAGCTCATTGCAGAGGAGGACACATGGCCATCGAATAACCCTAATATTCCAACTATTAGGAGCCAGTTCCAAGAGCTCGTGTTCTTGATCACTGATCAGATCTTCTTCCCTGAAAGTTACCATGATCTCATTCCAAATCAAGGCAAACCTGGTGGCTTCCACTTGGCTAGATTCAATCTTCTTGTACTGACCAATTCCATACCTCAGCTTCAAGAGGTGGATAGCGTCACGGAGCTTCTTCACCAGTGTCATATTAGTATTTATCTGCAGCACCTCTGGCATGAGACTAAATTGCATTGCACTAGCAAAGAACTGAAACCTTAGCCTTAGCTGCCCAATGTTCCTAATCTCACCCAGATGCGAAAACAACCCAATAGTTGCACCAACAAAGGACGAGAAAATTGCATACCAAATTTGCAAATCCATGAAATAAATCAGCAGCACAGGAATCCACAACAACACAACAGCAACTATATTGGGGCTAGCGGAAAATTCATGCCATTTGTAAGGTACATCACTAAGATTTAAAAGAGCCCTTGTTGGGCTGACCAGAGGCTTGATTTGAAGAAAGTAACTGAAAGAGAATTTCGAAGCCAATACAGCAAACCAGAACATAGCATACTTGAAATTATTGACAAGCCCTTCCCTCAAGCCACGACCCACGAAAATTCGGGTATGAAACCACCATGTCAACAAGTAGAGCACAGGCCAATCCAATTCCTCAAGTACATTCCTAATCCATGGAACAATAAACAAAGCCAATGCCAAAAACTCAGGGAACACGAAAACTAGACCAGCCTGAAGAAAACTTACAATCCTCCGATTAGCCTCATCAGACCACACTCCATCCCCATTCTTCTGAATCCAAATCCTTCCATAAAAAACCGCAAACACCACAGTCCATGTCAAGGCGACTGCGAATTTCAACGCCATCCTCACACCGAGCCAGATTGTTTCCCTCGAAACCAAGCTATACTGAGTCCCAGCATCAAGCAACGATTGCCAAACTCGCAAGCCAGCCCAGGTGATGAACACAGACAGCAGCTCCACCTGCACATCCCTACTCTCCAACGCCCGCCACGGATATTCTTTCCCCTCCAACGCAACGATAATCGAGGCCTGCAAGAACAGTATGAGCAACACCCAGAGCTTATCGAAGCTCCTAAACACGTTCCAAAACGACCTCTGCTCCACAAACCCCGTCTTCCCCACACGCTCGTCCTTGGGCGTCGTGGCGAAAAAGTTACACGAGGGATTCAGCGGCCATTTCAACCTCTGGAAGCACCTCCTACTCCAAAAATACTCGTTTATATCGTCGTAGTTCCTCCAGGCCGAGTGCGGCACCTTGCCGTTTCCACTGCTCTCAACCTCGGTTTTAATAGTCTGATAGATTGGCACGACCACACACTTCAAGAACGCACCGTCCCCGGAAATCGAAGGCAAGAACGATTGACCAGTTTCGGAGTCAATTTTACCGTCGAGAACGTGGTTCAGTTCCTTGGCCATGTGGTGAAAGATGTAGCATAAACATTCGGGAGCGAATCGGAGATTAGCGGACTCACCCCAGACCAAAAGGTAGAGCGAAACGTAGAGCAATTCGCGGCGAAGACCGTTAGATTCGTCGTTTCCAGTACCGGTTCTGAATCTTCGATTGGAGAGGTAGATTTCGGACTTCTTGCCAAGGTAGGAGCACCAGGAGGTGTAGTTGTGGAGGAGCTTGAGACGGAAGCGTCGGAGCACTGAGGGTGCAAGCGCGTCGGGTATAGTTGGAGGGGGTTGAAGCCGCATTTGGGAGTTGGCCAGGTGGAGGACCAGGTGCTCCCTTTGGTTCTTGACGTTGTCGTTTTGGAAGCCGAAGAGGAGTCCCAACCAGTCCAGCAGGTCGTTGTTCGGGTTCCAATGCACGAACGGCGGTTTCCGGAGGTCCCCCGTTGCGCGTAGAGCGGCCGCAGCGGCACGTATCTCCGGATACCGGAGTGAAGGGTGGTCTGTCAGGAGGCTGTGGATGGGGATTATATTGTAGACGTCCGCTTCCCAGAGTTCCGGCGGCGCGTGCGAATTGATACGGACTCGCCCCGGCGCAGGACGCTGCCTCAGGTTCATGACTATCGATCGATCAACTACCGTGACTGTTTCTCTCCTTCAAAAGCGCTTCCGCTTTCATTTTTTGCTTTACCAGTGCAGCAGACTTCGGTCTTTGGATAAAGCACGGAAGTGACGAACGGTATATCCTAACGTCGTACTCGAAGAGTTTTGCCCCAGTGCGGTTTCTTTTTTAAAAGCCTGGGACTGTAACTGTTGTGGTCTAAGCCACGCGCGAGGGGAAGGGTTGTAGACACGTGCGGCTTGGTCAGTAGTCTTTATGAAAATGATAAAAACATGTTACTTTTCTTAATATTTTAAATATAAAATATTTTATAAAATTAATATTAGTTTATAAAAATATTTTTATGTTTTAATATGTATTGTAAAATATGTTGTTAGCTCAGGTTTCATTTGATTATTAAATTCATCTCAATTTATTATTATAATTTTTAAAAATTTCAATACATAATATAATAAAATATAAAAATATATTATAAGACAAGTGCTTCATACTGGTCCGACTGTTAATCCTACAAAAATAGCCCTCAATTCAACTCAAGACAGGTAAAGAAAAATACTGAAAGAGAAATATGCTAGACCACAGAGAATCAAGCCCATTTCTCATTTGCACCGCCCAAGACACGAGCCCCTCGTCTGTTATTTTTTCCTCTTCCACCAAAGCCCCCAAATCCAGAAATTTCCCTACCCAACTTGTGCGATGGAGATCAACCAAGAGCCCCAATAGAGCTCGACTTCACAAGGTTACCTTCGGATTCTGGAGCCTTCATAGACTGGGCGGCTACGTCCTCTTCATCCGCAAGCCACACGCGCCATCAAACATCGGTGTCAAAGACCTTTCTCTTCCTTTATACCAACGATTCTTCATTTTTTTTTTCTTTTTTATACCAACGATTCTTCATTTTTTTTTTTCTTTTTTATACCAACGATTCTTCATTCTTCATCTTCGGTTCGTTCAATCCACTTTTATAAGCTTTTATCTCAAACGATTCGATTATTCTCAACAACAATGAAAAATTATTTTCTTAAAATCAAATACATTTGACAGATTGTGACCTGAGGAGAAGGATCAACGTCGGTGGACTGGTGAATGGGCTCTGGGTTTCGTGGGGGCATGGGGAGAAGATTTGGAAGTTGAGATTTAGGGGTTCTAGATTTCTTTCGAGTTGAGCTTCGACAGAGGAGGTGCGATTCATGATTCGTGGGGAGTTCTCCTTCGGGTTGAGATTCGAGAAAGCCAATGCGATTCGTGGAGAGTTCCTTCAGTTGTGATTCGACGAAGGGGGTGTGCGAATGGGAGTTCCTTCAGGTTGAAATCACGTATAAGAGAGATTGCCCTTTCTGATGTTTGCTGGTTTATGATAAATGTGGTGGAAGTTATACATGTAACTATGTGATTGGCAGACTTTTATTTGGCTAATAACAGCCGGACCGGTCCTAAGGAATTCTCATTATAAAATGTGTTGTTAACATGTGCTTCATTTGGTTATTAAATCCTTCTCAA
This sequence comes from Juglans microcarpa x Juglans regia, assembly GCF_004785595.1. NCBI lineage: Eukaryota > Viridiplantae > Streptophyta > Magnoliopsida > Fagales > Juglandaceae > Juglans > Juglans microcarpa x Juglans regia. The sequence goes on along the minus strand of NC_054602.1, from coordinate 5,450,603 downwards.
TTCATCATTACAATTTTTTAAAATTTCAATACATAATATAATAAATAATTTAATTTTTTTAAATCATAAAATAATATTAATATTAAAAAATAATATTAATATTTTATCATCTCAATTCAAAATTCAAACCTAATTTCAATGTTTATAGTTGGGATTGAAAGTAGGGCTCACGTGCCACGCACCGGGGGTCAGAGATTGATCAAATGTGTCTAGGAATTCGAGAAAGCAAGGAACAGAATAATGCAAGTATTATTTTTGAACTGGCTCGTAATGTAAGTCCCATATTGGCATTTAAAGAAACATAAAATTAAAAAAATTACTTATTAATGGGATCGCAGCTGAACATGTAACAAAATATTTCCTTTTCTTTTCGATTATATTATCTTTCCCTTGTATTTATTGGTGCAAGATATTTCAAATAATTGTTTATTTAAGTGATCTAAGAGTATTTTTATTAACTTGGTCAAAATTAAAAGATAGCTAAAATTTAAATAATCTGTGTTAAAAATATCTCACATTAAATTAGACATATCTAAAATAATTTAGATTTCAACTACAGTGCTTCACCAAATATAGTTAATCATAATTACTTCATCAAATATTGAAATATTAGTTTCTCACTCCAAACAAATAAATTTAATTAATTAGAATATAATTAACATTTAACATTTAGAATATAATTATTATTAACATTTAATAATAATTTTTTGATATTAATTTAATTAGAATATAATTATTATTAACATTTAATAATAATTTTTTGATATTAATTTAATTAGAATATAATTATTATTAACATTTAATAATACTTCTTTAATATTAATTTAATTATAATATAATTATTATTAACATTTAATTGGCAGAACTAGAAAATGTAATAAAAATAAAATTAATTAATTAATTATTAAAATAATAGTATTTTATTATTATATAGAGAGTAAATGAATAATCCAATATAAGAATTGAATGTAAATGAAGTAGACAAATGTAAATTCATGTGATATTAGCTGAAATTTAAAGATGTATTTAGTCAATCCAATAAGAATGCTCTAAGAATGAGAAAATAGAGTAAAAAACAAAGATAGATTAATCATGAATATTAAGAGTAATTATAATTATAAAATAAAATAAAATAATCCATTTTGTTCATGATAAACTTTTTGATCTCCAAAAGGGTCTAAAGCGGGATTTATATGACAAATAAGAGATATTTAGTTTTTTTTTTTTTTTTTTTTTTTTTTTTTTTTTTTTTTTTTTATGAAAAGAATAATTTTTCTGATACTACATAGAAACGTTAAGAGTGTGTTAATGCCTAAATTTGATATGATGTTCTTTACATTTATCAATAAAATAGTAATAAACAAATAAATAAAAATAAATAAAGAGTGACATGAAGATTTACGTGATTCAACATAAAAGTTTACGTCCACGAGTTTTTGGGGGAGAAATCTATTATGATTAGTAATTTTACATTATCTCATGATCTCGTATATCGTTCAATACAATTGAGAAATCTAAAATTTCAAGAGGTTGAAGACAATGCCTCTCTTGAGAGAGATCTAGTGGAATCGCTATGTGTGGTAGATTCTGTACATAGCTTGTGTACATTTGTGGAGATCTCCTACTTATATAGATGTCTATTTCTTTTGAGTGATTGAGTCTCACTTGTCTTGTAAAGCCGTTTCCTTTTAGGTGTCTGGGTCTCTTTCCTTATCTCTTATTAGTTTTATCTCTTAACTTGATTTTCAGCTTTATCTCAAGACTAAATTATAGGTTGCTGATTTGAGCCCTACAGATGTCCATGATTTTTAAGATCGATTTGCTCAATAAGAAGGTCTTGAGAATCTTCAAGTCAATACTCTGTAGAATAAATTTTGAAAATTTGTCCTTGGTTTTCTGTTTGTTTTTGTGCTAAGCGGTGAAAAACTCATCTTGGAAAGATGGACAGGAGATGTGTTCGACCGCGTTAGATGCGAGCGCAGAGCTTTACTTTAGCAAGAGATGTACTTGACCGCATTAGGTGCTAGCATGTAGCTCAGCTTTGAGTTTGTTTGTTTATGTTTGCTTGATTGTCGACAAAGAGTGCATATTTTCATGATTGGATCATTTTTGCTATTGTTGGTAGTAGTAGACTTTCTGCCCCTTAGTGTAAATTTTCGTTTGATGTTCTCATTTATAGGTTCATGTTAGAGTTTGTTTGTGTGACCTGCGCTTAAGTGGTCAGGAAGTTCGTTGACTCCATGGGTCCACATAATTAGGCAGTTGCAGAGCCCGTCAACTTGTTCCTGAAAGAAACCCGCATGAGGCAGTTGTGGAGCTCGAGGGCTTGTTCCCGAAGGTAACCCACTAGCAACGGTTGTGATGTGAGTGTCATCACTTGGCATCTGCTGGAAAATGCCTTGTGCGAGGGTTGAGGGGTTTTTGACCTACGCGCCCTTTTTGATGGCGAGAGTCAGGAGATTCTTTGGCCTGATCTTCCATTTCGAGGGTCGCGGAGTTCTTTGAACTCAACTTTGGTATTTGAGGACCATTGTTTACTGCGAGTCTAGGGACTCGTCTAGGGACTCAACTTTGGTAAAAGAGATGCTTGACTGCACTGTTGTGGCAAAAGGTTGAGTTTGATCCTGATTCGTATTGTTGTAATGTGAGGTGGAGTTCGCCCGTCCTAAGAGGCTTTTACCAAAAACTAAATAGATAAGTGTAATACAAATTACAAATTTGAGATTTATAAACATGAGTCATTTCGCTGCTGATTTAACTCCTACAAAGTGCATGCAAAATCTTTCATAATAGAGATGTCAAAAGGCTAAACTCGTTGCTCTTTAAATATCTAAATAGAAATCGACAAAGAATAAAAATTATATTTTTAAGTAGAAGAAAAATAATATTTTCAGTTGTGAGTGAGTAAATGCTATATAATCATTTAAAAAAAAAGAATAAATACAAGATTTACATTAAAAAAATTAATTTTTTAAACGTAGACTCACTCTTTTTTAAAATAATTACGTAATACTTAATTATTTTATGACTATAGAGTATATCTAATAAAATATTTTCAAACCATAATTTGATTAAAATCTTATAAATTTAATTTTAATCTTAAAATAATATAAATAATACGAGCAATTTAAAATTAAAATATCCTACCAATCTAAATTTGGTATTTTGCTCCAGCTCCTCAGAATTTGAAAACAGGCAGTGAAGTGATGCATAGAGACGTTAACGGTGCCTGCGAAATGTCAGAATCATTTTCCATGATTTTAATACAAGAAGTTCGCTGTGAGGTGGGGTCTTCAAGTTTTGTGATTGTCCCATTTTTTAAAACTGAGCCACGTGCCGGAAACAACAGATTGGTGGTGTCATCTCACACATCCCCAGTGTCGTTTGCCTGTGCGTTTTGAGGGGTCTTTAACGTTTCTCTGACTATTGTCAGGGATAAATAATAATTACAGTTATTATTATATAAATATCGTTCAATTATTTTAAAAAAATAATAAATATAAAATTTATATAAAAATAAATTAATTTTTTAATAATAAATTCTATTTTTTTTTAAAACTATTTTACGATATTTACATATTTCATGACTGTATGTAACATTACTCTTTGTTATTAAAGAATCATTCCCTCATCGGATACAAAATTGTTTCATTTCATATAATCTCATTTTATTATTAAAATTTTGAGTTCCGCTTCTAAACAGTTGGGTTGTTATTAGAAGAAAAACAACCCTCATTTTATCTGATATCATGTTGAAAATTACATAATAATTTTAATAGTATGATTCATACTGAATAACTTTATTTGTAGAATACACCTCCATGAAGAAAAACTTGCTCTACTTCCGTCTCTCTGCACTACCGCCCAAGAGCAAAGTCAGTTCTACCGCCGCCATCTCAGTCCGATGCCGATCGTCCGTTGCCTACCTTAGTGTTTCCCACCTTCGTACCCCGATGGATTTCGCACCACCGTCGCCAACATATATTTCTTCCACCTGGGTCTCGCACTCTCAGCCCATTCATTTGCTTTAGCACGTCTCGCACAACTACCCATTCCGATGCAGTCACCACCGTCCTTCTATCGTCCTCTAGTCATCGTATAAATGTTTTGATTTTTTTCTATCAAAATGGTAGATTCTATGAATTTTTTTTCTATGCCGAATCTACATGTGATTTTATTTTTCTCAACCCAAATAAAATGTAAGGCATTATCTGGAACAAACAATGATGGGCTATGTGATTTTTTTTTTCACAACCCAAATAAAATGCCAAATCTGACAATGTGCATTACAAAATATGCAAAGAATTATTTGGAACCTAGACAATCAAGAACAAACCTAGCATTTCTTGTGATAAGTGGGGTGGGCGGCATCAATGGGAGTGGTGGAAGAGAGGAGAGGGGCGACGTCGATGGATTTGAGGGCGTCGATATAGATTTGATCGAGCAGAGTGATGAGTGAGCAGGTGAGGGATTTGATATCCTTCATGGTTTTTTTACTGTCTGCCGCACTCCATTATTAGTCCATAGATGGACAACATGGCACAAACTTATTGAGGGCTGTTTTCAACCTGATAACAACATGACCTTTGAAAACATATTATCTAGAATTTTACATCTTATATTCTGTCATCTCATTATTAATTTTTTTAAATGTTTACATAAAATATAATAACCAATTCAAAAATTTTAAATCTTATAATAATAATAATAATAATAAATAATAATATTTTTTCAATTTTCAATTTTCATATCAATTTATCTTATCTCAACTCACTACCCAAACGACACCTCAATCGAAAGAAGAAAATTTCTTTGGATTTATTGTTCAAGTTTGAATTTTAAGACTACGGTTAGATATTGAGATGAGTCGAGTTGTATTGTTAATAATAATATTTTGTAGATTCTATTGAGATGAATTTAACTTTTTTAGCTTAAGATGAGTCTAACTTTTTAAGTTGAAATGTATGAATTAGGTTGAAATGAGTTTAATTTTTTTTTATGAAAAATTCAAAAAGTAATGAAACTTATCAACGATTGATTTGAAATGAGTTAAATTTTTTATTATTTACCGAGATTTTGTCTTTGATATCAATACTTTTAGCTCGTGTATTTCTATTTTACTATGCTTTATTATATTTTTTTATTTTTCTTAAAACTCTTTCAATATATATATATATATATGTATATGTATATATGTGTGAGAAGGGTTATGATTATAAAAGGATTTCATAATACTTTATCTATACTTTATAATAAAAATAACTTATAATATGATGTTTCTCTAGAAAAAAACTCTCTCCCTTCTTTCTAAATTCTCCCAAACTCCAGACCCAACGATAGGGGGTGGGAGCTTCGGCTCCTCCCTCCCCCCCCCCCCCCCCCCCCCCCACTTTTTTCCTTTCCCCTCCCTTCTCTTCTTGTTCATTTTATTTTCTGTGTAGTGTTTTTTAGTTTTTTTTTAGGCCAAATAAGGGAGGATCGCTGTTCGGATCTTTCCAGCCGTTGCCCTTCTACACGCGCTCCACTGGGATGATGCCCTACCGCCGATCTTCAAGACCACCAAATTCGACGTCTATCGGAGTGGAGCGTAGCCCGCACACTCGAGACGAAGTTCCAGATCTCGTCGACATGTGACCATCACGCTCCATCAAAGAGCCATCTGCCAACGCCACGCTCAGCTTCTTTGGCATCCCTGATTCCGGAACTTTTAAGATTGACCATCAGCTTTCCTCTCAGAGTGACTAGTGTTTGTACGTGCCACTGACGACGCAGTGTGCACCGTTCATTCATTTTTTGTTTTGTTTTGTTGTTTTGTTTTAGTGTTTTTGTTGTTGTTTGTTTTTCTATTCTTTTGTTTTTTTGTTGACCAGAGTGAGGTGTTAAGCCTTTGGATCAGAAGCAATCTGAGGCAAGATTTGTTTAAGAGTGATGGGCAATGTTACGGCTGGTGATCGTACGGCCAGTGCTAGCATGTAGGTGCTGCCTGCGCAATGGAGGCTGTTTTGTTCATGTGTGAGCTGGGTGCTCGTGCCGTCAGGACTCGAGATGCCGATGCGGTGGGCGTGATGTTCGGGATCATACCAGTGCTTGTGGTTCTGTAGTTGTTAATGTGTTTATTTTGTAGTTTATTTATTATTTTAGTTATTAATAAAATAGAAATAGGCTATTGGATTTTGTGTCTATAACAGTGTCTCGTACTCTTCTCTTATGGGAGAACAGAAGAGATTTTTAAGTTCTGTTTTACAGAGTGCTTTCTCTGTTAGGAGAGAGTTTGTTGAAAATTTAAGATAATGTCCACCATAAATAAATTTGTGTGTGGGAAAGCCCCATAGCTGATGCATAGATTAGCTTATAGTTTAGATTTTTCATGTATTGATAAGTTACAATTGTAACTTCAGTTCATTAATAAAATGAGTTTGTTTCCATAAAAAAAAAAACTTATAATATGATGTATCACATCAAAATATGTTAATTTATAAATTTGTTTTAATAAAATCACTTTATAGCTAAAATATTTTTCTATATATATAAATATCTATAAATTTGTTTTCAATTTTCGTGATTATGAGAACTGGGACGATGGCTATTTCACGATAAGAGAAACTCCGATTTTCTATTTCTATTTCACCTATCAAAATTCAAACCTAATGAATGGTTTTTTTTTTTTTTTTTTTTTTTTTTAATAAGTGATAAAGTTTTCAACTTGAGCGAACAGATTTCAAAGCAAACTTCAGTAAAGTAAGTTAGTAACACCACTCTCTCTCTCTCTCTCTCTCTCTCTCAAATTCATGCATGCATTTTGCCGTGTCTCTCTCGAATGTCAAAGCAAACTTAAAGCAACAGACTACAGTACCTTTGAAGTCGAGCGTCACGCATTGTCAATACTCTATTCATCTACCATGGCGTTGCATTTTGAAATCCCCATCCTCATCTCTCGAAATCCGACTTATCCAACGTCATTGGCGTATGAGCTCTTCATAAATCGACACTGTTGTATACCATCAAAGCCAGCTCTTGTCTATCCAATCCCGACTATTTCTTTACCTTTTTTTACTTCTTTTGATAAAGTAGGTTTTAACTTCAATCACGCCATCATAGTGGATTAATTACATGCTATTGGCTATGGCTTCTAGCTCCTTTTATCTATAAATCGTCATTGTTATTAGAGGATTCAATTTTCACCCATTTTTACAGTACAATGTGATTTTTTTAGAACAGACAAAAAATGGTTTGATCAAAACTGAGGAAATTATTCTAATACAAGAAAATATATTTATAATTGTGAATTATATAACTACAGCATAATCATTTTAAAAAAAATAAATAAAATATGAGACTTATATAAAAAGATTAATTTTTTAAAAGTAGACTCTATTATTTTTCAAAAAAATTACGCGAAATTTATGCACTTCACGACTGACTGTATGAAAAATTACTCGATATGTATGTATAGATAAGATTAAATTGTTGATGATATCTTACTGAATAATTAAATATATCAACACTGACGTTCCTATAAGATCGTGAAAATAATAGCAGCATAGAATATGCTTATATGAGCTGTCCTGTAACAGAGTATGGCCCCAAATTTAAGAAGAAATTTACATGGGGCCATCTATTTTTAGTTCCTTTTTGTCTTTTACTTCTTGTTGTTTTTGGTGGAGGAGACACATGCTCATAATTGCGAAGGAGAATCCCATATGCTCATTGCATCATGGTGGGATCCTTCAATTGATTGCTTAGGAGATTATCCTCCACGTTCTTTTGATTTTGAAGTCTCTTTCCTAGATAAATTAAGAAATAATTCCTAATTTATGTGTAACAATATATGTTACTTGAATAACCAAGAGTTTTCGTCTGAGAAATGAGCTACTTAAATTTAATGACCATTTAATATAGTTTAATATATTAATTACTTAAATAATAACCACTTCATTATTAATGATTCACTTATAATAATTTTTTTTATAATTATTTATAATATATTTTACAATCAACCAATGCAAGTATGTAATTTTATTAAAAATAAATGTTAATTTTATAAAATTAACTTTAATTTAATATATAATTAGAAAATTGTTTTATGGAAATAAATGGTCGGAATACGGTTTAGATAAATTATTATAGGATTTACCAAAACAATTGTCCACCTACCAAGTAAAGACTAAAGTCATGGGCTCTACCAAAACAAGTGTCCACCTACCAGTTCTGTATTTTTTACTATTTAGTTTTGCTTTTTTACTTTTAATCCCAGCGTCACTAATTGTAATTTTCATGAATTGATTATTATTTTTTTAATTTATAGATAATAAATTAATTTCTTAGAAAAACACAAGTATCAAACCGAGGGAACCTTGGAGCCGGAAACACCACAGATGGTACTGCCAGCCAGCCAGCCCACGTGTTTATTATTTCAAAGAGAACTATTACGGATTATATAAAAATAAATTTATAAATTATTATAGTCTAGAATGATATGTTAGATATATTTTATATTAAAAATAATTATATAATTTGATATATTATATCAAATTATATTATTTTATAGATTTATTTTTATATAATCTATTTATAATTAAAGTAATTTTCTATTTTAAAACGTTTAAAGAATCACTGAGGCCACCTCGGAAGAGGCCCAAGACAACAGCAGCGAAGCATTTCCGAAAGAAACGGGAATGTGTGTCAAACCAACCCGTCTACACAGCTGGACCAAAATGAAAGAGAGCCTCGCAAATAAAAACATTTGATGACAACCAGCGAAGCAGAGAGAAGCCATTAAACAATTCGCATAGGGCAATGGCCGAGTACTCACTTTATACCATCTAAAGCCAACCGAGTCCTTTGCTCTACAACGTAACGTGAAAAACACATGTTTCCCACAGTTAACATAACATGATTTGATGGGTAAGCGATTTAGATGCCATTTAAATATTAAGTTGAGATAAAATAAATTAAAATAAAAATTAAAAGTTTAATAAAATATTATTTTTTTAATATTATTATTATTTTGAGATTTGAAAAAATTAAATTATTTATTATATTTTATATAAAAATTTAAAAAAATTATAATAATTAGATAAAATGAGTTGAGATTAATTTTATATCCAAACCGAGCCTAAATTGTTTGTATAAATCAAATCATACACAGTCAGTATGATATAAAGGATGCATCATTCGTACTGAATTGTAAAGAAATAAATATATAGACTATTTTCTCATATTGTTCGTGTTCCATTCCCAACAACGAATCATTTATTATTTGGTTTCATAGATGCTTTCAACTTATCTCATATTATTAATACATTTAAACATCATTTAAATATAAATACTTTTTAATTTCAAAATTTTCATATAATTATTACCTAATTATAACAACTTTTCTAAACTTTTAAATAAAACACAAAAAATAATTTAATTTTTTCAAATTTCAAAATAAAAACTATATTAAAAAATTATATTATAACAATATTTGGACTTTATAATATTTTTATACAACTTTTTATCTCTCATTTCTCAAAATCTCTTAAAACATCTTAATTCAAATTATTTCACTACTATTTCAGATTTATCATCTCATTTTTATATCTAAACAAGGGCTTACTTATAAATTACACATACAAGGAGGGAGGGAGGGAGGGAGAGAGAGGGAGGGTCAGTTATCCCTTAACTGCCTTTGATGAACCTTTACTCATTGATAATCAAGTTAGCAAAATTGTCAAGCCTCAACAAGCAAATGGAACTTATCACCAGTAATCAAGACAGGAACACGAACCATTATTAAAGTGGTGGAAGCGAAGCTTATCCCGGACAATAATTTCTCTGTTACAGACAGCTGATATATACTTAATTGCTGAATGACAGTCCTCGCACATTCTTAGGTTTTTAACAACCCTGATGACCATGCCAACGCTGGTCTTCAACAATCCAAATGCTATCGCAAGCTTCTCACTATGGTACCTGAGAGCATACTCCCTCTCCTCTTCTTCCAACTCGTGCATCACCGACTCGGATGCCGGTACATATCCTGCTTCTCTACACCGCAACATCAAATCGTCTAAATACCTATATATCTCATCTGTCTCGGGGTGGGACTTGTCACCCATGCTGAACAAGTGAGTCTTATGGTCAACCTCTACCGTGCTATAGCCAACTTGTTTCTTTAGGCCTCTTCTGATCATCATATTTCTAACCAATTCTACTCGATCCATCTTACCAGCCAATGCATAAATATTTGAAAGCATGACATAATGACCCGGATTTTCAGGTTCTACAGCTAAGAGATGCTCAGCAACTTGCACTCCGAGATCAAACTTCTTATGCATCTTGCATGCCCCAAGCATTGCAGTCCAAACAGCTGGAGTCAGCTCCCCAGGGTTCAAGTCTTTGACAAATTGATAAGCTTCATTGAGAAGTCCAGCCCGCCCATGCATATCAACCATGCAAACATGATGTTCAACTCCAGGCACCAAGCCATACTCTTGCTTCATGTCTGCAAAGGCACGGCGCCCTTCCTGAATGAGCCCTGCATGGGCACATGCGGACAATACAGCAACAAAAGTGATATTGTTAGGACGTGGACCCTGAATTTGCATTTGTCCAAACAGCTCCATTGCTTCTCTACCATAACCATGAATTCCATATCCGGAAATCATAGCCGTCCAAGCAATTACATTCCGTTCACTCATCAAATCAAATACGTTTCGCGCTTTGATCACATTCCCACATCTACAATACATATTAATCAAAGAAGTACCAAGAACCACATTGACATCAAAGCCATTACTGACAACATAATCATGCACCCTACATCCCAAACCAATTGCCCCCAACTGAGCACAAGCCGACAATACACTCACAAACGTTGAGGAGTCTGGCTCAACACCCAACTCTCGCATCTGATCAAACAAGCCAATCGCTTCCCTTGAGAGCCCATTTTGGTCGTACCCCGAAATCATGGAATTCCAAGTGACAATCGTTTTCTCCGGAATTCTATCAAACAGTCTGCGGGCGATACTTAATTCACTGGACTTCGCATAGAACGCAACAAGTGCAGTCTGAACATATGAATCTGAGCCGTATCCACGAACCAAAACATTAGAATGAATGCTTCTGCCAAGTCTCAATGCAGAGAGATCCGCGCACGCTTTGATCACGGACGTGAAAGTATAATTGGACGGCGAAATATCCGCAAGGAGCATTCGGCGGTAGAACCAGACGGCGTCGTATGGGAATCCAAACTTGGAGGAGCCTTTGATGAGCGAATTGAAGAGAAAGGAGTCAGGGTTTGAGACTGTGAGGAAGAGCTGGCGAGTGTAGGTTATTGAACCCGCGGCGCAAGCCAGCGTGAGAAGTTTGGTGAGAAGGGCTAGGTTGCAGTGCTTGCCTAAGACAACGATCTGGGCGTGGGCTTGTTGGAGGGGTCTGACACGTGGGCCTGCTCTGAGAACAGCTTGGTAGGCCTGAGACTGCGAGTGTGGCTCTCCGTGTTGAAGGTTGATTTGCTGATTTCCTCGTTGTTTGGCTTCCATGAAAATCTGCCATGAAAATGAGAGAAAGAGAGGGAAAGTTTTGAAGTTCAAAACTTCGAAGCAGCCAAGCTGGTACTGAAATTTCTCGCAGCAACTGCGGACAAGATACTGTTGTCATTTTCTTTTCAGGGTGATGAAGACGAAGTGTACCGTTTTGGAAGCCACGTGAAAGGTGAAAAAACGGCACTTTCATTTCCCGCCGTTACGAAGCTTCCTTCCCAATCACACAACTATAAACACGCGCTGTCACCCCCACTTTCAACACGCGCCACTTCTCCCCACCGTTCCCGAGAGAACCTAGCGTTGAACCACTAAACGATGAGTCCCACATCGACCACTTCCTCTGCCACTTCTTCTTCCTCAGGCTCCAACAGCACCACCAGTTCATGGCTCGTGCAGGGCCTACTGGCCGGAGCTGCCATTGCGGCCGCGGCTGGAGCTTACGCAGTGATTTCTGCGCGCAGATCCGCGAGATTTCGGAGTCAGGTGATTGGAATCATCCCGGCTCGTTTCGCTTCCTCCAGATTCCAAGGCAAACCACTGGTCCCAATCCTCGGAAAACCCATGATTCAGGTCTTACATTCCTACACTCCCGTTTCTTTAGTCTTTTAATCTAATTTCACTTTTTCTTCGTATATTTTTAGTTATGGCTCAACGGATCTCATTTGAACTTTGATTTTCAGAATTGCAGAAGTTTCTTTTTTCTTAATGGATCGAATTTATTCTTAGCCCGCCCAAAAGCAGAACCGAGGAAAATTTAGAAAAAAATTGATAATAACTAAATAACCAATTCAAAGTAGCTGGATGCATGCTTTAATAGATTAAAAATGGCGGAGTTGTTTCCACGCACATGCTTTATTATACGTTCTTTTTATGGAGCAATCAATTGTTTGTAGCCAAATTCTTGCTTACCAAACTAGTATATGCATTTTCGGACCTGCTGAGTAAGATGGCATTGGCTTCGTAAACTGATTCAAAGAAGAGTGAGTGAGTGGTGTAGCATCCGACAGTTCAGCGAGAGTACGTGAAGATCCTCTCGTACAGATGTGGACTTCGTGCTTGTGTAAATAGTACATGGTTGATCTCAGAAAACAGTCTGTTCAGTGTATTTGTGCATATTGATTTACTAGCATTTAAATTGAATGGGGTGCAAGTGTAGCATGTTTTTCGTAAGACACTAATATTTGTTTTAATCCATGTGAAAGCTCTTCTGTTCCTCGTTCCAACTGTTAATCTTCACATACTATTTTTCCCTGCGATGATTTTCCATGTTCTATAGATTTTTTTCAACTATTTTCTTTTGCCTTGCAGAGAACATGGGAAAGAGCCAAACTTGCAACCACATTAAACAAACTTGGTATGTCCTGTAATTGAGCTATATATTTGTTTATTTTCAAAATATTGTTGCTGTTCTAAAGATGATTGGTTCTATATATTGTTACTGGGGAGAACATCCTTTTGATGTTTTTATATTTTTATTTTTGATAAGTAATAATTTTATTTAAAGAAATAGGCATAAGTCCAAGTAGACAGGACGTATACAAAGGAAACACTTACTACTTCCAAAAACAAAAAGAAACTGACATTTAGAACTGTATGTTTTGACATTTAGGGTGCTTCAGGTTATAATCATAAAAACATTCCAATATTTTGCTGTATTTGGATACACTATAGAGAGCGAGAGAGGGGGGAGGGGGGGACTCATAAAGTGTCGCTATGAAATTCTAAGATCTCCTGGCATTTTGTTGGGGTTAAGTTTTGAGAGTCTATCTCATGGCATGTGCTGCATTCTTTATTTATGCTACGCTGAAAGATGCGGGTTTTGTGGGTCTCATAGATGCAGCTAAGGCCACTGAGTCTTGCGTTCTGTTTCTTCCTACATCATCGCCGTTCAATTCCATTCTGGAGACCAGATGACATTATCAGTGGTGTAGATCGCATCATGTGTAATCTTATACTGTGCATATAAATGGCTATGGTTACAAAATGCCATAATGTTTGCCAATTAGGTTGACAACTTAATTTCACTTTGATTCTTCTCCCTGTTGCATGGGAAGCTATGATGTTAGGAGTCATGTTGGAATTCATGCTGTCAGCATATAACAAGATGGCAAATTGGTTTAAGATAAACTTTGTAGATCTCTCTCTCTCCTCCAACTTATTATATATGATTTCTTCTGCAACAAGTTGTGGCCACCGATGATGAGAGGATTGCAGAAATCTGTCAAGGATTTGGAGCTGATGTGATAATGACATCAGAATCTTGCCAAAATGGTAAGACCAATGGATCTACCTTAGTATTTTTGCAACTTATCTTTTTAAAACACAAGGCGATTCATAAACTCGAGTTGATTGCTTGATTTTCAGGAACTGAACGATGCAACGAGGCACTTCAATATCTTCGGAAGAAATTTGACATTGTTGTTAACATTCAGGGGGATGAGCCTCTTTTAGAGCCTGAGATAATAGATGGGGTTGTTAAAGCTCTGCAGGTATCCCTCTGCATGTTTTTTCTAGATGAGATTGTACATTGTAACTTCTCTTAACTTAGAATGTAACTTGAGATTTTTTATAATTAGGGTGTACACTAAAAAATGGATGGCAGTTTAGGAGGGTAAAATATAATTTTCCCTTTTTAATTGATAGAGACAAGAATATGGTTAACTCCCGAACCCGTCTCTTATCTTTGACACCCAATATATTGTTTAGTAAATGTTATATATACAACAGCTCCGAAGTACTCTTTTGATTTGGACTCTAGTTTTTGAACCGCTGGGTCAGCAATGACTTGTTTCACCCCCTCCCCCTTTTTCTATATATTAATCAGTTTAGTTCAAGTAATGCAGGCATCCCCAGATGCTTTGTTCAGCACTGCAGTTACGTCCTTGAAACCTGAACATGCATCTGATCCAAATCGTGTGAAATGTGTGGTGGACGCTCATGGATATGCAATCTATTTTTCAAGGGGTCTGATCCCGTATAACAAGTAAGTTTACTTGTGTTTCCTATATGGATGCACTACAGAATAGAACTTCTAGCTGGCTAGTAATGTTTCACTCATATCTTCATGTAAGAAACGCAGGTCGGGGAATGTCAATCCACAATACCCATATTTGCTTCATCTTGGTATCCAGGTATTGCTTTTCCTTGTGAACTTTTACTTTTCTGTTTGGTTTTTCATCCTGATGCATTTCTTCTGTCTTTCCAGAGCTATGACGCACAGTTTTTAAAGATATATCCAGAGCTTCCACCTACTCCATTGCAACTAGAAGAAGATTTAGAGCAGCTCAAAGTCCTTGAGAATGGATATAAGATGAAGGTAACTGTCTATCTTTGGTTTGAGTTGTTGTATTCCTTCATCAATTATCCATTATTTGTATCTTATTGGATATGGCATTAAAGTTTCCTCTGTGTGTATGTGTGCTCGCACGTGTGGTGCAAGAGAGAAAGATATCACTGGCGTTTCTAAGATCTTAAGGTTTGGCATAAATTAAGCATACTTTCAAAGTAGAGTGAATTCTATCAGCCCCGCCTAGTCAGTCTACCAGGTTGACTTGTAATTTCTAGTCCTGGCTTTAAAGCTATGGAGCTCTTTTTAGTCCGGAAAAAGACCCATATTTATTATATTTCTAAGCAAAGCTATTTTTTCTATTAAATATTTATTAAACGAGAATCAGGAGGCATTTTTTTCCTTATTTCTTTCCTGAGCACGTGTCCCATTTTTACATCCTCTACGTTCCTTGCATGAATGCCACTTACAATTGAAGTCTGCAATCAGCAGCAATCTAAGACTGCCACCTAAACTATCCACAAGTTTCTACATCTTTGTGAACGACAATGTATATTGCTCGACTTGTTTTGATTGTTTAAAAATGCGAAAACATGTTTAATAACGGAGTTTACTGTAGTATATTAGCAGATGCCTCTTAGATTTATGTTTTTTTTTTTTAAATCTGCTTTGTACCCCGTCTACTATTTTGCCATTTTAGTTAATGTCTGAACCAATTGGCTTTTGTACTTATAAACTCTTAGCTTGTGACTTGTTAATCTCTCCTAGAAAATGGCCTTTGAAACTTGTCCCCGAATCAGAAAGTTGATATTTTTTTGCCGATTCTCTCACAGGTGATCAAGGTCGACCATGATGCTCATGGTGTCGACACACCAGAAGATGTGAAAAAGATAGAATCTTTGATGCGGGAACGAAATCTGTCCTAATTCTCAACCAAAAGAAGAAGAAGAAGGAAAAAAGAAAGAAAGAAAGAACTAGCTTATTATTAGCTCATCCACAACGAAAACTAGCAGGATCCAGAAGTTCTTAATGTGGCAGATTCAGTAACCCTTCGCTGTAATAACGTTTAGAATTCTATAGACTTATCCATTTGTTTCCAAATTTTGGTGGTGTATCCCCAAAGCAAGCCCGTTTGTGCTAGCTAGATCTCTTGCCGTAAGCTATATAATTTAGAGAAAGTATATTTGCAACTATGAATTGTGTAATCGTTCCGTAATTATTTTGAAAAAAGTGAATAAAACATAAAATTTATATAAAAAAAATTAATTTTTTAATAGTAAATTCTACTCTTTTATTATGTGTCGGTTAGGCACTTCACGATTATATGTAAAATTACTCATACACCTCCTAAAAAAAACACACTAATTTCTAAATTTCCGTCTTCTTGATAGAGAGCCATATGATGCCGACCGATGCAAATTGTCAACCCCTCTGGCCAATGAGATAAAAAGATTCCTCCAAGTTAGAAAAATATGTATTCGAATTTTTGCTTAAATTTGAGAATTGAAGTGGGAGAGAGATATACAATATTTATTGAAAAAAAATTACTATGTCGTCCACTACTTACCGCTCTATTTGATTGTTCATTGATTTTTTTTTTTTTACTTAATAATTAAGAAAATAATTTTTAGTGTAAGCTGCAAGCGGCACAGTGCAGCTCATATTTATTTGTCTGTAGGAACTGAACTACTTCATTTATCTATATAATCTATATTACCTTATTATAAAATGAGTTAATTGATACTTAATTAAATTTTTTGAACAAAAACGTTGAATTGATTGCATTAAATAGCCTAATCTTGAGAAGATCCTGTGTCGATTTTCTTTAAGTAATAATAGCCACAACCCACTATCATTAGAATATTTCAGAAAAAAAAATAAATAAATAAATCACGTCAAATGAGACCTTCGTTATACATTTTCCTTCTTGCAGCGAAGAAGATGATGGTTTTGGAAGCTTGCGATTCCTTGAGGAGAAAGATCAAAGCAATTTACGTACGGTCGTTCGGTCTTTATATTGGACTAGTTACAACTGCCATATATAAGAACTGCCACCAATTATTTTCAATGTAAATTACAAATTGTGATTCCCTCCCTTACCTTTGTTTTTCCTCACTGCTATTAATGTATTAGGAGTAATTAATAATAATAATAAAATGTTCTTGTTTTCTTAGGCTGGATTTTTTATTTTAGGAAAATACTAGTATGTCTACTCATTTTAACTGTTTATATATTTATTTTTCCTTAATGATTAAGACAGTTACTTTTAATACATTAATATATTTTTTATTTTTTAAAAATATTTAAATATGTTAAAAAGAAAAAGAATAAAAAAGAAAAAATCAAGTTTGTGCTTGGCTCATTTTGACCGATAGTTATTTTGTAACTTTTTTTTTTAAATTTTTTTATTCACATTTTTAATATATTTAAATATTATTAAAAAAATACATCAATATATTTAAAATTATTTTTTTAATCATTAAGTAAAAAAAAAAAAAAATTATCAAATGGCGGTCAAATTAGAAAGCAAAGGAGATTTTTCCTTGTGCTATCGGCACGTCCACCGGTCATTGTTGAGGACAGCCTAACATGACTTTTTTTTCTTTGGTCAGCTAAATTTTCCAGAAAATGACCCTTTCCATTGCATTTCTCTTTTCCATTCACTATCAACTTTGAATCTGAAAGTGTTATAATATGAGCATGCGTAGTTGTTATGATTATGACAAAAACTAGTACGAAATTGTCAAACAAAGGCCATTGTGTTTAACCTTGCTTTCCCGTAGCCAATTAACAACTACCGTAGAAAATTTCAGCGGTAGCAACAAAATCGAAAAACAAAGAAAAATTACAACACGTATATTTTTTTTTTATTTTTTATTTTCACTTACTAAATATGTATTATATGAATATGAGAAGAGAAATTCCTTTATTTTAATAAGAGTAAAACAAAATAAAAAATATGATATATAGTATAGGGATGATGAGTAGAAGAATTCAAATGATAATATCTAAAAGTTTAAAAAATTAAGATCAACATAGAAATAAGTAGGTTTGGATGTACAAAATATCTCATCTCATTTTATTATTATAATTTTTTTAAATTTTCATATAAAAATATAATAAATAATTTAATTTTTTAAAATTTTAAAATAAAAAAATATTAAAAAATTATATTTAATAATATTTTATTTAATTTTCAACGAAACATCTATCTCTTCTAAAATATCTATCCAAATCCAAATCTTATGATCTTGCCCACAATGTTCGTTCACAATAGCAGGAGAGGTACGTACGTAGGTCCTGATAATGGATTCCAACCTATGCATCACCCTTTTGGGATTCTCCTTTATGATCATCTTCCTCAGCCAAACCCGAACTAAAGTTGCTGCAACGTCTAACTACCTCCACCATTATTGTCCAAACACGACCACTTTCACCACCAACAGCACCTACCAATTCAACCTCAATCGACTCCTCGCTTCCCTCTCATCCAACGCCTCCCGCAACGAGGGATTCCACAAAGCCACCGCCTCCGATGAAACGGTCTACGGCCTCTTCCTCTGTCACGGAGATATCCCCGCCGACTCCTGCCGAGCCTGTGTTGCTGGCGCAGCCAGAGACTTAGTCGAGCGCTGCCCCGAGGAGAAAGTGGCCGTGGCCTGGTACGACGAGTGCATGCTACGCTACTCAGACCAGCGTTTCTTCTCCAGCATGGACCCCGTACCTTCCGCTTACACGTGGAGCACCCAGAATGTTTCGGAGGCAAACCTATTTGACGAGCTGGTGAGAGCAACAATGGAGGAGTTGGCAAGCGAGGTGATCAAAGATGTAGGGTCGGGGGCCAAGAAGTTTGGGACGAAAGAAGCGAATTTCACAGGGTCACAAAAGCTTTACACTCTTGCCCAATGCACGCCGGACCTCTCGCTTCATGACTGCAATAGGTGTCTGCAGATAGCCATAGCGAGTCTGCAGAGTTGTTGTGGTGGAAAGCAAGGGGGCAGAGCTCTGTTTCCAAGTTGCCATGTTAGGTTTGACGTGCACCCGTTTTACCAGGCAGTAAAAAAAAGGGCCCCAACGCCTACTGCAGCATTTCTTCCTCCATCTTCTCTTCCGGCGAGAAAACCGAAAGGTTTGTAGTTAATGGGCTTTAAAAAAAAAACCGGAAAATTGGATTGGTTGAATCGGATCATATCGGATCTAACCGGTGGTTCGGTCCAATACGGTTCTGGCTCTTAAGTCTTAAGGATTAAAATTAATCCTAAATCAATACGGTACCGGTTGAAATCCTGATATCATTATTTAAATTTATTGATCTTATAACATAAATTAATCTTATAATGTTTAATATAATATTTGATATAACATATAAATTTTAGGCTCTCTTTAGATATATAGATGGTTTTATCTCGTCTATCTTATTATTATAATTTTTTTAAATTCTCATACAAACTATAATAAACAATTCAATTTTTTCAAATTTTAAAATAATAATAATATTAAAAAATAATATTATAACAATATTTTATTCAACTCATTTAAAACCATCTCAAAAAAGCCCTTAATCTTATAATATAAAATTAATATAACATATAATTTTAATTTTAAATATAAACATTAATATTAAGTTATTATTAATATAAACTTATTTTGACATATATATCAATAATAAATACATTTTTTGCATAATAAATAATAATATATAAATATATTATTTTTTAAATATATTTTTTCACATTTGATCGTATATACTTATATAAAAATTCTAGAATTTATATAGACTATAGTTAAATTTAATACTATATTAGTATGTATTAATTATTATAAAATAATATACTTATACTATAATATAAATAGACTAATAGTTTAATATATGTAAATATTATATTATTACTAATATAGATAATTCGTAAAATTTGAAAAATCAAAAATTTCGATTTCGGCACTCGGCAATAAATCTGTCCCATATTAATTCTTAAATTTTTAAAATCATTATCTACTGGATCGGTTCTAAAAAATTTACAAAAAGGAGATCGAAACAAACCCTCTTTGTAATTTTTGCTCAATTCGAAGTAGTGGCATCTTTCTTTTCATTACGAACGACACGCTTCGCCTGATCCATCCGTCAATGAAACAGAATATTTGTATGTGTTTATGCAGGAAAAATTCAATTATCACCGCTGATAATTACTGTCATTGTTACACCAATTTTTGTCTCTCATGCGGCGCTATTCTTCATGGGGTACTACTTCCTCAGTCGGAGATCAGCAAGAAAAAAGTACAATGCCATGCAGGAAGAAAATGGTAATTAAGAAAAACTAACTGATTTTATTTTATTTTTATGCATTATTCTTATTTCTTAATGTTAAATTTGCAGTTAATTATAGTATTAATTATTTTGTTGTGCAGCTGCGAATCACATTACAACTGCAGAGTCCTTGCAATTTGATTTTGCTACAATTGAGGCTGCCACTGGCAAATTCTCAGATGATAACAAACTTGGTGAAGGAGGATTTGGTGCAGTTTACAAGGTGGTTGTGAAGGTTTTACTAGTTTTCTTTTAATTTCTTCTTTTGTGTGTGTCTGTGAATCCAAGTTTATCTCAGGGTACACTTCCTAATGGACAAAGAATAGCTGTGAAGAGGCTATCGAAAAGTTCTAGACAAGGTGCAGGAGAATTTAAAAATGAAATCGTCTTAATAGCCCGGTTTCATCACAAAAACCTTGCAAATCTTTTGGGATTTTGCTTGGAAGGACAAGAGAAGATACTCGTCTATGAATTTGTGCCCAACAAGAGCCTGGACTACTTTCTATATGGTCCGTACCTTACAAGTGTCAAGTGTGTGTGTCTAATATCCTACGTTGTCTAATTTCTTTCAAGGAGGGTTCAGTTACATGTTTGCTTAGCTAATATCTATGTTGTCTAATATCTATGTTGTGCAGTTTACATGAGATGATCACTAGATTGTCTTTCTGTTCTAATCTTTTTCATTTTTTAGTTAATTAAATTAGGTGATATATATATGAATTTAGTTTAGAGTAATATTAAATGCAGTCGTGGAGTAAGCAAGCGCTATATAGCCGTTTTGAAAAAGTGTAGGGTCTACTATTAAAAAATTAGTTTCTTTTCATATAGATCCCATATTTATTCACTTTTTTCAAAGTGATTGTACGGCGCTTATATATTCATGATTGTAACTATCATTTCTATTTAGTGTACTATTCATGTAACCAAAATTCTGAATTTTGATGAACGCGTAGATCCCAAAAGGCAAGGACAACTTGACTGGTCAACACGTTATAGAATTATCGGAGGGATCTCGCGGGGACTTCTTTATCTACACGAAGATTCTCGACTAAAAGTCGTACATCGTGATCTCAAAGCTAGTAACATTTTGTTAGGTGAAAATATGGATCCAAAAATTTCAGATTTTGGCATGGCACAGATTTTTGGAGTCGATCAAACTCAAGGAAGCACCAGGAGGATTGTTGGCACATAGTAAGTTTCGAATGTTCATCTATTTCACTTACACACCAAATTAACAACTGCTGGTTTGCATCAATGATGTTGGTTTGCAGTGGTTACATGTCCCCAGAATATGCTAAATATGGACAATTCTCTGTGAAGTCCGACGTGTATAGTTTTGGTGTTCTGATTCTGGAGATTTTAAGTGGCAAGAAGATCAGTTCTTTCTATCAATCAGATGGTGCTGGACACCTTCTAAACTATGTGAGTAAAAATCAATCTTCTGGTTTTGTTTTCATACGTTGTTTAATTAATGCCCTCATCATCACCATATATGCATGCAAACGAGGGAGGGAGAAGAGTGGCATTGTAACATTTACTTGATAAATGGGTGCAGGCCTGGAACCATTGGATGGCTGGAACGCCCTTGGAACTGTTGGATCCAACACTGGGAGATTCTTACTCGAGAAGTGAAGCAATGAGATGTCTCCATGTTGGCTTACTCTGTGTACAGCACGATCCAGCCGACAGACCCACAATAGGATCCATGTTGTCTCACTCTATTACTCTGCCATCACCAAAACAACCGGCATATTTCTTTCCTTGTCGAACAGAGCAAAAAATGCCGATAAAGGAGCTTGATTCGGATCAGTATACTAGCAAATCAACGCCGCGGTCTGTCGATGAAGCCTCAATCACTGAAGTATGCCCTCGATAGTCTCACTATCCGTTTATCAGTCATGAACCCCATATTGGGACTTGAATTAGGCGTTTAGCTTGTAGTTTTCGAAAGGGAGAAAAAAAAAAAAAAAAAATCTCTTTGGAGTTCATTTTGCTCGAATTTTTCTTAGAACACAGAGCACTGATCTTAAACGCAATAGCAGACTTAAAACCATTACTCTGATGCCAATGCAAGTAATTTTGAGACCTCAACAGTGAACACCAGAGGTGATGATGGTGAAGAAAAAGAATCATGGTAAACCAATAACAAGCCAGTTGAAGTACTAGACTTGCATGCGGCTGCCTAGTCCTTTATACCATATACACCAGTACCTATAATAACTTAAGAAGGGGTTAACAGGAAATGCAGGTTGAAGAAAAAGAAAACAGATTTTCTGAAGCCAGTCGTCCGATTAAAGTACCACACAAATGCACAGGCGCCGGCCAGCGACTTCAAGTGTA
The DNA here is from genome assembly GCF_004785595.1 of Juglans microcarpa x Juglans regia. Taxonomy (NCBI): domain Eukaryota; kingdom Viridiplantae; phylum Streptophyta; class Magnoliopsida; order Fagales; family Juglandaceae; genus Juglans; species Juglans microcarpa x Juglans regia. The sequence goes on along the minus strand of NC_054602.1, from coordinate 5,428,141 downwards.
ACATAATTGCAGATAAATTCATTCCAGTCGAAGGTCTCCTCAAAGTCATGTTCGAAACCATGAAATGGAATGTGCCATATAAACTTAACATTCCAAGTATTATCCAAATATGTCGGTGAAGAAGGCCTGCGTCTTTCTCATCAATGAATGTACAACATCTATAGGTTTCAGTAAAGATAGACGTGATCGTTGTACATGTGGGCTGTCATGTTTAGAGATTGTAGCATTGCTTCTCCTCTTTTGTTGAAGTTGAAGACAGATATTCCACCATTATACACATCTATTGCTCGGAACCTGAACCATTCAAAGCTTTGTTAGGGTGGACTACCAAAGGAAATTATAGTGCATAAATGTGATACCTTTTTAGCCAAATGATATTTCATGGTCAATCACAAGGTTAAAATAGTCCTAGCAGGCATTTTGACTCTGATAAAATGGCTATTTACTGATGGGGACTTATTCAGATAACAAGTTAAGAAGTGATAAAAGAATGTGTCGTTGGAGCAACAGCTCCATCTAAAATTCACAAAAGACATCACGTCAATCCACTATGGAAAAAAGTAAAAAAACAACCAAGAGCTAACATTGTCACATCGGACTTGGGGAGTTGGATGTACTAGGCGATTTTACCTATGACCATCAGAATAGGCCGATACCAGCAAAATCATTGTTTAGATTGTTATTATAAAGTAAGAGGATTTTGTTGAATGAATATACCAACTTTAATGGAATATGAAACACAATTCATGAAGTTCTCATGTCATTGGTCAAACCTTCACCACTTTTGTATGAATATCCAAATAAATTACAGAATAGTCAAGAAACTTGGTGAACAATCAAAATTTCGTTTTCAAGGATCACAAGTAACAGACCATGTCATAGCATCTATTTTAATACAATTACATACCTCTCTGGGGGTAGCCCTAAAGCTGTGCAGATCAGAGACCTCAAAATTGATTTATGAGTGACAACCAAAAAACTCTCTCCCTGGTCAATGAGGAAGATATTTACAGGGTAATTATATTGATTGCAATATGAGAATATAAAACAATGGTGTTAAGGGAAAGGCTTACAGGTGATAACAATATTTCTCTCCAAGCCTCTCTTGCTGTTCCCCACAGTTTTCGCACAGGGTAAACACCATTCACATAGAAATTAGCAGGATCTTCTCTCCATGTTGTATACTCCTTTGGATATCTCTCCTTTGCATCCACTGCCTCCAAATTCTGAATGTGATTTAGTCTTGGGCATAAAGTACGAAAGAGGACATATAAATCAAGATATTACAAGTCCACAAGTAAAGCATATTTCAAGCTAGCTAGAGAGGAGCCTTTTTACAAAATTCAACCAGGCTAACTGAATATTTGACTGAGTCATGAAGAAGTCGAGAGGATTAAAATTGACTAATTTAAAGATACCACCACGAATCATGTAAAGTAGCATCAAGTAAAGTTGGAAAGTTTTAGAACTATCTGAATAAAAAGTAGACAGACCATTTTTCATGCCTTCAAGAAAAAATAGATGGGCTTCCTTTAGTGAATCAAGGAAAATAAGTGGTTCTTCCCTCCCCTGCCATAGAACTTCAGCAGTGGACTGCATTAAACACCCACGTATCAAATTTGTGAAATGTTAAAATCAGCACACTAAATATGTACACTATAAAAATAAAAAAAACACTAAATATGTATTTTTCAAACCTTGGCACGAGATATTGGACTTGAAAAGCATTGATCAAAGTGCATATTTGCCAAGGCTTTCCTGCACCTCTCTGCTTGCCTCACTCCAGTTTCTGTTAGGATAGATAAGTTTGAGCTTCCCTGGAATGTAGATATACCAATCAAGTTAGTATACATGAAAAACTTTAAATCCTTTCAAAAATCTTACCTAACATAAATCCAAGGCAAACAAGGCATGGAGCTAATTTAGTTACGGCGCCCCATACCAGCACAATTATTTAAGGCAGTATAAAAACACAACAATTGGATTTGAGAAGCAAAGCAGTGTACACCTTCAGTTTTCACTTATGAAAACACAAGATAATTGATCCCCCCTCCCCAAAAGACAATAAACAGAACTAACAGAAGTTGGAAAACAGAGAAGAAACACACCTGTACTCTACTCTCTTCATTCCAAGAGCTAAGGCCATGCCTTACAAGAGTCACCTTCTTTGATGACGATATTGACAGACCAGTAAGTGATGTTGTTGCTCTTTCAAAATCATATGCACCACCAGTCATAGAACCATCATTTTGAAGATATTCTGCCATAATGTGTTATCAAAATCAAGACTGAATTCCAGAAAATATACCACTCTATTTTCAGTATGACCACCAAATTACCACAGTTGTCAGTTCATCCCCAATGTGAAGAATTATTCATAATCTTCCCCTTGTTAATATTTGACCATAAAAATGAAAAATACGTGACATCGCACGATCTTAACTTTGGATCTTGGGGGGGGGGGGGGGGGGAGGGACAAAAAAATTCAAAAGAAGTAGTACTTTTGGGGGGGGGGGGGGGGGTAAAGTGACAACTTTCGGTGGTCATATTGCTACAGAATTGGTAACTTGATGGGGTAGAGTATAATTTTCCATGCTGAAATTATCTTATAAGATGAAATATTTCCCATTGGACATTTTTAATTAGCAAATATTGTGCCAAATTGGCCTCAGCCAAATCATTAGATTCATACAACTGGAACTCTACAACTCTGGGGATCTTGAAATATGTATCCCAGAAGTCATTCAATACCTCTATATAAATGACACCAATAAGAAAGTCTAGGCATCTATGCTCACATACCAATGCAAGAAAACTAAAATAATATTTATATTTAGCATATGGGTTGAATTCGTTCTAATGTATCGAAACAGGTAAATACTGGTTTAACGGCCTCTATGGAACAGAGATCTTTGAACCTCCTAATTTATATTTATAACAGAGGGTAAAGTGACAAGCACTGCACACAAACCCAATTTTAAGTAAACAATGGAAGGTAAGACGAGAAAGCTGTTTCCCCACAATTCTTTCATCCTCTCTGTAGAAAGCTATATAGGCTTTCAAGAAGCTGTTTCCCTAAGCTATTTCATACCTTATCTGCCAAGCAAAAATTATGGATAAACAGGTATAAAAAAATAGCTACAGTTCAAGATAGCCAGTCACAAACCATTGAGTAAGAGGAAATATGTAATACCCAGATTGCGTATTGACAGATGTGAATGAGATCTCACATTGTTTGGAGTATATTCCAAATGTGGTTTTAGACTTTCTTGGTTGTTACAAAATATAATTATTTTCGCATTCAACTTCCAGTTTTCTTTAAATTAGGGCAAATAGCGAGCAAGTTTAGCAGAATCAGTTTCAATCTGCGAAACCAACTAATTTCTTTCAACCAAACAGGCAGCTAAATTCTACCTCTTTGGAGGATTCAAGAAGCCGGTTTTTAAGGAACCTCCATCTTAAAAAGCTCCAGTCGGTGAAAATTTCAAATGATGTTTGAATTAACACATAAAAGAATAAACTTACCAGTTGTTAGGGGCAAGTCTGGACCAGAATTTGAGCACTGAATTCTGCGTGTTGCACAAGAACGAGTTTGAATCTTAGTGGATCTTTTAGAGCCATGTATGGAGGACGTACATGGATAAATAACTGAAATCGACGACAAAAGAACTCCACAAACCATCTTCTTCGGGTGTTTGGTCCAACTGGGTTGCGTCTCACTGATTCTTAAGTTTCATATTTACTCTCCACGTCGTGGTCTTCGATGGTTTTGGTGCATTTGTGGGAGACTAGTACATGGTTGAGTGAGCATAACTGAGATTTGCCCAAGTAATCCTGATCGTAGATTGGTGTGGACGGTGTTATCTGCCAGGATGATGTGGATTGATTGGCTTAGAACATGGGCACATTTTGGGTGGCGATCCTTTGTCCTAGCATTTGTCAGCATGTATATTTGTGTAGGAAGAAGAAGATTCTGTTTGTGTACCTTACCCAATTTACCATAGATTCCCTCTACTCTAGAGTTAACCCATTTACCGTACTGTTTAATGTTTTTCTTTTCAAAAAGAACAACGTTCACCTGGGCAACGCATCTATGGCGGTGTACGGGCGATGCTTATCGCCTTAATAAAGAACTTAACGAAGTATTTTGTAGCCGTGACAAAAGTACTATTGAGGCGGTGGTTTAACTTGTAAAGGCGAAATTGTTTTGTTATCTTTTTTATAGTGGACGTACGTCCAATGGTCGTCGCTTAGAAATATCCGAAAAATTGCCAAATTTCTTAATTGAATTTGCCAGGCCATTGCAGATTATTATAGTGAAAAGGATTCACCACGTCAGAAAACTTAGAACTTCTCATGAGAGTATCCACAAGAACTATTTACAGGAGGAGTTCTATCTATCGGTGATTTTTCAGTGATGTTGGCTTGCAATTAGATAATTAACATCGCGATTGGAGATCAATGCCACGACTTCTCACAATTTTCAGCGCATGTTAAATATAAGTACTACAAAAATTCTTTTAATTTATGCACTCGATTATAAAAATTAAAAAAAGCTGTTTAGATAGTCCCCCCCCCCCCCCCCCCCCCCCCCCCAATTCACTAGACTCTTGGAAGCTTTACTTAATTACATAAAAATGCATTAAAATTGAATCCTATGTACGCGTGAAAACGTGTAAAACACGACGATCTGCCTTCAGCACGTATATACGTTTGCATCAAGTCAATCCTTCAGATACAATATCATACGAAGTTACACCAATATTTATATATATTTCTAGAAAAATGATATATAGTCTCAAATGGACAAGTTCGCATAGTACTCTTTTATAAAAGAAAAGTAGACCATACCAAGAAAAAATTTGAAAATTTTACTTTTTCTTAATGGGACACACATTTTTACAAAAAATTTGTACAAAACGTGTACATAATTTAATAGGGTATACCAACAATATTGCTCGTACTTCTATTTGTTTCTCAAAATAGTAATTAAACTCTCAAGACTATATATAATTCCCATAGTACACAATATTCAATTTTAGGTGCGATTTAGATAGTAAGATGAGATGAGATGTTTTAGATAAAAGTAAAAAGTTGAATAAAATATTGTTATAATATTATTTTTTAATATTATTATTGTCTTGATATTTGAAAAAATTGAATTGTTTATTATATTTTATGTGATAATATAAAAAAATTATAATAATAAAATAAGATGAGATGAAATATTCAAATGGTCCTTATAATACACAGCAGAAAATGTAAATAATAAGATCATATATAGGAAGGGTACGGTGCAAAAGGTAAAAAAAATAAGTTGACAAATCTCTATACCAGAGATCATCAAGTAGTAGTATCGTCTAGGGCTTGAAGGGAGGACTAAGAACACTACATGCTGTGAAGGTGTAGAGTAGAACCACCAAATATATTATTACAGCAATACAACCTGCGATTAGAGCTCCGGTGGCATGGTCGCAGAACTTAGGAACTTGTCCACAAATAGGCAGCCAACCGACATGGCTGTTCCCTTTCTTGCCCACATGAGCTATTGCCAACGCCGCCGAGACGCTCGAGGTCAGTAGCATCGTTATAACCTAAACATATAGAAAGCAATTTACTTCTTTTTATGATAAATCAAGAACATGTATTGGATAAGATTTATTTAAAGAAATCATGAAAAATTTACAAGCTTCATTACCACATCTAGGATCACAACCAAGCGCCAAAGCGAAGAGCTCTTGGAAGAAACAAATAGAACAATAAGGCTGTACCCACTTGCAATTGCTTCTGCTATCACAAAATACCTAGTATGCCATGCATGCATTTTGAATTGAAATCAATGACAAGATCGAAACTGCAAGAACATCGTACGTGAAAATCTGCAGACTGCAGACTGCAGGAAAAAGAAAAAAGAAAACTCACTTGAACGCTGACTCGTAGCTGTATTTTGCTTTGATAACAACGTTTAAGACTTCGGTCGAGTCATGGCTTGTAGCCATGACTATGGTTGCGGCAACTGTTGCACCCAATGCTAGGAGCCTTAGCAAAGGGACGAAGATCCTCATCATTGTCTTTGTCATGGAGATTAGCTTCAACGTCGTGCGAGTCAAGTGAGAAGGAACTCAAGTATAATGGCTTCTTTTGGAACTGTAAATGGCTTCTTTTGGGAACTCAAGTATACTGAGGTACTGTACTAGTGTGCTAGACTGGAAGCGCGGTGCACAATTTATTTTCCTCTTGCAACTCTCAAACCAGAACGGTTTGGTAAACTATAAATGCCTGGAACTTCTAAAGCATGAATACGTGTTACGCTGTGGACAAGTAAAAATATATACAAGTAGAAAAAGACGAAAAAATGTGAGCTTTTAAGAGCTGATTAATAATTTTTAAGTGTTTGCCAATAATAACTGGCTTTGATTGGTTCATAACTCATTCTCAATTCATTATTATAATTTTTTCAAATTTTAGTATAAAATATAATAAATAATTAAACTTTTTTAAATTTTAAAATAATAATATTATTAAAAAATAATATTCTAACAATATTTTATCATTTCAACTTAATTCAATTTAACATCAAAACACAGTGTTATCATGTGTACGTAAGCTTTTGAGAATTCTTTAGCTATTTCTTAATTTTCGATGTCTTCTCTTGATTCGTTCAACTAACCTCTCTATATATGCGGTGTGTGTATATATATACATAGCGGTATTACCGTTAGTTTCAAAAGTAATTTTTTATTTTTTTGTTCATCTTTTTTTAATATATTTAAATATTTTAAAAAATAAAAAAATATATTAATATATTTAAAATTACTTCCTTCATCATTAAGTTAAAAATAAAAAAAATTGACCAAGTGGTCACACCGACCTGCACGTTTGGGACGACAGAATAGTCTCTTTCATATACATATATATATATATATATGCAGCAGCAATATATATATATATATATATATATATATATACACATTACCTTGCTCACCTGGTAGATGATGAGTTGGGTGTTAATTAATGGTTTTTAATTTACAAAAGAGGGATAAGTGGTAGTTGAAATTGTTTCAATTGCCATAAAGAGATACCGAAGACAATCTGTGTTTCAAAATATGTCTCGATCTGGTGGTCATCACACACGATGTTTATGTGACTACAAAATGACCTACCCATTTTATGTGATCGCATGCATGTGTCACATAAACATTAATTTCTCTTATCCATAGGTGCCGCCTTGTCCTTGTCATATATATGACCGGAATTCTACTTTTCCATGGACCAAAATTGTTTGAATTGTTTGTATGTGTTGGGAATAAAGTCACTAAAGATAAGGTTAAGACTCGAGTCAGAAGTAAAATTAAATGTCTTTACAAGGTAAGTGTGATTCAACAACTGATCCAAAGAAACAAATAGACTTCTATAAAAATATGGAATCTATTTAAATTTGAGAGGACTTATCTAATCTCCTTGTAAGGGTAGCTTCTACTTCAACATCCAGATTTTATAATTTTTAAAAATGTGAGGCTACAAGTGACTGTAAAATCACTATCATAATAGATTTCTCTCTCAAGCGACCCATAGACGTAGATTTTTATAACAAATTACGTAAATCTGTATCTCTTTTTATTTATATTTTATTATTTATTGATTACTTATTTTCATGGATGTAGGTATATACGAGCACTACATCGACGCGCAAACCACATTCACGAGCTTTTCGACTGTATCATTGTTGCCCGAATCACAACCATAAATCAAATATAACTATTTCTTCTCATTCTGACAGGTTTTGCAAATTTATGCATTAGTAGTTTGAATGTTTGAAGGTGAAAGGAAGATTCCTGGGTACAAGCTGCTATAGCGTTTCATGTCATGCAGATACTACAAGTACAAATCAAGGAACATAGTGATCAATCAATGGAGAACCCAATATAAATCGGTCCGATACAAACAATACGGAGCAGGCTAGGAAACTGGGAAGAGAAAAGCGAAGTGATGAAGAGATTACAAATATTCGATCTGATCCATTTGTTTCTCGAATAGTGGCCAAGTAGTGGAAGGCGGCTCATAACCTTTGGTATAATTTAGTACCGTAGTTTCATATAAGAAGATTATTAAATCCCAAGATGAAACAACTAATTTATTAAGCACACCTATTTTCCAATGATATCAATTTGTACTACTTATTCTCTCTATCCTCTGATCTCAATTGTTTTCATGCTGGCTGGTAGGAGTGTAATCGATCCGATTCGGTCCTATTTTGAATATATTTTAAAAATGAACCAGTATATGCCGATTTTGAGATTTGAATAACTAATACCACACCGGTTACACTTCTAAACCGGTAATTTCAATTTTACCCGTTCCTATATGATTTTTCCAGTATATTATATAGTATATATAATATATTATAGTATAAATAATATAGTGATAATATATTACAGTTTGTTATAATATGTATTATAATTGTATTATAGACTATAATGATATATTATAGTATATTATAATATATAGTGGTACAGTATTTGTATAACTACTAATACAATTGACTATAGTGATAAATATATAGTTATTTATATTGGATTTTAAAATTTAATATTATTTTAATTAATAATTTATCATATAATATAAAATTATTTTATATATAATTATATGTATTATATATAAAATTATATAATATAAAAAATATTTTATACAATATAATAAATTAAAATATATATAGGTATATGAATCGGTTCGGTCCGGTGTTAGAAAATGAAAAATTGGAATTGGATCGATTTCAACTGATTTTAAGAAATATGGAATTGGTACTGAACCAGACCGATCTGAACCTGGTACTGGACCAAACCCACTGGTTCGGCTCCATCTGGTTTACCAGTTCATCGATTTTTTTTACCCCTACTAGCTAGACCGTCACAATCAATGAACTGTCTCATGCATCTTGTTAGTACATGGTTGTCTCGCGCTGACCACTTATCTATAGATCTAAAGGCCCTTCGAAACTTTTCAGCCTCCTTTTAGGAGTGTGCAACCGAGCCTATTTTTTTCCGGAACTCAGAAATTCAGGTGAATCCGGGCGACTATTCGTCCAGATTGGACTTGGATGGGTAAGATGAACTCAGATCCAGTATGAATCCGATTACAGATATAATTATGTAACCAGTTATCCGTAATTGGGTCTTATTTAAAAAAATAAAAATAAAAAATCAATTTTTTCAAATTTTAAAATAAAAATAAAATACAAAATTTATATTCTAATAATATTTTAAAGTTATAATATTTTTATACCACTTTTTATCTTTCTTCTCTCAAAACTCTATAAAAATATTTTTTAAGATAATGAAGTGTTCCAACATGTTGGAGGTCTGTAGGCACCACACGGGTGACGGGCACTTGAGTCTTCATTCTTTTATGCCACGCTTATTCTCAAATTCTACCACTTAGTAATTTACTAAAATGAAGTTGTTCCTTCTTCCTTAAGATAGCTTTATAATTTACTGTTTTTAACGCTTCATATCTTTTCAACTAATAACAACTTAGAGACCGAGAACAAAAATTACCTAACAAATATATATAGAAAAACTCTAGATGCAGGATACTTCGTGCACACTGTGCACGAACAAATGGCAGGAATCTACGTGGTAAATAATACTATGTGTTTCATCATCTGTCTGTTTCATGCTGTGAGAAACTGAAAGTTTCATCTCCCCTTCCCATTTTCCTCCCTCACCCTCCTCTATCTGAACGAAAGACACTGGCAAGACAAATGATGACGAACTGAACCCTAACCCCCACCATCTCCCTCCTTCGTTTCCTCTGTGTCATGACCCGTGCCATCTCCCTCCTCCGTCTCCTCCTTGAGTCTTTTTTTTGTAGTCTTTTTCTTTGAAGTCTGGAATTGCTCTAGAAGGGTTATATGTGAGCTATTGTGTACACAAACTTCAAATATTTCATGGGTCTTTTTCTTTTAGTCTGGAGTAGGCAGGGTGATCGAACTCATGAGTCTTTTTCTTTTAGTCTAGATTTTGTAGTTGTTGGGTTCTAAATGCTTGGTTTTTTGGCTACTTATTGTTATTTATGCTAACTAAGTCGATGTTATAGGACTCTTATTAATGTTAACTTCGAATATCTTGTAGCAGAGGAGTGAACTGTGAATTTGTTGCTTCTTTTTGGTGAAATGATGCAATTTTGGTTTGAGTAAATGTATGCAAGTTTTTTTTAACTAGTTAATGTTTTTAATTACAGAAAAAAGGAGCAAAAAATTAAGGCTTTAATGCCCAATCTTGTCATATTTCTTTGTTCTAAATTTATGATTTGTTTAAAATTAAAATTGACAGTTCTGATGGTTCCTAAGTTCCTTATACCAATTTATTGTGTTCAAAATGACATGATTTTGTTGGTTTCCCTTGTTATGAGCCCAACTCTGGATATACTTGCTTTGCCTCTTGCACATGTAAGATTTTCTAACCCTTTATTATTGGGTTGATTTGGAAGTATGGACCTTTTATCTTTACGATTTCTGAACTTTTGTCAATAATCGTTTTTCTCAATTTCTAAATTGCAAAATTATATATCAGACTAGTATACTTTCATTTTAGTTCAAGGAAGGATTTCTGTCTAAGAGTATAGAATTACTATTGTTTATGCATTTACTATTCTTCTCTTTGTATTTTCCCTGTATTTTGCCATGGTTGTGCTCATTCATGTGTTGACATGTCCGCGTGTGCTATTTCTTTTGCAGCCTTGGCATAATGAATACCTTCCTATTAACCTCTGAGTATGTAAATGAGGGCATCCCGATAAGCACTGTGATATTGCCCAGGGTGTCCATGGCCATCTCACCAAGCAGCCTGGAGAGATTGGTGCTGGTGACCAAGGTCACAGACTCACATGTTTGGATATGCAAGAGTTAAAGCCGATGCATATGACTAGCAAAGTGGAGGTTCTCTCTGAAATGTTGGGGTAAAAAAATGCTAGACGTGATGGACTACAATGTTGCAATGGATAACTACAATTGCCCTCCTGTTTTCTTTTTCATCTTTATTCGGTATGCTTTTTTTCATCTTTTATTTAGTTTTTTTATTCATGCTGATGTGGCATCCCTGCGCAGCTCTCCTACGCAAAGTCTCCTGTCCATAGCGGAATTGATATATATATCATGTTGCAAGCTATAATAATGGTAAATAGTGTATCTTACTTTCTTTTTTTCTCTTCATTTGTATGTTAAGTCTAAATTTTCAAATCTTAATATCTTATGTAGTTCAAAAAAATGAAAAGTATTATATGGAATATAATTTATTTATTTATCATCATTCTAATTTTTATTCTTATTTATCTTCTAATGTGATAGAATAAAATTATTATCCCAAACTAAAATAAAATAAAAAATAATTTTATAATAATTATTAAAAAATTATTAAAAATTAGAAAAAATGTTTTTTTATGGGAAAACAAACAAAAGGTTAAGTTGGAAAAAATTATCAAGTGCATGAAATTGTGTATGCAAAGGCAAAGCTGGAATATGATTTTAAAAAGTCTTAAAAAAAGTAAAAAAATGTAATAAACCCGGATATGGATTTACATCCAGTTATCGCTCGGATTTTTTTGGGTTTATCTGGGCGATTATCCGCCCTATTTTTAAAACCAAATCCGGATCCAGTTCTACACCTCTACTCCATTTTTTGCCCGTTGGCTTGGTTTGGATAATGAGTTTAGATGAGATGGAATAAAAGTTGAATTAATATTATTAGAATATTATTTTTATTTTGAATTTGGAAAAAAATTGAATTATTTATTACATTTTATTTTAAAGTTTGAAAAAATTGTAATGATTAGATGAGATGAGTTGAAATAGTTTCACTCTCCAAACTAGGCCTTACTTTTGCATTTTCTTTCTTTTTGATTAATAAACTGGGACCGCTGAAAAAAAAATAAATTTTTTTTATATGTATCTCATATATGTCTATTTATTAAAAAAAATTATACAACACTTGGATATTTTAACAATATTGTACAAATCATTTTCCTTGTAAAACTTTGATCTCTGCCATGAGACTTCTTACCGAAGAGAAAGGGAGGATATTCCTCTCTTTCTTTTATTTCTCTTGTTTTCTTTACTTATCTTAACTCCATTCTTACCATTTTCTTCTCTTTTTCTCTTTTATCCATCATTTTCTTATTTATCTTCCTCTCTCCCTCTTAGTTCAAAGGTTAAATACATCATTCGTCGTCCACTTTCAACCATCATCATCCATGCCATCAATAGAGTATTTCTCGTGAGATGAATCCCATCCGACTCATTTCTATCCTAAATTACCAATACATGGCAATCATGCATCGCCTTTTGCATGCCACCTTCCTCCAATTAGTTATTGACTAGTGAGAGATTATTGGCATGGAAATGACAAGAAAAAATTTCGGTTCCACACTTAGAAATAAAATTATTGAAAGCATTGAGGTTTTTCAGGAAATATTAATGATTAAAATCCTAGAATTAAGGGTGGATGGTGTGTCTCCACATCCGGCCGTTCGACCCTCGCCAAGGGTGGGTGGGGCACCTGTCTACACATGTTGAGCATGCGGGGATGCTCTCATGCATTTGGGTGTCAGGGGACCAGGCCCAAGCTCAACCAAGCTTACCCGGGTTTTCACTCCTCTGCCTGTTTATATATATATATTAAAAATAAGTTTTTAATACAAAAAATTTCATTTTGGTGTTCATTTTTATTTTAAAACCCTTACTCCTCACCACCTTGCATGTGTTTCTCTCCTTTTAGATCAGAAGTTTTAGGAGATTTGTCTCTGAATTTCAAGTTTTAAAATGAAAAATGTTAACTAAAAAATTTATCTAACCATTATAAATATTATAAAGCTAATGTTGCATGTTTACTACTTTTTTATTTTTATTATTAGGGTGAAAGAAAACAGTCCCGATTGAAAAATCCGATCGTACCGAATGGTGTGGTCCAGATCAAACTGGACTGATAAAACTACTTGTCACTTTCAATCCACTACTTTCCAAATTTTCAATTTTCGGTCCGATCTTGGGGTGTGATTTTTTTGAATCAGACCAGACCAACCGAAATATATATTTAAATTTTTTTATATAGTATTTTATATATAGTTGTATAACTTAGCTATGTAATTTTTCTTTAACCTATGATCTTTGACAATATAAAACATTAAATATACTATTAAATATGAACTAATATATTATATGAGATTATGAATACATGATAAATCATAACATTATATATTTATATGCAGTTGTACATACTCTGGTTTCTACACTCAAATAAAATAATAAGGCTTATTTTTTGTAAGATACCTAAGTTACATTGATGAAATATCCAACATACAATTATTCATTAACCATATAACAATATACATAATATAGGTCATTATGTATTAAATATCATAATCCATACACATACCATTAAGTATTGATTATTGGGTACTAAGTTAGTAACATTGTCAGTATAATTATAATTAATGATTTTATCAACAACTTGATTAGATATTTCACATTAAAGAGGTCGTCACTTAATTTTAATTTTATTATTTAATATAATTTTCATCATTTAATTAATTTGTTAAGAAAAGAAAATAGAATAAAAAAGTTTATAGGGGTAAATAGTTTATATTCAAAAGCTTAGAGCATTGACATTAGTTTTTCTATATAGATATGCAAAACCACATCTTTTAGAGATTTATTTTGCATATCAAGAAAAACGCTCACATTGAATTATGCTTCGAACTAAATAATAATAAAATATTATTTTTTTTCAAAAAAATTAATATGCTTCAAATAAGCAATTATCGAATTATTTTTTCTTGATATGCTTCAAATAAACAATTAGTAATCCCATTCGGTCCTCTTCGATTTCTTTGTTTGCGTTGCTGTTAAGAAAGAGAAAGGGTAGGAGAGAGAAAAAATAGTAAAATAATGTTTAGATAGTGAAGTATTTTTTTAAATTTGAAGAAACGTTCTTCATAATTATGTAAAATTTTAAAGATGTATAATTTAATATAGATCAATTTGAAGAGATATTATGTAAATATAAAGATGTATAAGTCATTACCAATTCTCTTATTTTTTTGTATAAATGGACCAAAAATAAACATTATAATTGATTTTAGACTTTTTATATATTTGATCTATTTTACACTGGTCCGAACCGAATGAAAATGATTAGATCGACCGAATCGATAGCTAACGATCCGATTCTATCTATGTGAATAATTGGTCTGGACAAAAGATGGATCAAAATTATTGGTCCAAAAAAAAAACCGCACCGATTAGCTTCTTAATAATTTTATTTTTAGCTGACATCTTCAGGTGAATATCTTGCGACACTTGTCCAAAGATCAAATCAGCCACGCAGTCGCACGCCACGCCAGCATAAGTGCATAACTGCCTTAGCCAAAGCGATGGAAAGTACTTTCCACGAACACCGCCAAAGCCACGGTCCCTATAAAATATAAAGCCAAACACACCTCCGGCTTTCCTTCAGCTCTAGTCGGAACTCAACTTGACCTCCGACGCTCTGCTAGGGTTTCACTTCCATTCCCACCACCACCATCACATCCTCAAGCAACAACAACACTTAGGGTTTTGAATTCGAAACACACAGACATGGAGGAGGACCAGGAGTACGACCAGCAGTTGAGCTACGATGACGACGAAGAGGAGGAAATCACCCAGGAGGACGCCTGGGCCGTCATCTCTGCATACTTCGAGGAGAAGGGTCTGGTCCGCCAGCAGCTAGACTCCTTCGACGAGTTCATCCAGAACACAATGCAGGAGATCGTGGACGAGTCCGCCGAAATCGAGATTCGCCCAGAGTCGCAGCACAACCCCGGCCATCAGTTGGACTTCGCCGAGGTCCGATTTCTCGACGCAATTCATGTTTCCCAATGCGATAGCTTTTATCTCTAGAAACAAACGGAGTTTTATGCGTCTTAGGTTTCCTTGTGAGATTCAATTTTTAATTTCCACGGAGAACGGGAGTGTTTAGGGTTTCTGGTTAGTAATCGCAGAGCTTAAGTTTCATCCTGGTGAAAATTCAATTTTAGCGGTTTCGGCTGTTCCAAATATCAAGCTCCATTTACACTAGCTTTCCGACAATAGCAAGAGGGTTTTTTCCCCCTAAATAATGGATTGCCTTGAAACTTGAAATGCTTAATTGATGGCTTAAATCTGTTATATTGCCCTGGGCTTGGATTGGTTTGCTTTAGTCGTTTCCTGGTGGAATTAAATAACGAATGGTGGAATTTGAAATACAAAGATTGTAAATATGTTCACATAAGATTTTTACAAATGGAGTCTCTAATCTTGAGATCGAGGGACTTGTCATTTTTTGTGAACTGTCGTTTTCTTATATTTTAGCTAGTTTCAGAAACCTTCAATCATTTATAGCAGGAAATCTTTTACTGCATAGAAATGAAGAAAACGTTCAGAGATAAACATAAGCACGATTAATTCGAGAACCAGATGTAGTCTTAAAATCCCAACCAAAGGCATAATTTATTGTGACAAATATGTTGTACTGTTTAGGCATTGGGGTTATTAGTTACTCAGCAATAAATTAATGAGTTATTGGAATAGATTTAACGGTTCTCCACTGCTTTTTCACAGATCTTATTCCAAGGAATGGATAAATGAAAAAAGGCATAGGTTGGTTGAGTGGAGGGTTTTTGCCCTGTTTGTCCGACTAATGAAATTTGAGAGTCTGATTTTGATTTTTTTTTTACTTTCCATTATTTCCAACCAATAAAATGAAGTTTGAGTAGTACCAAATAATTTTCATGGTTCTTTACTGGGTTCTAATACTACTCCCCTTCTATCCTCCTGCAGACCATCTATAAGATCAGCTTTGGTCAGATATACTTGAGTAAGCCCATGATGACCGAGTCTGATGGAGAAACAGCAACCTTGTTTCCAAAGGCTGCAAGGTTGAGAAATCTAACATACTCCGCCCCCTTGTACGTGGATGTCAAAAAAAGAGTTATAAAGAAAGGGCATGATGGTGAAGAAGTGACTGAGACTCATGATTTCACCAAAGTTTTCATAGGGAAGGTTCGTAGTTTGAGATTTTTATTTCTGAAAGTTGAAATCGACTCTGCAAATTTACTGCTCTGAGTTGTTTATTATTGTATGTTAATAGGTTTCCTACTCATCTTAAAAATTATTTTAATAGGTTCCTATAATGCTCCGGTCGAGTTATTGCACAGTGTTTGAGAATTCAGAGAAGGATTTAACAGAGCTTGGGGAGTGTCCATATGATCAAGGTGGATATTTTATAATAAATGGGAGCGAAAAGGTTCTGATCGCCCAAGAGAAGATGAGCACCAATCATGTCTATGTGTTCAAGAAGAGACAGCCTAACAAGTATGCCTATGTGGCAGAAGTTCGGTCTATGGCGGAATCTCAGAACAGACCTCCCAGTACCATGTTTGTGCGGATGCTTTCTCGGGCTAGTGCCAAAGGGGTAATGGGATTTCTATGGTGTTTGGGCTTTGTTTTTCTCAAAAGTTTGACTATCTAGTTATTAGTTATTGAGGTAATTTATGGTATCCACATATTTTTGTCTAATCCACTCAATGCTACTGCAGGGCTCTTCAGGGCAGTACATTCGTGCCACTCTTCCTTATATTCGAACGGAGATTCCAATAATTATTGTATTTCGAGCACTAGGGTTTGTTGCTGACAAAGACATACTAGAGCATATATGTTATGATTTCGCTGATACTCAAATGATGGAGTTACTTCGTCCCTCCCTGGAAGAAGCCTTTGTGATTCAAAATCAACAGGTGCTCTATTGCTATCAGTTGCCCCTTCCCCCCGTTCTAAGTTCTTTATTTGAGGTCTTGTTATATTGTAACCGACTTTTTAAGCAGTGTGAGACATTGTTACACATGTTTTATTTTGCAAATTAGTGTGAGGGAGAAAAAAGGTCCTTGCTTTGTGGTGATGCAGGTCTGCTTCAGCTTCTTGTAGCTGTGCAATAATCTAACAGTTCAGCTCATCCAAATTTAACCCATTTATATTTTTAATCTAGCACCGAAGTGCTGTTTTGAGTAATTTTTGAGATGTCTCATTTCCTGATAGTTTTGATCTAATGGTTGTTACATGGTTATTTTTTCCTGCTTCCGCTCCCCCTTTTTTGGGTGTTGGGGTGGGAGGTGTCTGATGTGAGTTTGTTAGTGACTGCATGTTACTCAATTTCCTAAAATGTATATGTTCTGTTATGTTTTAGCTCTTCAAGCCTGCTTCTGGGCTTTATTAACTTTCCATGTTTCTCCCTCTTTTGCCACAGGTTGCACTAGACTACATTGGAAAACGAGGAGCAACCGTTGGTGTAACTAGGGAAAAGAGGATAAAGTATATAGTACTTTGGTAATTTTAGTTGGGCATTGGGATGTTTTGTGTAAAGTTTTGAGTAATACTTTCTATGCATCCTCCTTACAGGTATGCCAAAGAAATTCTTCAAAAGGAAATGCTTCCTCATGTAGGTGTTGGAGAATTTTGTGAGACAAAGAAGGCTTACTATTTCGGGTAAATTTTGGTCTCTGTTAGATATGAGTTTGCATCATGGTGGTGATATGTATGTTAAACTTGTTGCTGCTTCTGCCAGATATATTATTCACCGGCTTCTGCTCTGTGCACTAGGCCGGAGGGCTGAAGATGATAGGGATCATTATGGAAACAAGAGGCTGGACCTTGCTGGTCCTTTACTTGGAGGCCTGTTTAGAATGGTTAGTTCCATGTGAGAATTTCGAGGTTACTTTAAATTTGGTGTCCGATAATCATTTGGATATTGATTGCTGTTCATACCATTGTTTTTAGTTTTTTGATACTTAATTGTTTATATGATTGCAGCTATTCAGAAAGTTAACTAGGGATGTGAGAGGTTATGTGCAGAAGGTGCCTTGCATGAACCCTGACATTATTTAGTTTAGTTTCTACTTTTTCTGGGTTTGTACCTATGTATTTCGTGCATGGTACAGTGTGTAGATAATGGAAAGGATGTTAACCTCCAATTTGCCATCAAAGCAAAAACAATTACCAGTGGTCTCAAATACTCACTTGCCACTGGAAACTGGGGGCAAGCAAATGCAGCTGGTACAAGAGCTGGAGTTTCACAGGTTTAAGCCTTAGTTATTATCTTACTCGTTGCGTGTTTATTCTTTGCTCTCTTAATTTATGTTACTTTCATTTTCAGTTTAAAGATTCACAATTTGTATAGGAGCTTACTCTATGGCTTTCAATTTTTTTTTTTTCCTTTTACAGGTTTTGAATCGCTTAACTTATGCCTCCACTTTGTCACATCTGAGAAGACTAAATTCTCCCATTGGACGTGAAGGTAAATTATTTGTGTTTCATGAGTAGGTTAGTCCTGTCTTCTGAATTTGTGAGCTTGCATAGAGTTGTATCATCAGTAAAACATAGTAACAATATCTTCCACCATATAGAACATTCTGGAATCATTGTGTTGCTCATTTCCATATTTGTTATTTTTTTCTTCATTTTCACTTCAATTGAGGTATACTTCACTAGGAAAATTGGCCAAACCACGCCAGTTGCACAATTCACAGTGGGGAATGATGTGTCCAGCTGAAACACCTGAAGGACAAGTGAGCTTTCTTTTCTTTTTTCTTTTTGTGGACTTCTGTTTGTTTATTTTACACTAGAAACTTATCTCCATTGCTTCCTTGGGCACTTGAGTTTATTTTGCTGTAACATCAGGCATGTGGGCTGGTAAAGAATCTTGCATTGATGGTGTACATAACTGTTGGATCAGCAGCATATCCAATTTTGGAATTTTTGGAAGAATGGGGTACTGAGAATTTTGAGGTTCGTGCTTTTGATCCTGTGTGAACAGTCAATTTTCTGTTTGTTTGTTTGTTATTTTCCTAGTTTGAAGTTTTATTTTAATTTCAGGAAATTTCTCCTGCGGTTATTCCACAAGCTACAAAAATTTTTGTTAATGGTTGCTGGGTTGGTATTCATCGAGATCCCGATATGTTGGTGAAAACATTGAGACGGCTGAGGCGAAGGGTCAGTAGATGTTTGTGTAATTTCTTATGTATATACATACAATCATGACTAGGTGTTGCCCTTGTATATGGCCCTTGCGCTTGGGCTGTGCCTATTTCTATCAATAGAACTTGTTTACTTATAAAAAGAAAATTCTTATGTATATACTTGTGATTGAGTGGAATTGCTCAGTACTTGGCCCCGTTTTCACCTGTAAATAAGTTTTCTTTCTTATGACTTATCTATTCATGTTGATTTGCGTTCATTTTTTTTTTGGGGGCCCTAACGTTACAAGTGAATCTTGTGTTCTTGTCATATGCAACGTTTTAGAATAATTGCAAATCATTTCTGCTAACATCTCAAGGGAAGGTCCCCTCCCCCACCCCCACCTAGAAACCCAGCCTCTTGTTTTTTTTTTTTTTTTTCAAAATCAGATCCTTAGGTCACATTTATGTTTGCTTGAAGAAATGTCCTGGTACTAATGTTAAATAGATCCATAAAACTAGGTCTTTGGATTGATCAATACTTTTGTGTCTTCTTTCTAGATTTCCAGGTTTAATCAATTGGTTATGGACATCTATGCTCTGAATGTTACATGTATTGAATGCTGACTAGTCTTTACATCTGTAGGTTGATGTTAATACTGAGGTTGGGGTGGTTAGAGATATCCGATTGAAAGAACTGCGGATATATACTGACTATGGCCGTTGCAGTCGTCCACTATTCATTGTGGAGAAGCAAAGGCTTCTCATAAAGAAGAAGGATATCCATTTACTGCAGCAGAGGGTGAGCTGTTGATTTTTTTAGTACCGTTCTTTCAACTAATTTATTTGGCAATAACATCAATGTAATAACTCCAATTGACAGGAAACCCCCGAGGATGCTGGTTGGGTTGATCTTGTTTCAAAGGGATTTATTGAATATATTGACACGGAAGAAGAAGAGACCACAATGATTTCCATGACCATAAATGTGAGCCATACAATTATGTTACAACACATTATGTTTTCGTTTTCCTCTTTTATCAATCATCTCAAAAGGAGCTATGAAGACTATCTAACTGCAAAAAACTGGTGACAGGATCTTGTACAAGCTAGGCTCAATCCAGAGGAGGCTTATTCTGAAACTTATACCCACTGTGAAATCCACCCATCATTGATTTTGGGTGTTTGTGCTTCAATTATTCCATTTCCAGACCATAATCAGGTGCATTTTTTGTGCATGTGCGGGCATCATCTGATTAAGAAATACCCATGTTTTCATTCCATCTTACTAATTTGTTACTGGTGTATAGTCCCCTCGTAATACTTATCAATCAGCTATGGGTAAGCAAGCCATGGGTATTTATGTCACCAACTACCAATTTCGAATGGTATACTTCCATTCCCATCTTTATGATTATTACTTTGAGTTTTTGTTGCATAGTATGCATCAGATCACCATAGGTTCTTATTTCTCTTTACTTCAACACAGGATACGTTGGCTTATGTTCTATATTATCCTCAAAAGCCACTTGTAACAACACGTGCCATGGAACATCTCCACTTTAGGCAGCTTCCTGCCGGCATTGTAAACATCTAATTCGTTATAGCTTGTTTCTTTTTCACACTTATTTTTTGGTTAAAAGTTTCTTATGATGATTTCTGCCCATTATTCTGCTTTAGAATGCCATTGTTGCCATCGCCTGCTATTCTGGTTATAACCAGGAAGATTCTGTCATAATGAACCAGTCCTCTATAGACCGTGGATTCTTTCGGTCACTATTTTTCCGATCATATCGGTAAAGCATACTAACACCTCTTTGAATAAGTAGTCCTTTAAATTTCTATACTTCATTATCTTCCTTTAGGAGGTAATTTTTATTTCTCTTTCTTTCATAGGGATGAGGAGAAGAAGATGGGAACTCTTGTCAAAGAGGATTTCGGACGGCCAGACAGGGCCAATACCATGGTGACAACTTGGTTTTGGATAACACTCACGAGTCATTGCTGCTTGAGTTAATTTTTGGTGTTCAACTCAGATATTGTTTTGCAGGGTATGAGGCATGGCTCTTATGATAAGTTGGATGATGATGGTCTTGCACCTCCTGTAAGTATATGTCAACTTGTGTTCTTCTTAGCATGTTGTGCCACAATAGTCCTAAAATTTCCATTTGCTCCCAGAAATTAACTTTTTTTCTTAAATTAGGGTACACGAGTTTCAGGTGAGGATGTGATCATTGGAAAGACCACTCCCATTGCTCAGGAGGATGCTCAGGGAATAAATGCACGATATTCACGGCGTGATCATAGCATCAGTCTTCGTCACAGTGAAACTGGAATTGTGGATCAAGTAAATAGTTGTTTTTTGGAATTGATCATCTGTTGTATATGTCTTTTGAGTTGATGGATCAGGAGCTTTAATTGAATTATTAAATTTGTACCTCTAACAGGGTGCCTTTGTAATTTAAACATGAATTTACTCATCCTTTGGTAGGTTCTACTGACAACAAATGCAGATGGGCTGAGGTTTGTGAAAGTAAGGGTGAGATCTGTTCGAATTCCTCAAATTGGGGATAAATTTAGCAGTCGGCATGGGCAAAAGGGAACAGTAGGCATGACATATACTCAAGAAGACATGCCGTGGACCATGGAAGGGATCACCCCTGATATCATTGTTAATCCACATGCTATTCCTTCACGTATGACAATTGGCCAGCTGATTGAGTGTATCATGGGAAAGGTTGCAGCTCACATGGGAAAGGAAGGAGATGCTACTCCTTTCACAGATGTTACTGTAAGTTGCATTCTCCTTCAGAACTGTAGATTCCAAAAGATGTGTCATAGAAGCATTTGCTACTTTCACACAATTTTTTTCATCAATCGTTATCCCTTCTTAAGTTTTGAAAGTGATATTGTGTTATCTAAGTTTATTTTATTTTTTTAAAAGTAATTGGGTGATAAAGTACTTCCTTTGGCATTACAGTGCGTGTTATTCAAAATTTCAAAATTTTCCCGTCTCCTGTTCTTGATTTCACTGTAGGTGGACAATATCAGCAAAGCTCTTCACAAATGTGGCTATCAAATGCGTGGCTTTGAGACTATGTACAACGGCCACACAGGTCGACGTCTCAGTGCTTTGATTTTCCTTGGCCCCACTTACTACCAAAGATTGAAACACATGGTCGATGACAAGATACATTCACGTGGGCGTGGCCCTGTTCAGATCTTGACAAGGCAGCCAGCTGAGGGACGGTCCCGTGATGGTGGTCTTCGATTTGGAGAAATGGAACGAGATTGCATGATTGCCCATGGTGCTGCTCACTTTCTCAAAGAGAGGTTGTTTGATCAGAGTGATGCATACCGAATCCATGTTTGTGAACATTGTGGGTTGATAGCCATTGCAAACTTGAAGAAGAATTCTTTTGAGTGCAGAGGTTGCAAGAACAAAACAGACATTGTTCAGGTCAGTATCTTCACATACTCTTCTATTATTATTTTTATGATTACTATTTTTGGATGGGTGGGGGTGTTGAATCCAAACTCTTCCCCAACACAACACACACAGACATGAGAAAAACGCAAGACCATCATCTCTGATCTTATTGTGTTGTGAGATTTATTTTTATTTTTACCTTTTGTCTGGGTTTTAATGCTTTTGCATATGTAGGTTCACATTCCCTATGCCTGTAAGCTGCTCTTCCAAGAACTTATGGCTATGGCTATAGCACCAAGAATGCTCACAAAGGAAGTCAAACCGTCCAAAGACCAAAAGAAGAAAGGAGCCTGATGAGAGAGACCCCCCCCCCCTCAATTACACTTAACAAATTTTCTTGAGCAGTTTTTGTAGCTAATTTATGGTATATGTCTTGGTATGGAGAAAAGGATGTTATGAGGGCTTATAGAGAGTATCGGTGAATGGAAACAAATGACCAAAGGTTTCATTAAATCACAGAGTTCTACAATGTCTTCGATGGAAGAGCCTCTACGCGCTGCCTGCTTTTCTCCTGTAATTTCCCGTCCTGACAAAGGCATATATAGTTTGGACAGAGGATCATCAGATCTTGGATCCACCCTACGCATGTGAAAATAAATGGAGTAATTGATTGTTTGCATCGGTTCCTGGGGTGTGGTTCGGGTCAACTGCATTACTACCTTGTTGGGAGAGAGGAGTTTGTAATCTATGGTAATATGATATGGAACTACCTGGTGGTAATGCCGTTTATAAACTACTGGTTCTGCTATATTACTATTTGAGTTGTGCAAAGTAATGGTACCTTTAAATGTCCTTGTTATTTATTTATTTATTTATTTTTAGTTAGGAATTTGATGAAACCTAGTTTATTGCGATGGCCCGCCCATCAATTGCCGCTTGCATCCTTCAAGATGGCGCAACTATAAACAAGAATCTCCTGTAGAAACGTATATCTTTTTCAAGTTGTCCCAAGTTAATTAACTTCATATAATGGTTGCAAAGCACTTTATTTATTTATTTTTTTATAAATCGTTCTTCTGGGTTAACCTTGGACAAGAAAGATAACGCTGCATGTTGAGCCGCAAACGAGTCAGCCCCAGCCCAAGTTGGGGTCTAACTTTACAAAAGCCTGAATTTCGAGATCTACAGTTTGGAATTGGATTCCATACTGAGTGCTTTCAGCCTTTCAGGTATTATATATAATTCAACATCATTGAGGCCCAAATGGTTAGTTGTGGCTGCAACCCGACCAAACCGTTTAGTGTTTGGGCCCGATCCGAACCGACCCAAAATTGGAAAGAACTCGACCTTACTCAATATCGGGTTGACTCGTTTAAATTTTTCTTTAAACGATTAGCGGCTTCGATCTCAAGATCAGAATTATTTTGTGTTCTTGGCATACCCAAACAAACAAAAATCAAGATCAGTGGGTTTGATTTTAGGAACCACAGCACCAACCTCAATCTCACGACGAAAGTCTAGTGGGGGCGACAACACAAAACCAAAATAAAGGAAAGATTGAATCAGAAGGAAATCTCTTTTTTTAACTTTTGAGGTAGAAACAAAAAAAGGAAGACTTGTAGTCAACGAGTCATGCCAAAAAAATGAAAAAAAAAGAAAAGTAATGAATTACTAACCACACGTTTATGTTTTTTTTTTTCTTTCCCATCATGATACAGGGTCTGTGGTCCATTTAAACACGATGATAATGATGAAGTAGTATTTTTTCGATCCTCTGGAACACTCACCTTTTAGTATTTCTCTCAAAGTTGAGGGAGATGGAGCTGGATGTCAGCGCTTCAATCTCATTGACAATGAACTCGTCAAAAAGAATGGGTTGGGAAGATAGAGGAGTTGGGTTGCTTCAGCAGTGAACTCGTCAAAGAACATGTTGCTTAGGTTGGGAAGACGGGGAATGAGGAAGAGAATGGGGAGGCTAGCTAGGGTTTCTACATTCAGATTGCTTAAAATATGACTTGCGGGTTAAAAGTGGCATTTCACAGGTTTGACTCGAAAAAAATTTTAACTCGCATTTTATCGGTCGGGTCGGATTATTCGGCCAGTTCGGATATGAAGGTTTTCTACCCAGGCCTAGCTAAGACCGGAGCTAATGTCATATTTGACAAGTGATTATTACATTGGATAATCAAATGGCGGAAGATGCAATCTAAACAAAGGTTTTTAATCCGGCTATGCATTTTGAGGGATAGATTTAACTTCGCTATAATTTGGGGAGTTACTATAGCTTTTCCTAAACTTACTTCCTTTTTTTGTCCTTTATTTTCTTCTTTGCTTCTTTTAAATGTTTTTTCCCCTAGATATGTGATAATAGTTTATTTGTCTTTTCTTAAACTATTTTATAACTTACTTTTTTTTTATTGTTATTTATATTTTTATCATTGTTATTACATTTTTATCGTCATTTAAAAATGAGTTCATCATTAATGGAAAATTATAGATGTCAAAAACAGTATCTTTTGTTAGAAATAAATAATTTCAGATTTTTAAAAAATAATAGTTTGAGATAAATAATTAAAAATA
The DNA here is from genome assembly GCF_004785595.1 of Juglans microcarpa x Juglans regia. NCBI lineage: Eukaryota > Viridiplantae > Streptophyta > Magnoliopsida > Fagales > Juglandaceae > Juglans > Juglans microcarpa x Juglans regia. The sequence goes on along the minus strand of NC_054602.1, from coordinate 5,403,114 downwards.
TGAAGAAAACAAATAACTCTTGTTTAGAAAAAGTTTAAAAGAAATGAATTAAGATAATAATAAATAAATATTATTTTAATAGAATAGAGAAATAATAAAGAGTGGAATGTAGGGGGTTTTAGAAAATTAAGTAAAATAGAGAATAGGTATTTTTTACTAAAATTTGACAAATAATATAGGAGGTCAACGTGGATGCTCTAACAACGAATTCATTTAGCTCTAGTGATCAAAGTCATTTTTCTTTTTTTAATTCTGTATTAGTATTTGTCCCTGCCAAATTTGGACGCAATTTTTTTTTTTTTGGCCAGACTTTTATCGGTAGCTTTTTAGGTGAAGTTTGGATAATGAGTTGAAATAAAAGTTGAATAAAATATTATTAAAATATTATTTTTTAATATTATTATTATTTTAAAATTTAAAAAAATTGAAATTTTTATTATATTTTATAAAAGTTTAAAAAAATTATAATAATGAGAATAGATGAAATAATTTTAATATCTAAACAGAGCAATCTTGAAATGTATTTGAATTTTTGTTTTTTTGCTTTTTTTTTTTTTATTTTTCACGAGAGAACGGCGTCGTTCAAAGGATCAGAAGGTCAGTCTCTGGGTTAAGTACTAGAACGAGAACGACGCCACTCTGCAGGTCTAGGGAGAGACTAGATAGGGAGAGGGGGTGAGGGGAGAGAGAGAGAGAGAGAGGGGATGGAGAGCAAAGAAGTGGAATCAGAAGAAGACGAGGGCCACCACCAGGTTGGCAGTCCATCCCTCTCCCTTCTTCCCAGTCACCGCTACAACCACCACTTTCCGGTGAGTCTCTCTCTCTCAACATTATTCAGTGACTATCACTGTTCTTGGTTCTTTGTGATTTATGTATATATACAAGGGGCGTCATTAGCAGCTATCAATGAGTTTTTTTATGCTCTTGAAATTTGCCCACTCGGTGATTCGCTTTATGCTGGTTTGTCAATTGCCTTCAAATACTGTGATCTAGACAATCAGCTGGGTCATCACCCAAACTTGGTGCATCTCGAACACGTAACATCTGGATAATATGAAGACTTGGATGTACAAAAGAGTTGTATGGATGAATATCTGGGTTCTAATAGCAGCTCCTATTTCGAAAAGTAAAATGAAAGAAAAAGAAAAAAAGAAAAATTACATCTTATTACCCACGAAATTTATTGTTTGGTTTCAAAATTCCTCTTAAGTTATTTCATCTAATCATTACAATTTTTTCAAATTTTTATACAAAATAAAATAAATAATAATACTTAAAAAAATAAATAATTCAATTTTTTCAAATCTCAAAACTAAAATAATATTAAAAAAATATATTCTAACAATATTTTATTCAACTTTTAACTTTAATCTCAATACATCTCATCTATGAAAACAAACGAGACTATTGTCTCTAGCTTTAAGGGCATTTTCATTTAAACTTATCATTTGAATCTGTTGTGCCTATTAGTCCTCTCGCTTGAGCTTTCTGGCACGGATTCCTATAGTTATTCCTATCCCGAGGTTAAACCCATGGTCCGTGGATGTTTGTAAGAGAACTAGGCATCCACTTGCTACGATGGTTATAAAGACTTAAGAGTTGCGTTTGGATGTTGAAGTGAGTTGAGTTGAGATTATAAATTATTGTTAGAATATTATTTTTTAATATTATTATTATTTTGAAATTTGAAAAAGTTGAATTGTTTATTATATTTTGTGTTGGAATTTGAAAAAGTTGAATTGTTTATTATATTTTGTGTTGGAATTTGAAAAAGTTGTAATGATGAGTTGAGATGAGGTAAGAGGAGTTATGGATCCAAACGTTAGAACACTAGCATTGGACTAGCCAAAAGCTATGAGTTTAGTAGCAAGTATCATGAGTAAGACTAGGAGTTCTAGTTGCCTTAATAGGGTGTTTCAACTTGCTCTCTCTAAATGTCTTATATTAGCTTTTGCTAGGTATTTTATGCATCTTGTATTAGGATGGTATTGGTATTCCTACGATACCTCCCCTCCCCTTACGAGGGCATCCTGCCTCTCTGATTCACCACCGGTATAGGTATGGAGACTCATGTCCTTCTGAGGAGTTCTTTTTGTGAAGAGATCATGAGAGTTATATCCTTTCAATGTTGAATTTTATTGTTGAATATTTGCCGCCAGGGGGGAGAAATCAGGAGGAAATTTTTTGTTCTTTAAATCACCTTCAATTGCATTGAGTGGAATGATCAATGATGAAACCCTTACACTCTTCCTCCACCATACACAAACACTTCTTGTTTTTCATGTATTTTGTGTTAAGAACTGGTAGGATGATTTAAAACGTCCCCTTTTAGATTTGCATATGCAATTAACTTCATTATGTTAACCTAGACATGACAATGATGATGACATTAGGGCCAGGCTGTTTTCAGATACTAGCAACCGGAAGGGGTTAGAATGGACTGAATATTTTTTGCTGGGGAAGCATGTCTTTGACCTAGAACTTAATTCATCAATACATATTGATGTTTCCCAAACTATTTCTCTTAAACAATAGAAGTAGTCAATTTTAAAGTCTCTCAACTGCTGAACCATGCTATTCTGATGCAGAAATGGCTCAGATGGTTTGTGGTTCTTGCCGTCATCTGCTGAAGTATCCTCGAGGAGCCAAGCATGTCAAATGCTCGTGCTGTGACACAGTCAACTTGGTACTTGAAGGTTCCTACTCTCTCTTCCTCCTGTAATTATTCCCTGGTCATTAGCAATTATACTTCTCCTGCCGTTCTGTCAATATTTTGAAAAAAAATGGTGACAGATTTCTTTAGTTTATATTATTTTGTTTTTTTCCCAAATATGAAGGAACAAAGTTTGCACGTTATGAATTGTCGAGATGTCTGTATTTTGCTTTTTGTTTCTACCTCAATGATCCTACCAGATGCCCATCCTTAATGATTGGTTGTGAAGGAACAACCTCAATACTTGAAGGAACAAATGTTATTCTTCTTTTTTTCTTAAAATATGAAGGAACAATTTTACTGGTTATGAATTGTCTAGAGGTCTGTATTTTGCCTTCTTGCAGCTACCTCAGTGATCCTAATCCCAAGGGGTTGGCCAAAGTGGTGAAGGCCTTGGTCTTAGGGTATCACTCCCTTCAAGGTCCAAGGTTCAATACCTCATGAGTGCAAACAATCCTTTGGGGCCACACCTTCTGGTGAAAAACCAATGATTAGGCTGGGTTTGGGTAGTGAAAATACTTGAGAAGTGTTGAGAATGTTTGTGAATAGTAGTGAAAAAATAATAATAGAATATTGAATAGTAATAAAAAGTAGGTGAAAAGTAATAATAAAGTAAATAATAGTAGTGAGTGTTTGAGAGTACTTGAGGTACTCTGTATAGGGAAACTTCTGAGGGTGCAGTGCATGGGACCGAGGTTTACTCTGTAAGGGTGGGTCCAAAGGGCCCTGCCTAGGAGAGGTTCCTCGACATAAAATTAAAAAAAAAAAAAAAAAAAAAAAAAATCCTACCAGATGCCCAACCCCCTAGGAATTTTATTGAAAAAACCCATAGTGGTTGTTGCATTAAACTCCTAACTGAGGTGAAACACCCCCATAGTACTTGTTCTCTAGTCTTTACATATCCAGGTACAAACTTCACTTGGTGTGGCAAGGCTTTGCATAGATCACGAGATTGTCTTTTTGTGCCTCCCCGTCAGGCCACATGCCTATGTGTATTACCAAAGTTCTTATTGGAGATATGTCAGATACAAAGTCTCAAGATCTATCTGAAGTTGGGTCTAGTAAGTCTAAATTGCACATTGAGATTTTTGCATCCAACTAGAGAGTATAAGTTGAAACCTTGGTGTTGGGAATGACCTTCTAACTTGGGTGAAAACACTTGCAATACTTGATTTTATGATCCACATATATTGATTGCTGGATATATAATTGTGTACGAAACCAATAGTGCACCTAAGGCCAATCTACTGAGATAGGTTTCAAATGATTCTATCGAATAACTTTTCCTTTGGTCAATCAGATGGGTGCTCATGCATCAAAGTCAAGTCTCCTTCTTGTCTAGTTTCTCCTTTTAGTTTTTATATAACCTATTGTCTATCTAGTGAAAGATAATTTCTTCTTTGGAGACTGCCATATTAGTAGTTACTGTCAATTTGGCAAGACATGATTTTGAATGATTCTTCTTTTTCAGCTCATGAGGTTGGGCAAGTGAAATGTGGCAGCTGTGAAGTTTTGCTGATGTACCCATATGGAGCATCATCAGTCATGTGTTCCTCTTGCACTTTTGTGACAGAAATTACAGTATGTGAACTACTTGTCTGCAAATATGTAGATTCCCACGTATCTAGACATTTTATTTTCAATTACTTTTGGTTACTATGCCTATGCATCAATAGTTTCCTATAGGCTGGTATTCTAAACAGAACATTTGGTTATTTACTAGCAACCAAATTAATACACCATTTTGATTTATGCCCGTTAATATGCAAACTAAACCTTCTGTGAAAAGTTGCTCATAAAAGTAAAGTTGTCTCATGAAGCAGGATCAAGAAATTGTCATGGTTCTATTTTCAAGTTGTGCAATACTAGGATAAACTTTCCCGTCTTTTGCCTGGAAAAGGAGGGGGGATGTATAAAGAAAAGGACAGTTACATTAAAAATTGATGTACACTGTTACAAGCATACGAGAGTATATGCAGAAAGCCATGTTTTTAGTACTATGTGCTGAAAGTTATAACTTAAAAATCCTACAATACAAAGATTCTGTTTTCAGCAACACTTTTCAAACACAGAGATGAGAGTAATTAAGATGTCCATGGACACCTATAACATAGCAAACACTGATTGCAGATAGAACAGTGCATATAACCTCTGTAGAGTAGCCGACATTTTATGATTGATTGTGCTTAATATGTAGGGAATTAATTGGAGGTCATTCTCAACACTGATTAACGTTAATATGTTTCCTTTATAGGAGCACAACAGGCGACTTCCGTGGTCTGTACAGCAGGGGCAACCGCCCTCTCCACCAAAGCCTGTTCAGTGAACTACTTATTATCGCTGTTTGGCACATTCGCTGGTCACTAAGTTCCCCGTTTTTGGTTTATTTCCATTCTTTCTAAAAGGAGTTTCTATAATTATCCTTCAAAATATTGATGTATAGAATCACTCAATTAGTGAAACTTGTTTTACGGGAGTGCTACTAAATTACTAATTATAAGACGAATCACTCACTCAGCAGTCGGCATTCTTGTCAACCTTCTCGCCGAGACCTTTGCTGGTTTAGTTCTAACCTGTCAGATTTGCCCAAACAGTTCCAATCCAAAACACTTTTTTTGTTGCAAATAAATACACATTTTATTAAGTCCTTATATTATGAACTAATACAAATTAGAAATTGATCGGCTTGACAATATCTATTCTACAACGGTAACGGAACCACATAGTCAACGACGAGTTCACTTTCCACAAAATCCTTATCCTTCTGCTGCTCTTTCAAATATATCAGATCCTCGTTGGAATCCATCGACTCCAGCTCACTCCGTCCAGGAAAAAGGGCCAGCCACGCCAGCGAAAATCCCTTGGCTCTCCCCGGCGAGAAGTTCTCTCCAGACGTAAACTGCGTAATTTGCCCGAACCTCTCTTTAATTCCTCTAATACCCGCTAAGATCTCCGATTTTACATCGTCGCCCAGGTCTTCCTTCAGTTTCAAGAAGGTGACTCGGATAGCGGACCCCGGCGGTGGGTGGATATCATGAGCGGCGGCGGCCAACCAATCAACGGCCATGATGTCGTCGATCAGAGACTGGCCGTGATCTTTGACCACGCTAACGTGGCTGGGGTGGACCGAGTAGGCAGCTAGGTCCTGTTCTGAGCCGTAGCGGCAGTGGAGGATGTGAGTGAAGCCGAGGGAAGAGGAGGAGGATCGGATTTGGAGGGCTGGACCGGCGCTGAGGTGGAGGACTTGGTCTAAGGAGATCAGGCCGTTGAGCGCGTCGAGCCACGCGTTTATCTTGGACGGGTCAGCGTTGTCCTTAGCCTTGAAGAGGACGACGTGTTCGACGGTTTGGGATGACATCTGTGATCGAATTTAGAATTTGAATTGGGAGATGTTTGGGAGGTGGTAAAGTGAGGGGAAATGGAGGGGGAAGGGCGAAAGACTCTGCGGACTTCGTGAGTTGAGACGCAGCATCGGGTTTTAAAGTCTAGTTGATGACGTGGCCGAAAAAAAGTTAAATTAATTGAATACGTTATTTTGGAAGAAGACAATTTTTTATGAAATTTCTTATTTGCAGAAAGAAAAATTCGAAACGACTATTTTATATTTTGGTTTTTTGGATTCTGAATAAAAATAACACTGGTTCTCTCCGACCCAACCCTGGAACTTAGAATATCCGGCGGTTCAGCCCGTGGCCGATGTCAACAGTTCAACTATGCTGTCAGAAGAAGGGAGATAGCGCCTTGCCATCGTGGCCAAAAGGAAAAGAATGGTGGCAAGGACGAAAGCCGGTGTGACTACTCATGATGTTATGGCATGGAATTCTTCACTTGTAATATCATTATATACTAAATTCATGGAGAAAAATGTTAAACAGAACTAACAATCCAAGTTGGTAGGATGAGAATTAATCAAGGGAATGTAAAGAACTATAAGAGCAACCATCCAGACAAGGGCAAGTTTTTAAGAGTGTTTTTATTTCCTGCATGAAAGTGGAAGGTGTATTATAAAGGTTTCTTAGAGATAGGAAATCAAAACCTGCCCATTTTTCAACGAGGTTGAAAGAGGTTGCAGCACTCTGTTGAAGCAATCTTCAATCATCAGGTGGGAAGTCCTCATCTGAAGCATTGTCCAGAAAGGAGCCGAGGGTTTTCCTCAAAATGCTGAAAGTCTTGTCATCCTGTTTTCGAAAAAACAAGTGGGGCTCAAAACAGTGTGTACAAGAGCAGCTCTAACAATCAGGAAACTCAATTAATTAGTATACCTGCTTCTTCTTTTTTAAGGACGACTCCAATTGAGCAATTTTATCAGCACAGGATTTTTCTTGTTCTGATATCATAGTCCTTTCTCTCTTCCCTGTTACCAAACCATAACATAACAAAGTTAGCCGATAATATGTTTCAGCGTTTCTACAGGATATTATGTTTCACTAAATGGGAGGAAGGATTGCCCACTTAGTTGTTCATATCGAGTGAATAGCTTTTCCTTTTCTTCTTCAAATCTTGAAATGGTATCTGTCGAACAGAACCTGCCAATTAGCAGCTAATCCAAGTTCCAACCAAAACTAGTAGTTCAGAACGAAATTTCTTTCAGTATCATTTGAAACAGAGACATGATAAGGCACCTATCTACTGCTCTGTCCAGCAGTAGGAAGGACTAGGTCTGTCTGACAGTAAACCAAAGGTAAGATCCGATCATATTCCAACATTAAGAAGTTTACTTATACTATTAAAGAAAGAAAAATAAATCGATAATAAATGGTAATTAACCGTAGGAGTAAAATATATTTGAGCTTTAATTTTCTTCAAAATTGCTGGTGGTTGAATTGACTGCAGTTTCTAATATACATCATCATATCGTGTATCTTATGTCTGAAACTGTGTAGAGTGGACATAAAACTACCACACTTGACATATCAGCAGCCACTCTAGATTAAAAAAAAGAAGAATGTGTTTCCAATCTCTAAATTAGAGCTTGTATGACTGTATGAGTGATGCTACAAAAGATAACTTGGTTAGTACCTTTTAAGGCCTGCAGATGAGAAGCTCTCTCCTTGAAAAACTTCTCATAGAGTGATTGGAACTTTGCAGTCTCATTCTTCAAGCAGCTTTCACACTAGATATATTCAATTATAAAATTTTTAGTCAAATTCTTTGGCTAAATAAAATTTGTAAACTGAATAACAACTAACAAGTACTGAGATTGTCATTGCTGGCAATCTATTTTGAGCTCTTTGGCCACAGACCTCTTTTGAACTCTTCGAAAGTGCTTTGGCAAAACTTTGTCTGACAATGGAAGGATACAATAGCATTTAATTAGATGAAGATATCACAATATTAAGACAACTTGGATACTTCAAATTTGGTTTAAAAAGTTCATTTTTATGTATTACACTTTACCTATCCTTCTCAATTTTCGACTTCAACACATCAATTGTTGACTTTATCTCAGAGGCCACACTGTCACCAAAACACAACTAATCGTCACAAAAGTGAACGTTGTGGGAATTGGCCCAAGAGATTGCACACGGTTTAAGCTAATCAGTTTTTGTTTTGCAAGAAAAGGCAGAGTAATACCTTTAAAAAACTATTGAGAAATTTATCTGCAATTTATAACATCTAAGAACATATACTTTCACACTTCAGGATTTAAACAAAACGAACAATAGAATGTACTTTTATCGATGAAAATATACGATTGGAATAGCATCGGATCATAAAATCCTTCAGGTATGTTCAAATGCAAGTATACAGCCAATCAGGGCTCAGAGAAACTGAGTCTCGCTAAAACGTATATATAGTTTCTCGCTAATGTACATTACGTGCGAAATTATCGATAACATTAGGATTCATTATAATATTATCTTCGATTTCTATATTTGTTAGAATCATTAGAATCCTGCCAAAGTTTTTTATTATCGATGAGATCAATTCGTAGATATGAGCAAAACGATGCGTATTACCTGGAGATAGTCTCTTCGTTCTTCTTCTGACCGTCCTTCTGAGCCTTCTCTCTGATCTGGTGCAGTGCCGACACAATGCCTTTGATATCACTGCGATTCCACCATTTTTTCGGCCAAAATTTCAGTCCCGATCTCCACAAGAAAACTCAAAAAAACAAAACAAACAAACACGGAAAATGAAAGGAGAGAAAAAGAAAGAGTATTATTCATGGTAACAAACTTGGAGAAGTCGAAATCGAATTCATCATCGACTGGGTTCCGCTTGGCCGGTTTGGGGAGCTCGGACTCGGATCCTTCCTTCCTCGTGCTTCTTGCTTTGGACGTCGACATTCGTGAAATTGAGGCTCATAAACAGGGGTTTTGGGATTCACTTTTGAAATGTTAACAACTGTCAACCTCTCGACTCTTCAGTCTTTTGAGTCGATAAAAGTTTCAGAAGCCGTTTGAAAAGTGAGTGAGGTTGTTAATTGTTATGGCGCGCGCATGAAAATTTATTTCTACACACCACACGTAAAATTTTTTGTTTAATTTTTTAAAATATATTTTTTTTTATTTTATTTTTCTAAAACTAATTCTTCTACTCATATCTATATATCACACATTTAGTAAGAAAAAAATTAAAAAAAAATATTATGTATAATGTGTGAAGATGATGAATAATTTTTTTTAAAAAATAATATATTTATAAAATGAGTAGTATTACATATATTTACAATATTACTTATATTTTTATTTATAAAACTCATTTTATTAGATTTCTTTTAAATTTCAAAATTTATATTTCAAATTTCATAAATTTATTATATCAATAATTAACATTTGGTGAAGTAAATTTTTTATAAATTTTTATTAAGTACATTTATCATTTTCTTATAAAATCTGCAAGTCCATCCAAAAAAAAAGTGGGTGAAATTCCTAGCGTGCAGCCTCGTCGCACCAGAGAACACGACAACGTATCTTTTGATCTGGGCCCAATCAAAGTGAAAACCCAAGGAATTTGTTTAAGGAAAGGAAAATGCTTATAGGACGATGCATCGGACCACAGTGTATTTTGTCTTTTTAAAAAATAAAATAAATTTCGTATATGTTAAAGGTTAATAAGTGTTGGTACAAGAGGCCATACTTTTTACGGCGCTCGATACTCGCCGTAACTGGGAGCAAAACTGTGGGAAATGCCTTGAGCCACAGTTTTTACATCGCAGCCGAAACGCCAGAAAATGAGTGTAACACCTGCTCTGTTTTTCGTCATAAGGAAGCCGCCAAAAATTCCAGCTTTTCCTGTCGATCTACACACCGAAAAGGCTATGGGTGGTAACTGCCGCTATTGATTTCCATCCAAGTCGATTTGAGTACCGAAAAATGTTGGGTGCACCCTGCGAACGTCTGCTCGTCACGAAGAGGGTTCGTTCTCTGCGATTTGAGATCCGCCAGTCAAATTAGCTGCAACACTATTTTCGCTGGAAAATACAACTTGTATATGACACAAGAACTCATTTATGGCGTTCTCCCATATCGCCGATTCAACATTTATAGGTTTATAGGACGGATTATTCGGTGCTATAGGTATGAATTTATCGGCGTAACTTTTTGCCCAAAAATTACAGATTTTTCGCATATGATCATCAAATTTGGGTGTAAAATACAAGCTAAGGTAGCCGAATATATCATTTATTATTAAGCTCTCAAATTAACCATTCCATTTCTTTCATCTATGGAAATTGTCCTCCCAATCGATTCTGTAGTGCATGCATGGTGATTTATCATTAGCAAAGCTAGGGCTGGATGGATTATTACAAATTAATCAATTTATTTGGCACCATAAACATGTACATTCAAGGTTTGACACTCTCTAGAACTAATGAAGTCTATTTTCTCACATTGGGTTTGCAGAATATAGGGTTAATTTACACACACACAAACACAACGTACATGTTTATATATATACTAGTAAAGGGAAACACGTGCATTGCACGTGTGCCCAAATGTGAAAATAAGAAAAAATATTTAAAAAACAATATTTATGAAATTGGGGAATATGTAATACAAAAAAATAGCTTAATATACATATATATAATTATAAAATCTAATAGTTTATTTATATTTTAAGATTCACATTGTTTATAATTAGAAAATGTTTCATTATACATAAAAAAGTGACTATTGAAGATAATGCATTATCATCATAATTACAAATAGAAAGCAGGAGCTATCTCATAATTACATATGAATTCTTTATAATTATACATTATAATAACTGAAAGTCTAAAAGAAAATTTTTGAAATAACTACTCTGCTGTTCCAGGTATGTCATTCACAGATAATACGTTAAGTTTGTTTTGGCGCAGTTTTCCAAATTCATTCATAGATGCACTCAAAACAATCGTCCATTCTTTATCTTCGATTTTATTTGTAATGTTCTCTATGTACAAGTGATCCTCCTGTAATGATAAAAACATATAAAAAAATAATTTGTTAAATTTGTTAAATATGTCTGAAATTATAAATTTTACCTGCTCTGTATGTTGTACAATATCTGTTGTTGTACAATCAAGAATTCGTTCAACTGTAGGTTCGAAGGCCACTACTGCAATTGAGCCACTGTCATCGAATGCTTCCAAATAGACACGAGATCTATAAATAATAAATAAGTTATTACTCTTTCGTATTACGAAATAGTATATTATAATTTTAATGTAAAAATTGTTAATTTTAAAATATCACGATAAATATTTACCTTGGTTGTGCGGTTGTTAGTTCTTTGCAATTATAGCATAAGAACTCTTCATCTTTCTCGTATCCAGTAGTTTTATTACACTTTGCACATGATAAGTAAAAAAATGGTTGATGCAGATCAGATATTGTAAATTTCCCTCTAATCATAAATGTTGATCGCTGCATTAAAATAGACAATTAAATGTATCAATAAAGATGTAATAATATCATATTAATTGAAGGTAATAAACAACCAATATTTTTAGTTAAAACATAAGAATTATTTCAAATTCATAACACAAAAATTACAAGTTTTTTTCTTCTAATTTCATTTGATAAAAAGTAAGATTTAATCTCTATATTTCGAAAAATGATAAAAAGAAACAATTGTATAGAAATTATTTTGACTAATCAAATAAAACGATAAATGTAAATTATACCGTCATTGCTGGAATAGACTTTAAAGCTTCCACAATTTCTGATATTTTCACTAATGAATCGGTAGAACTGCCTGAAGTTGATGCACCTGGTCTATCCAAATTTTTGGCAATTGTTTCTTCAAGTAATGAGTTGTTTTCTGTTGCCCTGAACAATTGAATTGATAAATAGAGTAAAACATTTAAATAATAACAAATATCTACTAAATATATAGGATAATATATTGAAAGATATTAATATATTGATAAAGGTTAATATAAAATCTATATTGGATTTAAATAACAAGTATAATAAATTAATTTAGGCATATAATTTACCATGCACGTAATGAAATGGCAGATGCAAGAAAGGGCTCAATGGTGAAGACACTCGTAGGCCGCGATGATAATGATAAGCCTACATTATAAACATATATAAATAAATATATAAATGCAAGATAAACAATTAATAAGGATGTTAATAGTAAGGAAAAATACCGTTATGCGAAGAGACTCTGATTTTTGTTCTAAGGACAATTGGTTTTTCCATAATAATATTACAAATTTCAGAGCATTCATCGTGAACAAATCTATTCCACATTGCCAAACGTAGAACCTTTAAACTATAAAAGTTAAAAATAATGTTAGATTCACAATAATAAAAATATTGTAAGATATTAAAGTAAAAATATTTTTATCGATATAAAAATACATACCTTGAATCGATCACATATATGTCTTGCACCAATGATTTGCCATGGCTTGTGTTAACCTGTCTTGGTGCATTCGTGCTCATTGCTATTGCCAGAATATCTAATTTATAAATTTATTATTATTATTTTGTAACAAGAAAAACATATAAACATATTGACATATTTATATAATACGTACCTACTTCTGCATCTGTATTTTTGTAGATATCAAGTTGATTGAAAGGAATAATATTATAATCTGGCGGTTTAAGCGGCGATTCGTCGTATTCAATATTTTCGACAATGGTTCGAGAATTAATTATCCACTGAAACTCATATGCCTCCCTTCTATGTCTTGCATCTAATGGTTTGACAAAAGCATTAGCAATGTAGTAGGATTGATATACATTGAACGTGTCATCACGTAGGTCAATGTCTTTCCCAAAAATGACTGCTTGCACACGATTTCCCTATAAAAATATAAAAAAAAAATTTATTTGTTTAATCTTAAATCACAAATAAAACAACGATAAGTAATGAAATAGATTTTTTTCATACCTCAACATCCATGAGTACCAAATTCTGATACTTCGTAGGTGAATTTTGAGCCATACGTTTTGGTGACTTCTCTGCAACAATCATTTTTATTTTCCAATTTCTGGTGTTTTGAGTGATATCTTTAATAGATCTATAGATAGTCCGCATGTTTGCTGCAAATAAAGTAGAGAAAATTGATAAATGTTAATACATTACATAAAATCTATAATATTAATAAATTAAATTAGCAAGTTTATAAATAATAACGGCATTAAAAGAATCTAAACACTTACATTATATCACAATGAATTTGTTAATTTCAAACAATTTCTCTATACAATATTTTTTGTATAATCTATTTCACAAATAGTACTTGATGTTGGTCTTATAAGCAATTTTACTGAATCAGAAGTTCTAGCTCTCGATAGTGCAACATACAATTGTCCATGCGAGAAAACAGGTTCTGGTAAATATATTCCAACAAAATTTAATGTTTGTCCTTGTGATTTATTTATTGTCATTGCAAAACTCAATCTAATAGGAAATTGTGTTCTTTTAAATGGGAAGCCATTAGTTTCATTTATTTCCGGTAAGAATGGAATTCTAGGTATAAAAACTCTTTTACCACTGTAGTGGCCAGACGAAATTTGTGCTTCGATCATATTCCGACTAAAATTACAACATGTCAACCGTGTTCCATTGCATAAACCCTCTGAAGGATTAATATTTCTAATTAACATAATAGGACAGTTTTTCTTAAGTAATAATTCGTGTGGTGGTAATCCATTCGGTGTTAATGTATTTAAGAAATCTTCCATAATTCCTTGTTCAGATGCATCAATTGTCTCGTCAAAACTATAATATCGTATTATATCGCCAGGGAATCTGTCAATGAGAATAGCATTTATTTCGTCAACTGATCGATTTTTGGGAGTTAACACAGCCCGATTTGCCATCTCTGTTAAATTGTTTGAATAGTTTGACATATTCCCATAAACAACATTTAGCAAAGAATTTAGAGATTCAACTTCGTTGTTATAAGGGACAATCATTTGTTGTGGAATCTTGATATTTTCATCAATTGTTATTGGAGCACTACCATTGCCAACTTCAATCAGGTATTGAGAGAAATCAAGATCTAATCTAGCTCTCATATTTTCGGTTAATTTGATTTTTTTTAAGATTGACCATATGTAAGAAGAAGCCAAACTTGCATCGATTTGTTGTTCTTTTGTACTCTTACGAATCACAGGTAGTATTTGTCGAAAGTCTCCACCGAGAACAATAACTTTGCCACCAAAAGGGAGATCTATATCGTTTATGTCTCGTAACATTTTATCCAAAGCTTCTATGGAATATTTTGTAGACATAGGTGCCTCATCCCATATAATCAACTTTGTAAGACGTAACAATTTAGCAAGACTTCCTTGTTTGACGACATTACAAGTACTATCTTTATCAGCATTTAATGGAATCTTAAATCTTGAGTGTGCTGTTCGTCCTCCAGCTAAGATTGATGCAGCAACGCCTGATGATGCAACTGCAAGTGCTATCATATTTTTTGATCTGATTGTAGCTAGAAGCGCTTTGTATAAAAAAGTTTTACCAGTACCAGCAGGACCGTCAATGAAAAATGCATCAGATTCATTTGACAGTAAGGTTTGTAGTATCAAATTATATGCATTCTTTTGTTCCGAATTTAAGGAATTTGATGCAAGTAGGTCTTCTTCCGGAATTGTGACAGCTCGCTCGTCATCAATTTCTCTATTGATAAATTCTTCGATGTCGTAAAATGTATCAGTAGGAGCGAAATGATACATGTTTATATTCTTTCTCATAGATTCAAGTGTGGAAGCAATATTTTGCAAAACCATTCTTCTAACTGTTCCTAACGGTATGTTTCTTGCAATAAAATCTGTAGACATTTCTTTTTCAAATCGTTCCCAGAGTTCTTTTGGATTTGTAGGATTGCAATATGCTAAATTTGTTGAGAAAAGACGTCTTAAACTATTTGGTATTTGATACAGACAATCTTCTTCTAAACAATCTTCTAGACTGCTATCTTTATCTAATAAACCATGTGAAATAGCTGCTTCGCGATATGTTGGTAGGACAATGCCATTAACTGTTCTTAATTTCTCAAACGATGTTGGTCCTCTAATATGATTTAATAGCATTCGCAAATAATATCTTTCACCTTCAAATGGATTAGCTGTAATAATTCGACCTATAACAATTTTTTTCTTTCTTGGGGTCCAAATTTTATATTCTGGATTCCAAACAAATTTTTCAGGAAATTCTCTATATAACAAATTTCGGGCATTTTCGTCGATTTGATTCCTATAAAAAAATTGTGTTAACATTGATCTATTCGACAGACTTGAGTTTAAAACAGTGTTTAGATTTTGATGTGCACGAAAAGATACTAAATGTTGATTCTCAAGGTGTAAATGCAAACTATAAACTGATGGATACATTTCATTAAGTGTGAAACCATATATTCTCCACATTGCTTCTGGTGGAGTAATCCATCTAGCTGTTTGAAATTGTTTGATTTCATCGATTTGTTCGTTATTTTCTTCATTTATAATATTGAAAGCAATGCGATCGTGTCCTTTATAAATAAAATTATACAAATATTTAACAGCTTTAATTGTAGAACAAATTTCAACGTTAATATGACAATTATATTTGGAAAGAAGGTACAGATTATAAGGAACGACCCATCGGTTGTCTAAAATTTGTCCTCTAATTTTAGCAATGATTCCATTGTACCGACGCCTATACAGTGGAAAACAATCAGTTCCAATAGTTGTTGTAGGTGCAAATTCTTTGGGGTATTGATTTTTACAAATGCCATTTTTTTCATGCATATATTTGTTGGATTCAATATTCCGCAAGAACCATGGATCATATGTTTAACCACGGCCTTATATAAGTGTAAATTATTTGTTCTATCAGGTATTTCTGCTGAAACAATTTCATCAAAAGTTTCAGGGGCATAAATTCTCCAATCTCTCTGAAGTATAATTAGGAAATGAACGTGAGGTAAGTCTCTTTTTTGATGTTCAATAGTGTAAACATATGCTGCAACTTTGCCAAAAATTTGTTGCTTGAATAGATCATTTTTTAAATCTTCTAACTTTGCTCTAAAGATTCTTGCAATTAAATCAGGACGATTTTGAGCTTCTTCATGTGGTTTTAGTTGTTCTAAGATTTCATTCCAGTTTGGATTGCATGTCATAGTCAAGAAAATGTCAGGTTTGCCGAAACGTTGAACTAAAGCCATTGCTTCCATGTATGTTTTACGCATATCTCTTGGACCTCCAATAAAAGATGAAGGTAAGATAATGCGTTTTCCAATCTTAGAAGCATTAGTTTCTCCAATTGAAATACTATCTACAATGCCTTGATATACATCTGATCTAATTTCATGTTGTTTTGAACGGAAATAATCTAATCTCGATGTTTCTATTTTAATGTACATGTCAACAACAAATTGTTGTAGCAAACGACCAGATAATAATAAAATTGATCTATATGTGTCTCTCATTTGTAGTCTAAAACAATAATATTCACGACAAGAAACTGTTGGCACTTTCTTCTTTTTTTCCATCAATATTTGTTCATTCCGAAGAAATTCTTCTGCACTATTCGAATGTTCAATACAACAGGTTTCTAATGTTTGAGTGTTTAATGATATTGTTCCTCTTTTGACTTTTTTGATTCCTTGATGCCAACCCGAGTCACCGAAAGGAAACAGTAGTGGATATTGTAATGGATCATAACAACTAAAATAATACTGAACAATATGACTACCACCTGCTTGGTTGAAGACAATAATATCTCGGCCTTTTTGTTCAGTACATGTTTCAGTTTCTATCCATATAGCTGCAACTTGTGATACTGAGGGAGCATGGTAAACACGCTGGTCTAGATCAACATCTGATCTTATACGGATTGTATGGTTTTCTAGATTTGGAATGTTGTTTAGTGTTCGGAAGAAATGACAGTATGGATTAACATTAAGTATACTCATCAACCTAACAATGATAGAAGAATCTAATCTTTCTGCATTGTTTATACGGTTGTTTAGCTCATGTTCAGTGTCATAGAAATATAGTTGTAAGTACGAAGGATTTCCATCTTCAGGGATTAGATTGTTAATGTAGTGATATATCTGTCCTTGAACTCTAAATGTGTAAATTCCTCTGTTTCTTCTGCATAAGTTTGTATCAAATTTAACTCCAAAAGACGTGAAAGCAAATTTATTATTATATGTACGTACATTTGTACAGAAATTTTCAGACTCAATACAATCAGAAGTAAACAGTTGATAAAACTCGTCTGAAATCCGACTACAAGTTAATGCTATTGTCCCGTCAGCACAACAAAATCCATTTGGCTCATGATGAAATCTTTTTACTCCACAATATTGGCATAAAGTAATTGATGGTAGATGGTATGGCTCTAAAAAGATAGTTTTCAGTACTCCTCTAAAAGAAGTATTACCTGTTGGAATGCTGATAATACTGTTAGAAGTAGAAGGCCTTAACCTTTCAGGAGCAGATATATTTGTATTCATAGTATTGTCAGAATTGTGAGCGTTTGAAGAAGATCCAATTTCTCTTATAGAAACAATTCCATCATCTCTTGAAGTGTAAGATAAAATATGATGGGATCTTGTTTCTATTTGGTTTCTCTTATTTTGATTTTGTTTTAGCTCAGCATACCTTTGTTTTTTCATTCGGCGTATTTCTTCTCTCTTCTCCTCTGATTGGGCATTGTACCAATTTTTTTTTGTAGCATTTTCTCCATATTCTTCATAAGTTAATTTTAAATAATGTTAGGTATAAATTAATTACAAAAGTTTTAATAAATAATTAAATTTTTTTTAAATAAGATTGACCTACCAATTGGCATTTTTATTAGAAGGTAGAAATGCTCAGCAACCTTACAAACTAATAAGACATTAATAACAATTTGTTAAATACATAAACATACAAAGCACAGAAGGAAGAATGGAAAAACTAAATAGTACAATTATCAACATTTATAACATAAATAAATATTATAGAAGCAAAAAGATATAAATAATATTAAAATCAAATTGAACTGTTCATAAATAAAAATTTTATGACAGATAGAGCAAATAGTGAGAAGTTCTAACTAATAATCACAATTTCACATATTTGTAAACTGCATTGTAGGAATAAATGGATTAAATATTATAAGATATAGAAAAATAACATTTATTTGTATGAACAGTATTAATACATACCTGGAGATACTGGCAAATAAAAGGTCAGCGGAAATATAGGCGAACAACGAATAGCAAGAGAAGCAGGAAGTGACAACAGCAATATCTCTGTTGTAAAGAAATATATTATATAAGATTACATAATTATTGTAATAATATTTTGTGTTTTGTTAAATAAAGTTACACAAACATATTACAATATAATGTAATAATATTTTATATTCAAATTTAATTATAATAAGTGACTATCTAATTATAAAAGTGAGGGAGAAAAATTATATAATGATGGAAAATTGTTAGATTTAAAATAAAAATTCCACAGTATCTTAATTTTTTTTGTTTTCTTTGCCTATACATATATATTTTTCTATATTTTTTTCTCATTTAACAGAAATTGTTTAGTGGTAAATAATTTAATTATATAATTATAATTTATTTTTTTACAATACATATTATACATATCATACATGTGATATGTATAATGTTTATAACTATAACATAATAACTTACAAGAAATGAAGCACAACTTTGAGGCATACGCGACCGACTTTTATAATCGTCGAGCATTTCTATCTACTTGTGGAAGTAGTTGAATGGGTTTTGTTTGAATTTTTCGTCTTGGCAATTCACAACACAGTTTGTCAAATGTATGTCTTTATTTATTCCATCAAGATGGCAAACTTTAATATCAATAGAGCTGGTTATAATAGGAGCAAAATCCATTCAGTTCCTTTGATACTTAAGTTCGAATGCTCGACGGTTATAGAAGTCTGTCGCATACATTCAAAAGTTACGACTTACATTTTATAAGTTGTCATAGTATAATTATAAATATTATGCATAATATGTTTATAACATGTATTGCAAAGACTTAAGAAAAATTCTAAAAACTATAAGTATAAATCTGTTATTTTATACTTAACCTTTCTATGCTATGAGTATGAAATAGCTAATCTGAATTTTAAGTTGAATTTCATTGTTTTAAATTTAAAATTTTAGATGTTTTAACTATAAGATGTGGGTATAAAATTTTTATAAGGCGTGAACATTTATTTGTTTGTGACGCATATGTATACTGTGTTAAACTTTTTCTGACATATCAAAGTCTTAATTCTAAGATTTTTTCAGTCTGAAATGTCAATATTGTTTTTATATGACATGTGGGTTTTCTTTTTCGACATATATGTTATGATCTTAAATTTTGAATGCTAGAACAATTATCTATATTTAAATCGTAACAGTTATATATGCTAGAATAATTATCTATATTTAAAGCATAAAGAAATACCACGTAATTAGTAACATATGCCTAATATCCTAGTTAAGAAAAAAAAAGGGAAAAAAGATGTCTAATATTGAAATCAAATCAAGTAAATGTAGAAGAAATAGTGACTAATTGTAAATAATAATAACAGTTTTATATAGGGGTAAGAACATGTAATGTTTATTTATTTTATTTAATATTTAAATTTTATTTTTGTCTCTATTTTTTAACTTGGCAAATTTTTTTTTTCATTTTTTATTTTTTTCTCATAGGGTATGTTTTGTTTTTATATTTTTATAAACATTATTAATAAATTTGAGAATATTTATTATTGTATACATTTTATTTTTTTTTTTTTGGTATTTTACCCATCCCCTATTTAGAACTACGCCGTTTTGAGAAGCAGAAAACCCTAAATCTAATAGCAGCCGTATAAATGCATCCTTATCACATTCTTCCTCTCATTTCGCCTTTCCGAAGTCTCTCTCCATCTCTCTGCCTCTCTTTCTTCTTCTCACCTTTCTTCTTCTACTTCTCTCCTTTCGTCCCTTTCCCGTCTCCTAGGCCTCCTCTCGGTTCGAGATCTCCAACCGTCGCTCGCCATCCCAACAACCAGAGATCTGACTCTCCTCTCCCTGCAATACAAGCCTCTCCACACGGCTATAGAGGCTATTTCTATTATCTCTATCTCTTTATCTTTTTATATCTCTTTTAGGGTTTTTTTTTTTTTTTAATGTTTTGGTTGCTTTGTTGGAGTTCTTTTGTTTTCTTTCCGTTTTCTACACACAGAATCGAGTAAATATTTTTGTTTAGTTTTTATTTCCCCGTAGATGTACAAATCTTCAGATCCGAGCCAACCTTCAAGTTTTTCTCATAATTTTTTTCCTGTTAATTTATTTGTTCCTACAGATCCGAGTCGAGGTTTATTTTTTTTTACAGTGGGGTTTTTTTTTTTTTTTGCCGTGTAGATCTGGATACATATTCAAATGTTTGAAGAGATCGTGTTCATATCTCACGATTTTTTTTTCTTTACTTTTTCCATTCTCTGTAATGATTTGTTGCTTTTCTTTTATCTGCTCTTGTGTATTTTGCAAGTTTTTTTTTTCTTCCATCGTGCATTTGTAAATATAAATGAGCATATATTTTTCATTTCCAGTAGATTTGAGTTGGGCTGTGTAATTTTTGTGAAGTGGATTTACTTGTTTATTTGTTAATTTTTTTTGGGCTTTCATTTTTCATGTTTGTGGTTTTTCGTATATCTTGCATGTGTAGGTAAATAAACACATGTTAATCATTTCCCACAGATCTTAGGAGATGTATATTTTTTCTAAAGTGGGTTTATTTCTGAAGACATCTTCATATATCTGAACATACCGTGTTCATATATGATTCTTGTTTTCTCTTTGTTTTATTTGCTATTTTTTCTCCGTAGATTGGAACAGATTCTCATATGTCTGAAAATATGTTCAGATTTCACAATTTTTTTGGCAACTCGATATATTACTTTCTGTTTGTTTTTTGATTTTATTTGTTTTTTCTTGTATTGTAAATTTGTATATAAAAGAATAGATGTAGTTCATCTCTGTTTTTTTCTTTTTGTGCACATAAATTTATTACATTAGTTATTATCTGGAAATATAGATTCTGATATGTTTGAAAATATGTTCAGATTTCCCTTTTTTTTTGACAACTCAGTATATTACTTTATGTTTGTTTTTTTTATTTCATTTGTTTTTTCTTGTATTGTAAATTTGTATGTAAAAGAATAGATGTAGTTCATGTGTGTTTTTTTCTTTTTGTGCAGATAAATTTATTACATTAATTATTATTTGGAATATAAATTCTGATATGTTTTAGGGGCGACATGTAATATGTTGGCATTTATTTCTTTGTGACATGTTTAAATTATGTAGAACATGTGCACCTTTGGAAGTTGTTTTTTTTTAGAGTCTTGTAAATCCCTGGAGGGGTTATTTATTATTACACTTGTTATTATTTGCGATATGGATTCAGAGATGTCTGCAGAAGTTAAAAATTTTTAGATCTATGTAGAACAAACAACTCTTCAAACATCTCAGAACGTATACATTTATTTATTAGAGTTGTTATCTGGAAGCAAATATCTGAGATGTGTAAATAAATCCATGTTTTTTCAGGCTCACGTAGAAAGTAGGTGTGTTTTAGACTTATCTACGCACACTTGTACATAGATATGTTCCAGATCTATTTTATTACCTTCTTCTTCTTTTTTCAATTGGGTTTTTTGTTTTTGTTTATGAGATGTGTAAATAAATCCTTGTTTTTTGAGGCTCATGTAGAAAGTAGGTGTGTTTTAGACTTATCTAGGCACACTTGTACATAGATATGTTTCATATCTATTTACACTTGTTATTACATTTTGTTTTTTTTTTCACATGGGTTTTTTGTTTTTGTTTATATGCATGTCCATGTACTATTCCAGATAAACTTCGGAAAGTTCGCATTTAAGTTTAAGTATGGAACCACAGAGAGGTCTATATTCCATCAAAACATGTAGACAGTTATTTTTGTTAGCTTTATGTTTTTCTGTTAATGAAGTATTTTTTTCCAAGTTCTTTTATTTTGTTTGACCAATATGTGTTGTATATAATCTGGCATGTTTATTTTTCTATAAATTTGAACAGATCTTCACATGTTTGATATTGGTTTGTTTGTTTTTTCATCTAAGTTCACATGTTCGATTTTCCTTTATTTGTTTTTTCATCAATTGTGAATCTGTACATGAATGAATAGATGTTAATTTCTGTTAGTTACATTTGGTTAGAACAGGTTTGTTCTTACGTAAGAACATCTTTGTTAGTAATATTTTTTTCAAATTATTTCTCTGCACAACTCCAACTACCATGTGCATCTGTTGATTTATTTTTTCCAACTGAAAATTTTTTTTCTAAGATGCATATCTATGAATGCATGGAAACTACTGGAAGCAATAAATTCAGAAATATCAAAGCCATAATTGTCTAAGAATTCTATTAACAGAAGCGTATTTAATTTAACATGAAAGCAAATAAGAACATACCTAATATATTCTGAAATTCACAGATGAAACAGTGGAGTGGATGAAATATAGAACTCAAAAAGTAGCAGTTAGATTTGTGATTTTATGAGATTGCAAATATCCGTAAAAATTGAAACAACACAATTGTTTTTATACTGTGGCATAGGCGGTGAAAGCGGTGTAAAGGAAATCGAAGACTGTAAAGAAATATAAATTAATTCAAAATCTGATGAAGATAACAAAAAAGCAAGCGGTGAGGCGGTGGGAAACATGGTAGAGAAATCTAGAATCCGATAAACACAAAGAGGAAAAAAATCTAGAAACCGATCGAAAACGGGAGAACAAAAATTCGTCCAAAAATACCAGAAAAGTGTTAGATAAGACAAAGAAAAAATGTAAAATATATTATTAAAATGTAGTAAGATGAATATTGTGAAGCGGTGGAAAAGTAGAAAGACGTGGATAGTGAGGAAGAATTCCAGAAAGATGTGGAAAAGATGAGCAAAAAAAAATCAGGAGACCGTAAATTCAGTAAAGCAGAAATATACAATAGAGATACGGAAGAGAAATAAATGTAAAAGCAAGGGTAAAAATGGTAAAAGTAATAAACAAACAGCTGTTTGCTTATGAGAAGAACGAAGGACAGAGATAGTAAATGTATAAAAAAATGAGGACAAAAATAGGAAAACAAATTTAAAAACAAAGACAAATTCGGAAGATATATAAATTGAAGGATATAACCGTAAAAAGAATATAAAAATAGGGGTAAAATTGGAATAAAAATTATACGGCTCCTGCCTGCTTATAGCCGCTTATTATATATAAGATAAGATATATATATATATATATATATATGCTTATATATACCATACACAAAGTATTTACGTTGAAGGAGAGAGCCAGGCTAATTAATCACAGAGGGAGAGAGAGTGCCGAAGTGAGATTTTTAGGTTTCGTTTGTATTCAAAATTTAACACAATTCATCTTATTTTATTATTATAATTTTTTTAAATTTTTATATAAAATATAATAAATAATTTAACTTCTTTAAATCTTAAAATAACTTTCTCAAATTTTTATATAAAATATAAAAAATATTTTAACTTTTATTTTATTATTTATAAATTATATCAATTCATTTCATCTTAACTCAATTCATTTTAAATCTAAATCATTATTTAGAGAGAGATAAAAGACGGTAAAAAAATGAGAGACAGAAGCATTATTTACTGGCGACGACGCGATGCCACGACAGCAGGCTCACAGTGACAGGAGCGGCAGCAATAATTTCACAGAAAAGATAGAGAGTATCAGGGCAAGTGACTACAAGCAAAAAGTAGGCAAAATATACGTCCGTACAAGGTCCGTAGGCAAAATATTTAATATATTTAAATATTTTTTTTAAAAAAAATTCAATACATTTAAAAATACTTTCTTAATTATTAAATAAATAAAAAAATTTGGTCAAACGATCAAATGAAGCAGTACAAGTAGAGGCAAAGTAGTATTTTCCTTTACATATATACAATGAGTTATAACGGCATTTTTTTGTCGACGCATCAAGAAATAGCGCAAAAACATTTCTCTCTCCTATGCCTTTTGGCGGCGATTAACAACTACCGCAAGAAATTCCAGGCGTCGCGGTGATTAGTTGAATTGAAGTTACTAGTATTTTTTTAATTTTTTAGGCCAGTATATGTGTAGTCAAAAAATTTCGCGGCAAATATTTTTTTGCCACAACTTTAATAAATTAAGACACGTCAATGGGTGATAAAGATATTGCGGAAAAACTGTCTCGTAGCAAATATATTTACTAACGGCGGCCTTTGAAGCCGTCACATATAACTCACATTTTGCTGAGATTTTTTTTGCTGCGCAGTTGTCTCGCCGTAAAAGGGAACAAATTGACGGCAATACAATTACTCGACGCCAAGGATATAAATGAAAGGCAACTTCTGTAATTTATCGGCCAATAAGCATCACTGAAAATAAAAATCGCAGCAAAAGGTTGTATTTGTTGTAATGTCGATCATGTGAAGAGCGGAAGAAGTATCCTCCATATTATTTTTAAAGACTTTAAAATATGACACTTCCCATTTAAGACTGATAAAACTTCTACACCCTTCTACACTTTAAAATTATATCAAATATTACTCAAAATTAAAAATTTCTATAAAAAAAAAAAAGATAAAAACTGTTTTTATTTTTAATTACTTCGGGTGCAAGATACCAAGGAGTTCATGCTTGTGAAACGGTGAATGTAGACTTGGACTGATGCAAGGTTATGGTCAAGGAATTAATATCCTACCTAGCTTATTAAATGCCATGATACTTAAAACTTGTAGAAATTTCGTGTACCAAATGTGTTTTTGTATTAACCGAGCACAGCCGCATCATGTGCCCCGAAGCTGTTTTCCTGTTTTGAGCAATATAGCAGTGCATTTATATATGGAAAATAATAAATACATAATATTTTATACAATACTTTATAAAATAATATTTTAAAAAAAAAGTATTTTTATAAAATACTTTATAAAATTACTATCATTTTATAAAAATATTTTTATTTTATAATATATTGTAAAAAATATTATGTATTTATCACAACTCTATATTATTCGGATTCAGAGTCAGAAGGGAGGCCAGTGGGGGACAGAGTCACGTACGTAGTGCTCTGAGATTTGACAAACAGCCCTGCATCATGTTGGCAACTTATAATTTCAACCAATTCGATCGGCCTTCTAGATTAGAACACCACGTACCCCCCACGTGCCAAGGAATCAGAAGGTTTAGATAAAGTTCGATCCTACGGTAATGATAGTGGCGCAGATGTCTTCCTCCTGGAAAAGCGAAACACGCCGTTACTTCATTAAACTCCTGTTTTTTATTTATTTTATTTATTTGTGTTTTAAATTATTTTTGGCGACTAGCGAGAGCGTGCCACCACTTATTCTAGAAGGAAAACCCTTTAAATTGGTTTTAAATATTAGAAAAATTCTATTTATTATTTTTTAAATTAGATATCAATATGTGATTTATTATTTTCATTTTATTATTTAAATACATACATATTGATACATAAATATATGTATTTAAATAAAAAAATTAATCACATATTAATATATAGTATAAAAATAATAGGTAACATTTCTCTATTACAAAGTTTTGATAAATACAACAGCCATGTTCCTTTAATGCATGTGTTGGCATTAAATAAAAGGATATTTTGGGCACTCAAACAAGATAATCAGCTTTATCAACAATACCATCTCTCAATATCTATTTTAAGATTATTAAACAATAAAAATGCTACGCAAAGCATGAGTCATCCTGTATCACACTTCAAATTGATTTGGGTTTTCTTTTTTCCCTATAACGCTTCGAGTACTACTGTAAATTATTATGAAATGCATGTTTTGGCTGATTAAAGTATCTCGTGATTTGGCTACCCTGCATGGTCCGAGCTTGGCCACTTCGGGGACAACCAAATTTCACCAACTCACGTCGCCGTAGTGACATTTTAATAATGTTAGATATAATTATAGGTTGTATAAGTATAACGTATTTTTTTTAAACAAAAGTGTAGAGTTTAATATTAAAAAATTAAATTTTTTAGTTATTTTGAATAAATATAGCATATTTCTTTTATGCAAGCGTCGAGCATTCCATTTAAAAAAGTGAGAAAATATGAGATACGTATGAACAAATTAATTTTGTAATGATGAATCTTATGTTTTTTCAGAATGAATGTTTAATGTTTGCACAATTCATGATTGTATCTATTATTACTTTTTTATTATTCTTAATTTTCTTATTATTTTATAAATATTAAAAATTGATGAAATGAAATGAAAGTGCGCTGAGCAGAATCTTCCCTTCAAAAAAGAGAAAATATACTCATCATCTATTTTTTTACCATCTTCTTATCATCTCATGATATGGCATTAAATGATAGGTTTATAAGTAAAATATAATAAATAATTTCTAATCATCTAATATTACATCATAAAATAATAAAAAGATGATAAAAATTAAAATTATGGGTACATTACTCTTTAAAAAAAATTATTTGAAACCATCAAAACACAAGAGTTGTTGATGAAATATACGTTTTTTAAAGGGGTATTTATAGGATTACTACTATATTATTGCCAATTTACTACTCAAGTGTATTTCAAATTTTTTTTATTTTTTTATCATTTTCTTTTAAGTATTTTTTTAACATCCTTAATCACTAAGAAAAAATTAAAAAAATAATATAATTTTACTAATACTCACTTCCTTAATCATTAAGTAAAATAAAAAATTAAAAAAATAGAATACAAATAAATAGTAAATTGATAGTAGTAAGGTAGTAATCTTATCATTATTCTTTTTGAAGTCATCAATTAGTCATTTTGACAAGAGCAATGCTACACAACCTCCTCAACCTCCACACACAATATTTTTTTTATAAATTTTGTTGAGTTTATTCTTTTCAAACTAATTTAATTATTATATTTATTATTCATATATTAAATATTTGATAAAAGAAAAAAAATTAAAATTAAAAAAAGTGTGATATGTGAAGGTTGTGTGAATAGTAAGAGCACTCTCATTGGATTAGCTAAAAACTAAATCCATTGAGTATTTAGCTATTAGAGAGCAAAATATGCTCACAATGAATTAGCTAAATTCTAAATAGTGACTTTCAAAAATTTTTCCAAATTTGAATGTTACTGTACATATATCAAATACATATTTTATTAATTATTTCTCTCTCCCTTTCTTTTTATCACATATTTTATCACAATTGGTATATTAATTTGAGTTAGTGATATATTAATTTAATAAGAATATGATTATTAATTAATATATAATAGGTATAATAGTAAAATATGATAAAATAAAATAAATTAATAATTAAAAAATTAAATATTTTTAAAATTATTAGTTATTCATTACTATATAATGAATAAATGTATAATTAATATAGAGATTTGATGTGAATAATTAAAATTAAATTTATTTTATATTGTTTTATTGTTATATAATAAAAAAATAATTATTTCAATGTAAAAATTTATATGAATAAAATAATCAAAAATTAAAATTTTCTTCATTCATTAAAAATATCTATTAATTTTAGATACTCCAACGAGAGTGTTCAGGTTGTGTAGGCACTTCCAGGGAAGATCCGATTGGTCGAGGCGCGTATAAGACAGTCGAGGAGTTCACGTCAGCGGGGGCCCGGCGCGGGGAAAAGAAAGAGTACACCCTTCGCTTATAAAAAGATGCTAGCTCAGCTAATCCCCATTGGAAATTTGGAACGCCCTCTCTCTCTCTCCCTCCCTCCCTCCCTCTCCCTCCCTGTGAATCGATCGAAACTTCGCCGAGGCTCTCTCTCTGTCAGATCCGAACAAGGCACAGTGCCTCTGATCCCGTGACCTTTTTTCCGGTCCGTATGCCAAATCTCTTATATTATTTTCCTGTCCAATGTCCATTACGCTTTCTACTTTTGCTGGAAACGAGAATCTTGTGACTTCGATTTTCTTATCTCGGAGTTCCAGAAGTTTAGAGTTTGCTTTTTTTTTTTTTTTTTGTTCTCAGCGTTTAGAGTTTGCTTTCATTTAGAGGGGATTTTGGCTGTGTGGGATTATATTTTCGTTGTAACATAGGCCTTTGTTGGTTTCTGGGAAAAAACAGAGGAAAGTTATACGAAGCGGGTTCTTTTGCTAAAAAATTCCTGCGATTTTCGCCCAATTTACCATTTTTTTCTCGAAAACCTAACAGAGAGGTAACGGGTATCATATTTACGGTTATATTTTATTTTTTTTAAGGGCAAATGATTGTAGGCATTATCATTGGGAATTTGTAAACTAACATATTTCAAGAAATTGTTTAACAAGCGCGTGTTGGGTTTGTATTGTCTTACATTTTAAAGATGATTTAGGGTCTATGTAAGCCTGTTTTTTAGCTTTTCTTTGTTCAATGAACACCTGTTTGATCCCTGAATTTGATATTTTGAAGTTCATAGCCAGAGGGATCATATGCTCGCTCGTTCTTTACTTCGAAATGGAAGCCTCTTTTTTTTTTCTTCTTCTTCTTCTTTTTTCTCGTTCTCTCTTATTATATCAAATGAGAACGGGACTTGCTTCCCTGATTGCCTTGATCTATTCGTTGTTTCTTATAGTCGGCACAAATCACCGTACCCTATACTTTGGGCATTGATATAGAGTTCTCTAGCCAAACAAAGCGTTGGGGATTGTTGGGATCAGGATAATTTCAGTTTCTTTATGTTGGTTAGCAATAACTATTTAAAATAGTTTTTTTGAGATTGATGAAAAAATAGATAATGAATAGATTTTTTCTTTAAAATATATTCGTGGGCTGCTCCTTGACCATTCGAAGTGTTTAGTTGTTGAATTATGCTTGTTGGGGCGGCTAGCTGGATAGTTGGACTTTTCTCGGAAGCTTTGTGCATTATTTTCTTGGTAAAATTATTAAATATGTTTGATTTCTGTGCCTCTCCGAAATCTGATCTAGAAGATTCGCCAATACTTTTAGCGGGGCTACTGTTTTCTATATTCCATATTGCACGGATGATCAAGATTCAGCAAAAAACCCTTACATGTATCGTATCTGATTAGAGCTCGAGTTCCTTTCAAATTTCTTACTTTATTTATTCCTTTGATGGATGAGGTGATGAGGTCTTGGGCTCTTGGCCCCTTTAGCATAAAAATTAATTCCCGTGGTGCGACCCTTCTGTTTGGTGCATTTGTTTGTTTCTAAGTCCCAGACTCCCAGCTATACATACTCCAAATAGTTTTATTTCTTTTCTGTTAGTTCTCTGCAAACCTATTCAGATCTGGGAATTCTTAGCACTAAACTTGTTTCATGCCTCTTATCTGTAACAGAGTCGAGGGTTTTTTGGTGGCTAAAGCAAGTCGTGAGGACAAGCGATGGCCTTTGAGCACTACTATGCCCAGGAATGGAAATCTATCCAAGGTGTAGCAACAGACTCGGAAAATACCAATGCGTGCTTTGACTGCAACATCTGCTTAGACTTTGCAAAGGAGCCAGTGGTCACTCTCTGCGGCCACCTCTACTGCTGGTCTTGCATCTACAAATGGCTCCACGTCCAGAGCGCAACCCTTGCCCCTGATGAGCACCCTCAGTGCCCAGTTTGTAAGGCTGACATATCTCATACTACCATGGTCCCGCTCTACGGCCGGGGCCAAATCCTAAACGAGGCTGAAGATGAAGGCAAGGCACCCCTTAGGAGTATGGTGATACCTCCTAGGCCAGCCGCATGCGGCGTTCAATCTCTGCTTTCTGCCATGCATAATACTGGTCAGCAGCTTCCATATCGGAATCCTTATCAAAGTCAGCAGTTTGACTCTAATCCATATGGCAGCCATGAAGAGCATTCTACATCTCCATGGCTTAATCTAGGAGGAACTAGTACAGGTTTCCAGCATCCGGTCGCTGGCATGTTCGGGGAGATGGTTTATGCGAGGGTATTTGGGAACTCAGCAAACTTGTATACATATCCAAACTCATATCAACTAATGGGGAGAAGTAGCCCTAGGTTGAGAAGGCAGGAGATGCAAGCGAACAAGTCTCTGAACAGAATTTCATTTTTTCTTTTCTGTTGCCTTCTCCTTTGCCTCATAGTCTTCTGATTCTGTAGTTTGGGTTACCATCCCCCACGTTTCGTTGTATACTAATTTGGAAAGAGTTTGAAGCTTACGAATGTGAATATAATACTATTTATATCAGTAATATACTAGATTTGCTTCTAGCATTAACTTAGCTTTTCATCCTCGTGTCTGGACAATGTCTTTTATTTTTTTTAGCGGGGAAAAAATTGAAGGTTTAATTAAACTTTCTCTCGGGTTTTGATCATAGCAGTATTGCATGGAAGGAAATCCTCCCTCAAGATAGCGAAATGGAGGGATAAGTTACAGTACACAATATTTTTTACAATATATTTCGTAATAATGTGTTAAATGAGGAGTAATTTTGTAAAATATTTTACAAAAATAACATTATTTTATAAAAATACTCTTATCTTATAACATTATTATGAAAATATATTGTGTGTATTAATATTCTATTTGTAAACCGTGCATCTATATTTATATTTATTAAATAAAATTATTTTATACAATTAAATTACCATATTTTAAGATATTTTATTATTTTGATTTTTTAAAATTAGATTGAGTAATTTAATTTCAAACCTCATAAATTTTTATTGAGTAAAAATAGTGAGAAAATCTATTTAAATAATGTGTTAAAATAAAAAAGAAACATCGGTTGGGAACTAAAAAAGACAGTAATGTTAGAAAGAATCCATTATGTACTTTCCCAACCAACCATGGGACTTTTTCGATGCCTGTCCAACTGTGCAAGTTAATTGAAAGATTTGCGGCACTTGCTTTTGCCAGGCAGGAGTCTAATCAAGGAATGTCCAAGGCTACCGGCCTACTACCAAAATATCTCTTACCTTATTTTGGTAAATCAGGTAAATTGAAATTGCGCATGCTATAATAGTCCTGAATCACTTACCTTCAAATTTTAATTCAAATTCAAGACCTTTATTTTAATGGTTCCTTAAAATAATATTCATTTTGAAATTTAAAATAAAAAAAGATTTTATTATTTATTATAATTTAGAGCTGCGAAACTAATCCACCCATTTGAAACAGGAAATATGCGTTATGGATCAAAGCTTTTCCATCAACTTCAACACCCATTATATTCAAGCAGCAAATGAAATCGTGATTGGTGGCCAAACTCGTTCCCCAAATGAGAGAAGGTGAAGGGACACGCTCTGCTCTCTCATCTTCCTTGGTTGACATATTATGCGGCCATAATTTCCTTACAACACAAAGCACCTTTTCACTCAACTACTGCCACTAATTATACGATCTATCCATTGATAATTAGATGCACTCCATCTGTCACAAAGCTTCTGCGAATATAAACTTGTCATAATCTAGCAGCTTATCGTGGCTCTCAAATTTACTTATTGTGGGCGGCATTTTCATTGCTAGGTTACCTCCTTAAGCCTTATAAACTCCTCATTATGAAAAGGCTCTCTATGATCACACACCAAGATTTTAACAGTCTACAGCTACGTACAAAAATAAAACCAATATTCACACGCCAATTTGGGTAAATGATGTATGGATCTTCAAAACATCGTTGCCTCAGTCTATATAGGGTGAACTTTAAATAGTTGTAGCCAGCTTAAGAAATGAATCAAAGCACGAGTGATGTGAGATCTAATTTTCCCGTGTTTTCTTCTTGTTTAAGTCAATACTTAAAGTTGACGATTGGCTATAATTATATGGTCCATAAGGCTTCATTCCGTCTATGAAAGGATGGGACCGGAATTATTAGAGAAATAATTACAGGTCCACCACCGACAAAAAGAAAATTGAAGGCCAATGGGTCAGAACTCAAAAAAAATCTGTCCCATTTCTTCCCAGAGATCTGAACCAAATGCGTTCACACCGAAATGTAAAACAAAACATATAAAACAAAAAACAAAAAAGTACTAAAATGAAATGCTTGTCGGATGCTTGGAATTTTGATCCACCTTGACCTTTGACTCCCTCGGCTTTAACTTCACGGGCACATTAGAATTTATGCATCGCTACAAAATGCACTTCCTTATATCTATACCTGTACAGCATTTAGCAGAAGGTTGTCAAGTTCTCTATTGCAACATTCTGTTGGATTGATACTTGTAATTTTTTGTCTTGAGTTTTAAGAATATGCATCATATAATTTATTGTTATCTGTATGAATTTTCGAATAATATTGCGTATTTATCAGATATCAAGATCCTTGGGTTATGTTTATTTTTCTTGCATTCCAACCAAAGAAAAATGAATAATGGAAGCTCGCCTAGACTGGCGGATCATAATCAACTTTGATGCTGTTGTAAGTGAGCCCTTCTCTAAAGATAATGTGAAGACTCCTATTTTGTTAGCCTCTTTATTGATACACTAATTGAAAATCTGTCACATCAGCTCACGTAAAAAGAAATATTAATTCCTTAACTCTTTGTGTCCATAAAGAATTTACAATGAGTGCTGGAACTGGTAGGGTACTGCTCAGCAGTAACAGTTTGGCGTGCGTTTTAGACAAAATTTACTTTTTTAATTTTTTTATTCATATTTTTTAAATATTTTTTAAAAATACCAATATACAAATAATCACTTTCTTAACTAGTAAATAAAAAAAAAAAAAAAAATCAATGCATAGACAGTCAAAATGAAGGGATAACATTATTCTTTCTCAATAAATGGTTTGTTTCATATATTGGCTTTAACACTCCAACTTTATTCCTTGCCAATTATTGAAGGATCTCCCTGCTAATACAAGATACACTCCATTTGCTCTCGAATGAATAAAATGCTGATCTCTATGATTAAAAATAATAATAAATTCACTGCCTACTGTAATGGCTTTATGACTAAGATGGAGGAAGAGGGAGCAATGGTCTGAACTCAGCATCAATCTTTTTCCAAGGTAGTCTCAAGTCTGAATAGTGAATAAGAAATACTTGAGTCTATTTTCATGGGTTCATTTTGAGTCCCACCATGTTCAAGTTTCTTGACTTCTCTCCGTTTCTTTCGGTTACTTTTCAAAAGAGAAAATATAGCTAAATTTATGCATTTTTAATTTGATGTTTGCGTTTGAAAATATATCCACCACAATTCCATTTCTGATCCAAATTGGCAGAGATTTTGTCTCTTTTTTTCTTTTCTTTTTTAAAGTTTGTTTAGATAGTGAGATGATATGAGTTAAATAAAATATTATTAGAATATTATTTTTTAATATTATTATTATTTTATGATTTGAAAAAGTTGAAGTATTTATTATATTTTATATGATAATTTAAAAAAATTATAATGATGAGATGATATCATCTCTATATCCAAATTATCGTTTTTTTTTTTTTTTGGCTTGAAGCTCTCTAAACCAGATTCTTGCAACGGCTTTTTAGACGTATTGAGACTGTTTTATTATGTAATTTTTTTTTGTAGAAAGAAAATATGATAGATGAACTAACATTAATCTTATCTTGGAAGATCCACATATATAAAGCCTACAACGGTAACTTCAGATGGCATGGATGGTGACTCCCAGTGGCCAGTAATCAATGTTCTTGATTTCCACAGGAGCTAATTAGCAGCACTTTCCCTTTAGATTCATATAAAATTATGCATATATAATACATGGACGGTCCAACAGATCAACATTAATAATTTCTAAGAAAATTGGACCTTTTCATTTCTTATTAGATCATGTGTCGTTTTCATTATTTTCAAGTTGTACGTGTTCAATCGATTTCAAATCAATATTCGACTGATTCGTCGATATCTTGAACCAAAAAAAAAAAAAAATTGTGACTTATTTTTTTCCCAATTTATTATATTTTTATTAATTCGATCAGTTCCATTTTTCTTTGTCACGAGTTCTTGAAATATCCTCATTGATTATCGGTTGAGATCCACGTCTGTCTTTGGAGAAGAAACATTTGCCCACATTTTACGTTAGCATTAAAAAGGAACGTTCCTTTTTAATGTGAGTTTGATGGCACTACATGATGGCACGTACTAAGGTTTATTTTTTAAAACTAAACCTAGCTTGCATAAATATGTTTAACAAATAGCTTCTGGTTTATATTTGATTTGCTATTTTTCCTAGGGGGATGGGCCAAAGTTTCATCAGAACATGACACTTATGCACCTGACAATTATGTTTAGATATAAAAAGTCTTTTAATTCATTTAATAGGTGTCATCTAATCATTATAATTTTTTCAAATTTTTACATAAAATAGAATAAATAATTCAACTTTTTCAAATCTTAAACAATAATATTATTAAAAAATGATATTATAATAATATTTTATTCAACTTTTAATTTTTATCTCATGAACTCAACTCACTATCTAAACTTTCTTGTGATTTAAAAGAAAAATCAACGCACCGTGAATATCCCAATGATACATCATAATAACCATTTATAGATAAAAGATTGTATAAAAGTAAATTTATAAATTGACGTGACTTGATGTCATACATTAAATTGTAAATCTATTTTTATTTTAAAGTAAATTTAACATATTATATAAATTTATTTTTATAAAATCTTTTTATGTAGTCACTTCTCCTTATCCAAAAATACAAAAAGACCGCGATGACTTGTGGGATGACTCAGCATGCAACGTCTCTTTCTCTAAACGGTGACTGATAAGGATAATGATATGATAATTTGTTGGATTCTCTTTGTTTTCTACAAAACTCTAGGCATGCTTGATACATTGACTCGGACTCCCAATTTACCTAGTTGAACAATGAGACAGTATACATGACCCGTGTTTACATTTGCTACCATCGACTGATAAGGATAATGATATGATAATTGCTTCTGTGCTGGCTGCCCAGCCCAGCCGCAACGTCATTCTCTATGAATTTCCTTTTGCCAGCTCTGCAGCATGATCAGATTCGATCGGAAGCTGCTGGAAGAAAACAAACTAGCAAGACTTTGCATGCGTTCTGACTAATTGGGATGTATATTCCCTTTCATGATGTGATCATAACCATTATATTTTGCCACTTTGAGACAGATATTGAGGTCCACTTACTGCCCACTGATTAAATTAGAAATTGTTTTCGCTGACCAAAGAGCAAGCTGCTGAAAAAGAAGTAAAATCTGAACTCGAGTGTGCATGCGATTTATATGATGAATGATCAAAAGTTTGAAACTTACAAACCGACCCATTTAAATCCACTCTATGTTTTAGCCACGCGACCCCTTCCTTTTTTGGGGTGGAAGTATGATTGTCAGTCTCAAATATGATAAACACACAATACTTTATATAACACTTTATACAACAATATTTTAAAAGATGGGTATTTTTGTAAAATATCTTATAAAACTAACATCATTTTATAAAAACTCTTATTTTATAATGTGTTGTAAAAAGTATTGTATAAAATATTGTATGTTTATTACAACTCAAAAAAAAAAAAAAAGAGGCAAGAAAAGGGGACAAAACATGTTATGTAAAAACATCTCAAGACATTAGTAATTGTAAGAATATCATTTAGACAAGTTTTGTGACTCAAAGATGCGAGGAAATGGATGGGAATAAAATCAGGTGTGAATTTATAAGAGAATCCTTGGCAGTGACATGACATATGTAGGCTGGATAACTAGATAATATTGGAGTTGTTTACAAGTTTTGTACTCTGTTTCTCGATCTTTCTCGATCTCTCGAATCCATTGAGTTGCAGTCCCCACTCCACTAAATATAACTTTTTAAGCCCAAACTCTCAATGAATAGGGCCCAGCCGAAAATTCAATACTAAGGAAACAATAATGGACTAAGCCCACTATACGTGCAAGCAAAGGTGATAAATCAACGCCTTGGCGCACAGAATCAATACGAGATGCTACTCATCATGTTATACCACTCACATTATATATTTTAATATTAATATTTTTATTATTATTTATTTATTTTATTCTTATTTAATTAATTGAGTTGTTCTACTTATCATCCATACATTATATATTTGTTATAAGAAAAATAAAAAATAAAATTAAAATAAGTGCAGTGTGTGATATGTGAAGATGATATAAGTAGAATTATTCAGATCCATATAAACAAAAACTCATGAGTAAAAATTTCACCGAATCATAGTTACAGTATCCACAATATCAATTTAACATGTACATGATAATGCTTAATTTCTTTAGAATTATAAGTTATAACCAATCACGCAGAGATTGGTTATAGCAGATCGTTCATTCAAATATCATATATCATTCAGATAGTCATCGGCAGCACAATAAAACAATGGTGAGTAGGGGAAGGGAAGAAGGTTGTAGAAAACTGAACATGTTGCTGCCCAGGATCGAACTGGGGACCTTCAGTGTGTAAGACTGACGTGATAACCACTACACCACAGCAACTTGGGTGACAGGGAAAACTATGGATAAATTAATAGTTCTTAGAATCGGATCTACATGCATTACACAAGCAAGCATATCGATCTTAAACTTTTTTTTTTTTTTTTTTCTATGATAAATGATATTTTAAAAATAATAAATCTGAAATTCATATGTAAACATTATCTTTTTTAATAATGAATCTTATTTTTTAAAAAAAAAAATACACGATGATTGTACAATCTAATATGCGACATTACTATTTTCTCGTCATAGCTACTTATATTTAGACAGACTCGAAACATCCAGTAAGAACTAACCCTTAAATCCTGACAGTATCCTATGTGCCAGCTTATTTGGTTTGGATTTCCACTTCCAACCACGTGACATTCCTGATCTCTCAATCGTACGTAAGCGTGCAAGATATATAACTTTAAAAAATAAGGAAAGATACAAAAATCTTCAAAGGCGAAAAAAACTAAAGAAATTTTATTTACTGTCTTAAGTGATTGATGAATAAAGATAAAAGAAAAAAAAGATATTATTGTAATTTTAATTTTTTTACACATAATTATATAGACCTGCACGAACCATCTCTAAATGAAGACCGTAGTAAATCAACACAAAAATGTATAAAAAATCGAAACAAAAACAACGTACTTGGCATTTTCTTCTTTGTAGTATACGGTTGTTTACTATTACTATTATTAATTTATTATTATCATTGTCGAAGATCAGAACGTACCTTGAACGTGGAAAACCTTTCGGCTTAAAACGTTAAAAAAGAAAAAAGAAGAAGTGGACTGTCTTGCACAATATTCTAGAGTTAAGCCAACACCTGACCACTTTGGGAGTCATATCAATAAGATAATTGCCAACAACTCAGGTCTCTGGGAGATTCTAATTAATTCATGATTAACGCGATGAGTGACAGTGACCCCATTAACATGCACATGCATTGGTTATATAATTGAATTAGTCACGGCCCACCATCACTAATCTACGAACTTTCACGTTCTTGTCTGAATTTAAAAATCTCAAATAGAAGAAAGATATATAAACATATACACAATAAATAAACAATAAACAATAGATATTGTATAACTTAATTTATGTGTCTATCTATTTTCTACTCAAAACTTTTAAATTTGAGTAAAAAAGTTAGAAATTTTTTTCATATGTAATTTTTTATTTTTTATTTATTTCTTGGAGACATCCTATGTATTTGCATGCATGTGAGTAGAAATTACTACCGTTCTCGGTGCCTCATTAGCATGAAATAGATAAGATGGCATCGACTAATTATTGCATCACGATAAGAATAGTGGCATGGCAGACATATTGGGAATAGACAGATTTTGCGATCTAGACTCTTGCAAAACTGGGTCAGAGTTCGCGGCCCTTCCTTTGAATTTCCATTCCCTTGCATGTTTGAGCTTGTCGGGTGACTGTTATGGTGACAAAAGAGTGGATAATAATTCAATGCACCCAAATCCTGCTCCAATCCTTTTTTTTTTTGTTTTGGTCTTATATATTTTGCTTTTGTTTTTCTCATTTCTTTAATCTTGGTTTTTTCTTTGGACACTGAGAATAATAAGATTTCAAAATTAATTAGCCCAATTCATCCTCAAGAGGAAAGTCGAGTAACAACGGAGATTTGATAAACATTTCACATACTATAAATCATGAATTTGAAATCGTACGTTGTATATGCATGTGTCTTAAGGAACTCTTTTGAGGCAGTATATATATTAGTAAAAAGAAAAATCGAGATACTCAATTTTGATAATAATAATAAAATGATTTTACTGAAGTTTGAATTTGGGTTCAGACAAGCTTATATTTATTATATGTTGAGTAAAATCTTCTAAATCTCGTTTGGTTTGACAGATCAAATGAGATCAAATGTTTTTTTGAAAGTTGAATAAAATATTATTATAATATAATTTTTTAATATTTTTTTATTTTAAAATTTAAAAAAATTATAAAAATTATATAATATAAAATAAGATAAGATAAGATGAAATAGTGTGATTTTATATTACCAAACAAAACTATCAATAAAGTAAAATAGACCTAGCTACTTACTAACTTGGTAGGTGCCACTTGTCACTGCCTGATGCCGGATTCATGGAACTTCCATGATTCCATTGCTAGCTTGGTTTCAAACTTCAAATGACCAGTCACTAGGATACTACATTCCTGATCTCTTTCCCTTTAAGAAAGTTGCATGCACTAAAGAAAGAGAAGAAAAAAAGGGAGAGAGATCAGAGAGAGAGAGAAAGAGAGAGAAGAGAGAGACCAAAAGAAAAGTGTACGTGAAGTTTGTCCACGGTACACGGCACTAGCAGTTTCCTAGCTAAGAGGGTACGTCATATATATATATATATATAAGGAAAGGTCAGGAACGAGGAACGGTATTTGGGCACTCCATGGAGCAGGAGGGCACAAGCAAGAGTACTGCTAGCTCAAGCCAATCTCCGAGATCACGATGCCCAGCTCCCTTTTTGTCAAAGACTTATGACTTGTTAGAAGAAGGAAGAGCAGATGATCATCATCATGATCGTGCAGGCAAGAGAATCGTGTCATGGAATGCGGAGGGAACTGGGTTTGTTGTTTGGTCTCCAGCAGAGTTCTCGGAGCTCTTGTTGCCTAAATACTTCAAGCACAACAACTTCTCTAGCTTCATTCGCCAGCTGAATACCTATGTAAGCAGTATACTCTCTGTCTCTTCCTAAATTATGCATGGGTTTCTGTCTCTTCCTCTTTTATTTCAAAGTAAATGGTCAGCCACCATTATTCCAGTTTATCAACATGTGGTTTTTGATCATACATTTGGTATTTTTCCTATATTTGCTTAATTTCTTAAAAGAAGTAATTACTCTAGGTTAGAATCTGGAGTGGAGAATTTCAATGGTCGCCAGGAATTTCTCCCTTCCTTGTGGAATCTAGCTAGCCGGCCAGTAAACGTCGTTGAATGGTCGCATGCACTACCCTTATTCTTAGCATTTGAAATAAGACGATCGGATGTGTGATGTATACATGCACTTTAATTTCAAGCTGCTAAAACTAAAAATACTCGTTTTTTCAAAGATACATAATATGGGGTGAAAGCAAATCATGATGTGATGAACGATATATTCGATTTTATTGGTCATAGTTAATATTAATAGAGCCAGGACGGGGAAATAGCCTCGTTTGTTTTCATATTAACTCTTTTTAACTCATCTCATCTCGTCTAATCATTATAATTTTTTCAAATTTTCACACAAAATAAAATAAACAATTCAACTTTTTTAAATTACAAAACAAAAATAATATTAAACAAATATATTCTAACAATATTTTATTAAATTTTTTATTTTAATCTCAACTCATCTTGTCTCATTTTATCTTAATTGTAAAAACAAACTAGTCTTAAAAGAATGTGTTTTTTTTTTTCTTTCTTCTTTTAACAAGTCAAGATAATCACACTGCCAAGAAAAGAGAAGAAAGGGAAAGTTCACCCTACACTAGTTGCTTGTTTACAACTGGAGGTACAGTGCAATGACAAAATTAAGGGGAGACAGTTTTTAACGTGTCCAAGACTTACGGGCTTAAGTTCTGGTAATTTAAGTTGTAAGCTTAGACAAAGTTCTTGATAGTTGCATCCATAGTATGAGACTGTGTCCATGGAATTAAATCGGAGACTGCGTATATGAGCCGGAAAGCGAAGACACATGAACAAAATGAAAGCTATCTATTATCTCGTACGTGTCTTAATTTGGGTTTGGCTTATTAATTTGCTAATTCTTTCATCCCCAAAAAAAGCAGGGATTCAAGAAAACATCTTCGAAAAGGTGGGAATTCAAGCACGAGAAGTTCAAGAAGGGGTGCAGGCAAATGCTAGCTGAGATCACTAGGAAGAAGAGCGAGCCAAGTATCTTTCCAGCATATCTCAAGGCTTCTGAAGAGAGCAGTACGATGACTGCTGCCTGCATGGAGGAGACTAATCGTCTGCTACTCCTGAAGGAGAACAAGGACCTAAGGAGGGAGAAGTTGGAATTGCAGATGCAAATAGCCCATTTCAAAGCACTGGAATTAAAGTTGTTGGATTGCCTCTCTCAATACATGGGGCCGGGGGAAACAACAACCAGAACAAAGTTAGAAGCTAGCTAGGCCTTGTAATTAGAGGGTCTGAGACAAACAAATGCTAATTTGTATGATATATAGCCTACTTAGAGAAAATTTGTATTATATCATTGGGTGGTGGAAATTATTTTTCAGTTTTAGTTATCTCATGGGGAATGAATATATATATATATATATATATATATATATATATATGCGCGTAAACACCGACTTTAAAAATGAGTAGGGTTCACTATTAAAAATTTAATTTTTTTTTACGTAGACTCCATATTTTATTCATCTTTTTCAAAACGATTACATGATAGTTGTATAATTCATAGTTGCAAATATATTTTCTCTCTATATATATAGAACCAAAACATCGAATGGTCTTAACAGAATTTGTAACGGTCTAACATGGAAAGCAAAACTCAACTCACAAATGAATTTTTATGTCATAAAATAAACATAATTGGTGAAATGTTTTCAAATCGTTTAAAATTGTAATGATTTCTTCTTTCCAAATAATGTAGAATTCTATTTGTCATCATTTTCTGTTAGAGTGTTGTAATTTTTGTTGTTAAGCTTGCTGAGGCATTGTCAAGCAATTTTGAGGAAAATGGCTTCTTTTTTATATCTTCGAAAAGTGTTGTCTCGACTTTGGAACGGATAAAATAAAATAAATGATTGTTAATTTGTTTGGTATTCTTTCCGACTTTTTGATTAAATCGTTTAACATAAATTTTAAAAAAAACAGAGAGAGAGAGAAAAAAAGAAACAAAAATTATTTGGGACTCAACCGATACTTTGAGCCCAGAAACTCAAGCCCGTATTCGATAATGGGCTCGATCGGCCCAACCTGGAAGCCGATATTCAAAACCTTAAACCCTACTGAGCTTCCCCATTTCCATTCCTCGCCATTTCTTCTGTCTCCCTGTCTCTCTGGTTCTAACGTCTTCCTAAAACCCTTAGCCAATGGATCCAAAGCTCTTCTCGAAAACCCTAATCCGTAGTGGGATTACAACAAGATCGTACTACACGAGTAGGAGTCTCAAGCCGACCCTGTACTCGAGACTCAGTCCCCTTGGAAGCCCTGGCTTAAGCGTCGTACCGGAGCTCGACGATTGGGTCCAGAAGGGAAACAAGGTCCGAATCGCGGAGCTTCATCGCATCATTCGCGATCTTCGCAAGCGCAAGAGGTTCTCTCAGGCCCTTGAGGTTTGCAATTGCTTTTTTTTTTTTTTGGGGGGGGGGGGGGGAGTAGTTTTGTGCTAGTGTCTGTTTGGTTGCTGAGAAAATGTGGGAAAATAAAAGATATTTCAGAGTTAGAAATTTTAGTTAACCTTCACCGATCGAAAAGAAATTTTAGTTAACCGTCCAGAAAATAAACCTTCAGCCGTCTGAGGCTAGTTCAACTGTTTGGGGCAACGGAAATATGAATTAAATTTCTTTTTAACTAATGGAGGGTAATTGTGTATAGGGGACCAGAAACCAATTTATTGTCCAATTCCAGTATTTTTAATGAAGGTTAAAGGTTTCAAATTTCAATTGTTGTACTGTTCATTATTTGGTTTTTGTATGGTAATTTATTGATTTGTGTTTATTAAGTTTGTTCATCTTGAAGGACTCTGTGTGTACTAATTGATTTTTACGAGACTCTTCCTTTATGTGCTCGTAATATTAATCAAGAAACAATTTGCTGATTAACGCGGTTAAGTCAGTAATCTTCACCTTATTTGTGGTGCAGGTTTCTGAGTGGATGAACGAAAAGGCTATATGTATATTTTCTCCGGTTGAACATGCGGTGCAGTTGGATCTCATAGGCAGGGTTCGTGGATTTCTTTCTGCAGAAAGTTATTTCAGTAACTTGAAGGATCAACATAAGACTGATAAGACGTATGGTGCTCTGCTGAATTGCTATGTCCGTCAGCGCCAAACTGAGAAGTCCCTCTCTCATTTGCAGAAAATGAAGGAGATGGGTTTTGTTTCGTCGCCTCTCACTTACAATGACCTTATGTGTCTTTACACAAATGTTGGGCAGCACGAGAAGATTCCTGACGTGCTAACTGAGATGAAGAAGAACGGTGTTTCCCCTGACAACTTCAGCTACAGAATATGCATCAATTCTTACGGTGTGAGATCTGATCTTGAGGGAATGGAAAATATTTTAAAAGAGATGGAACGCCAACCTTATATTGTCATGGATTGGAATACATACGCTGTTGCTGCTAATTTCTACATAAAAGCTGGCCTGACCGATAAGGCAATTGATGCCCTGAAGAAATCAGAACAGAAGCTGGATGAGAAAGATGGGCTTGGCTTCAACCAGCTAATTTCACTTTATGCCAAACTAGGGAAGAAGGATGAGGTCTTAAGATTATGGGGTCTGGAGAAAACTGCTTGTAAGAGATGCATAAACAGGGATTTTATCACTATGCTGGAGTCTCTTGTGAGGCTTGGTGAGCTTGAAGAAGCTGAGAAAGTAATAAAGGAGTGGGAATCATCTGGGAACTGTTACGATTTTCGAATCCCAAATACGGTCATTGTTGGGTGTTCTGAAAAGGGTTTACTTGAGAAAGCAAAAGCCATGCTCGAAGACTTGAGGGAGAAAGGAGAGGCTACTACTCCTAACAGTTGGAGCCTGGTGGCAGCTGGATACCTGGGTAAGGATGAGATGGAGAAAGCCATGGAATGCTTGAAAGTAGCTTTCTCTTTACACACGGAGAATAAAGGATGGAAGCCCAACCCAAAGGTAATTTCAGGGATACTGTCTTGGCTTGGTGAGAAAGGCAGTGTCGGAGATGTAGAAGCTTTTGTGAGCTCGCTTCAGACCATAGTCCCAGTGAATAGGCAGATGTATCATGCTCTCATCAAGGCACATGTTAGAGATGGTAAAGAAGTGGACAAACTTTTGCAACGCATGAAAATTGATAAGATAGATGAAGACGAAGAAACGAAGAGAATTCTTGGCACGAGGGAGACCTAAATTTTAAACTGCTTCTGTTGGAACATAATGGCTGATTTTCTTTTGAAGGCCGTTTATTTGCTCAATTTGAGGTCAGAGTGTTGAAAAAGCGTTAAATTACCTAATTCTAGCTCTGCTTTGCTTCTCATCAAAGGAATCTCGAACAGCAAACATTCACTATAGTGCTCTGTAGAACATTCTACTATAGAGTTTTGATGTACTCTGGATCAAGTCCAGTCCTCTGCTCTGTTTCGAACATTTCCTGTGCCTCGCCCTCGCTCACTCACTTTTCCATGAAATAAACTAAATAAAGAAGTACTAATTAAATCAGATGAAATCGTTTATGCAAGAACCTGGAATTAGGGTAGCCCCAGTTACTCGAGTTGCAGGCTGCAAGCCCAGGGGCTGAACGCCTGCTACTCTGCCTTCTTAAATGTACCGCTCATCCCAAACGTTCAAAATAGCCTCGTCGTTTGTATGTTCAAGGTGATGGTATCTATAGATTTCTTTTGACTTGCCAACAATGTTGTCATGTGTAGATCATTTTCCAAGATTTTAGGGGCCCCTTTTACGGTCCTTTTTACATTTTTTTAATTATTAAGTAAAAAAAAAATTAAATATATGAGTGGTCAAAGCAAGAAGAGGACAAAATCATGGGACATACTTAGGGGTGATAAATGGTTGGTCCGGACCGGACCGAGATTGAGACCGGTTGGTCTCGGTCCATGTTTTAGAGGACCGAAAAGTTTCGGTCTGGTTTACGATTTTTTCACCCCGGATCGGACCGAATAAAAAAATATATATTATTTATATAATAATTGTACAATTAACAATATAAAATCTTAAATATGTT
This sequence comes from Juglans microcarpa x Juglans regia, assembly GCF_004785595.1. NCBI lineage: Eukaryota > Viridiplantae > Streptophyta > Magnoliopsida > Fagales > Juglandaceae > Juglans > Juglans microcarpa x Juglans regia. The sequence continues at coordinate 5,358,634 of NC_054602.1, read as the reverse complement.
ATTAATACTTGTTAATATTCTATAAATTAACAATATTTTATATATATTATATAATATATAATATCAATTGGTTAATTATATAGTAATTATATAAATTAATAATGTAATTTTTATTTAATTTATTATCATTGACCATAAAAATATTTTTTTATTGAGTTTGTTACATAATCCACATTAATAAGTCACTTAGTTTAATTTAGTATTTTAAATAAAAAATTTTATTAATTGATTTAAAAAAAGAAAAAAAAAGAAAAGAAAAAAGTAATTAGGCGGGACTGAATGGACTGACCAGACCGGACCGATAGCTACAGTTCGGTCCTATCCCTATGGGTGTTCGGTCTGGTTTGGTCCGGTCCGGAAAAATGATGGATCGAAAATGTTCAGTCCATCGTCAGATCAGACCGATCGATTTGCACCCTTAAACATACTTACATTTTCTTTAAAAAAAATAATGCTAGAGTGACTACCAAATGTGCCATCAAGTGTGCACATTAGTACAAATGAGTTTTTTTTTTTTTTTTAAGCATTTTTAAAACATCTTTAACCATTTAGAAAAAAAATAAAAAAAAAAAAAAATATATATATATATATATATATATATATATATATATATGAGTAGGCATATTTAATGAACATATTTAGTAATCATTTTCCGAAAAAAAAAAAGATGAATAAGAAATGCACCGCATTTTATCGATGCACCATTCGGTTTCTTAACATTTTTCGAGATTAAGACTGTATTTAGATGTTGAGCTGAGCTCAATTCTTTATAAATAGTAGTGAGTTAAATAGTAAAATGAGTTATGTAGAATCCATCTAAACTGAGTTTAAAACGTGTTGAGATGTTAAAATAAGTTTAATACTTTTTATGAAAAGTTGAAAACAATTATAAATCTCACGTATAAAGATGTATTAAGTTGAAAAATATTATGAGTTCCACGTGTAAGGAGATTTTGAGTTGAGATAAATTTAGTAATTTGAGAGTTGAGTATTTAGATATTAGATTGAACTCAAAATTAGACTGAACTCAACTGAATCTTACAACCAAACACAGCAAAATACAAAATCCGCACACCAGATATGTCGGCAGAAAGACATGTTGCCAGCAAGCAACTCGCTTCTTGGTGTGCTTTCGATGGCAAGTCCTTGGCGGGTACAACCGTACAAATTGTTCCATGCATATCGAGATTTTGGAATCAGGATGAACAGGAAATAGAAGAAAACTTCCCATTTGATTGTCGTCCATCGTAAAGAGTCTAAAGACCCTGACTCTCAGTTGTAAGATTTATCACACCAAGCAAATTATATTCTAACCCGTGTAAACCCGCCAGGCTAATTGCAAGACATAAAATTACTCAAGTTACTCTCCATTGAAAAGGTCGGATGTTTTGCAGACAACTATCAACCTTCGTAACATTTTTGATTTGCACAAATAATGCAAGAGTTTTTCAGACATTGAAGCATTGAGTAATATACCCAAAAAAGACAACATATAAAGAGTATCCGAACATTAATAAGATATATGTAAGGCAAACGTTTAAAACACGTATGATGTCAAAAGCACGGCTTCGAACAGAGTCGGAAATTTGGGTAAAAAAGATGTCCCGCATTATTTGCAAAAATAAAACCAATCCTTACTCAGATAGGGTAGATTTTAGCTCTCCGTTATCTCGCAGCTCCATCACAATGTCACAGCCTCCTATTAGCTCGCCTTTATAGTAAAGCTGGGGAAAAGTTGGCCAGTTGGAGAGGACCTTTAGCCCCTGCCTCACTTCCTCATCAGTTAATATATCGAAGGTCCCAAAAGTTAAACCCTCCTCACGTAGGGCATTTATGACCTTGGAACTGAAACCACATCTGGGAGCATCTGGGGTACCCTTCATAAACAGCATTATTGGTGAAGAACTTATCAACTTCCTCAGACGATCTTCAAGAGCTTCCTTCTGAACAATACCTTTCTCAGCTAAGACCTTCTTCAGTTCCCCGCTTTTCTGCATCTCCAACACAATGTCTGATCCACCAATGAGTTCACCCTTAATATATAACTGTGGGTAACTAGACCAGTTTGAATAAACTTTGATCCCTTGACGGACTTCTTCATCAGAAAGAATGTCAAAACTCTCAAACTCCACCTTTTCTTGTCTGAGGATTTCAACTACCTTCCGGCTGAAACCGCATTTGGGTTCATCTGGTTTTCCCTTCATAAACAGCATAACTGGGCTTGAATTGATCAGGTTTTCAATCTGAGAGGTTAAGATAGAACTTAGTCCAGTAGATTCGGAGATTCCACCCTTTCCACTTCCAGCTTCGCTCACTTTTACCTCATTTGAAGCATTAGTATCAATCCCATGATCTCTGAAAACTTCTTGTAGTTCACCACTCTCATGCATTGCAATTACGATATCACATCCACCAAGAAGCTCCCCTTTGCAATAGAGCTGTGGATATGTCGGCCAGTTAGAAAATTTCTTCAAACCATCACGAACGTCATTGTCAGCTAAAATATCAAAGCTTCCAAAATTAACATTTTCCTTCTTCAAAATTTCAATAACTTTTTGGCTAAATCCACACTTTGGCTCTTCAGGGCTTCCTTTCATGAATAGCATGATTGGGTGAGAGTTAATCAGCAGCTCCAGACGTTTTTTCAATGCATCACCGAGGCCATGTTTCCCTTGGTTTTCCACTTTGGCAGAGCCATTTTCTTGAGCAAACTCTTTGACTGTTTCAAGGACAGTAGCTCCTGCAGCCAGCCCAAGACTGGCAGGAGCAGCAGGCTCTCCAGGGCCAACTGGACCAGCGACTTTAGCAACTTTATTAGCCAAACTAGATGGATCTGCACCCTCCAAGGTATCAACAGTTTTACCATCCTGACACAGAAAGCAAGTTTAAAATACGGATTTACCACAAGAACAGTATTTGATAAGGGAGAGAATAATCATAAGTCCTAAACTTAAATGGAGATTAACGCCACCTAACAAAGATTATTTAGATACAGTGATGTTGAATTATGCAGTTACAAAAATTGGGGGTTGTTACAAAAAGTAGAACATCAAAACATAAAGTGCTAAATTATCTCACAGCCCGAGTATCAGTACAGATAAAAGTCAGATTTTTCAAATAACACACCCCTAAAAAAACTGGAGGCAAAACATGCAATGGCTCAATAATAATTAAGGGGGGAGAGAGAGAGAGCTGCCCATCAAACCACACAATAATATGACAATTGATAGTTATTAGTCATAATCATTACTTCCAAGCATACTGCAATAAAAACAGCACCGATTACTTTTTTTTTCTACAATAATGACAAAGCTACCAAACTCCATTTTTTTGGTGGGGGTGTTTAACCAACCGGCAACCACCATTTCAGGACGTTCAAAGTTCATGTACAAGATGGGAAGAACCTTTGTCACCAAATCTGGTTACTAAAAGTCATGGATATTTATGAATTTTTCAACAAGCTACTCGAGATACAATAGAAACATTCAGATTCATGATCTTATGATTGGTTCAAGCATCTAAGTAAAAATATTATATAGATCAATAGGAGTAACCAAGTACACTGAATGTATACAAGAAAACACCCTGCCCATATTAGAAAGCCCCTAATGACCCAAAAAGCTCATGAAAAACAACCCAAAATAAACCAAGCCCGACCCCAACCCCTTGTTTCCCGTAGAACTAAAACTCTACCCGATGGTTCAAGCATCTTCTGAGAGATGCATCTCAGCTGCCCCAACCAAATGGATGGTGTCGTACCCAAACCACTCACAAGTGCTCTTCATGTTCCATTAGGAATTCACTTCCATATCTTATCAAAAATCTCACTATCTAAATGTCTTCCCAAATCGCATTAAACTACATTCGTTAAAAGGGATGGCATGGAACTTCTATAATCTAATCTTAGTTCCATGTTCCTGTCGTAAATCCCCAGTCCCCTCTTCCTCAGATGATGCTGTCGTGGGTATTCACTCAAACTAACTTCTAAAAATCCATCCAATACCACCTTTAAAATCCATCTCATTAGAATTTAAGTTGCTGGTCTACTTCCAACCAATCTCAAACCCACAAAATTGCTAGCATCATCACACACCACCAGTCCCCTCTTCCTCAGATGATGCTGTCGTGGGTATTCACTCAAACTAACTTCTAAAAATCCATCCAATACCACCTTTAAAATCCATCTCATTAGAATTTAAGTTGCTGGTCTACTTCCAACCAATCTAAAACCCACAAAATTGCTAGCATCATCACACACCATTTTTTTATCAACGTTAACAAACTTTTGTATTGCAAACTAAAATTCTCAAACTACAGTCTTTTACTAATTCTTCATCAATTTCTAAATACTTGGTCGTGCTGTTAGAATACATAAACTAGATATTGACACTTTGACCACCGACTTATAAGTATACACTGACATAGTAAGACAAACCATCCAACAGAAAAAATAAATAAATAAAGAACACTAGCAAATACTAGTTGCAAAGATTTAGAGATGACCGCAACGCGTTATCATCAATGTTTATATCCCTGATACCAATACATACCATTTAAAAATACGTCCCAATAAACTAACAGCTGGAATACAATCCAAAACCCGTATATCAACTTCTGTAATCGATAATTTCTAAAAAAACCTAAAAAGAAATATATATATATATATATATATATATATATATATCATGATTATCCAACATACCCTTCCAGCCTTCTTACTGCAAAACCAAAAATTAGACCTCGAAAAAAAACCGAATTAAAATGAGAAAAGTACATCAACAAACCTTAAAGAGAACAAAGAAAGGCACCGCAGAAACCGAATAAGCCTCAGATATCTCAGGTTGCCCTTCAGCTTCAGCCTACAATAATTTTGACCAAAAAATTCAATAAATAAAAAAGAAAACAATGGTAAACCACTGAAAATACAATTGGGAAAACACTGAAAGCTATAAAAGAGGACAAAAAAAAATATGAAAGAAGAAAGAACCCTGAGGAAGTGGGCGCGAGGGAAATCGGTGGAGAGGTGGGAGAAGACTTGGTCCATGTGCTTGGAGGCTTCGCACCATGAAGCCCAGAAGTGTAGGATAACCGGTGCGCCACTCCCCACCACGTTATCAAGCTCCGCCTTTGAGTGCACGTCCTTTACCGACCCACCCATAGTTGGCTAAAACGCAAAAAAACTCGCACGCAGAGTGTGAGAGATAAAGAGGAATGGCGATAGAAACTTTGATGCTCGAGTAGGATTACCAGTCACCTCCCAAACCCTAGAAGACGCGCGCAAAGTTTGGGCCTGTCGCTCCTTTCGTAGCTGAAAAAATAGTGGAGGGCGTTCAGGATTCTGCTTGTGGGTCCCTCCTACACGTGTCTGACTCCCATAACAAGATTCAGCTAAACCAGTCGGGAGTAGGAGTAAACTTAATACGAATTCAATACAGTTTGGATTTAATGTTAATAAGTTTGGGTCTAAATAGATTGATTAGACACGATTTATAAATGAATCAATATGTTAACATGAAATTTAATCCATTTTGACATGTTTAAAATTTATTTTTAAATTAAAATTTTATTATTATTAAGTTGTAATATTAATATTTTCCAATATGTCTAAGTTTTTATTATTTTTATTGTTAGAATTATAATTTTAGACTTATTCTCTCATATTTGTTATTATATAGTTTGTAATATAAAAAATGCTACTTTGCTCATTTAACTTATCCTCTCATTTTGACGTCTCATGTATTTTATTTTTTTTAATTTTTTTCTTTACTGAATAATTAAAGAAGTGGCTATTAGTGTATTGATTTTTTTTATATATTTTTTTAAAATGATAAAAAAGTATGAATAAAAAAATTGAAAAAAAAATAAAAATATCAATTTGGCTTAGCGGTCACTTGGAGCGGTAGCACTGCTCTTTTAATATTAGTTTTCTTATATGTTAAAATTTGAAAAATATTAATATATATTTTTTAAGATATTGCGGTTATTAATAAATATAAATTTTAACTTTTATGTGAAATTATGTTAATCAGGTCAAATGAGTTATACATTTTAATTTAACCCATTTACATGAAATAAATGGGTTTAAATTAATCGTGTCGTGTTAAGATATTTTTAATTAATTATTAAACGGGTTAAAATATATGACACAATACAACCCATTATCTAAATGGATTGGATTAAAATTTAGAAGTTTGACACGTTTAGTTTAATGGATTGAGTACGAATTGATCTATATAATCAAATATTTATAACTTGACATAACACAAACACAATACGAAAACATGATTTGTCACCCATAATCGGGAAAAGTGAGCTGGTACGGCTGTGCTTACCGCACTTAGCCTCTCACACGTGTCTTAAATAGTGTGCACGCACTCGTGCGTGTGGGATGAAGGTTTCGTTCGGAAGCCAAACTCATCTCAACTCACTTCAACTCATCATTACAACTTTTTTAAATTTCAATATAAAATATAATAAACAATTCAACTTTTTCAAATCTCAAAATAATAATAATATTAAAAAATAATATTCTAACAATATTTTATCATTTCAACTCAACTCAGTTCAACATCTAAATGCAACCGAAATCTACCTCTAATTTGTTTTCCTTTTCGGAAAAAAGAGAGAAATACTGGGCTCATCAAAATTTTATAAAAACAAATTTATAAATTGATGTGATTTATTATGTTAAATAAATTATAAAGCTCTGGATAATGTAAATTATTAATATGAAAAATTATTTAAAATAAATTATGATAATGAGTGTGATAGATCGTGACTTCTACAGTGTGATTAGTAATATTCATCTATAAGTAATTTCGTTCCAAGATAGTATCTCAAGAAAAATTCTATTCATCATCTCACACACTACACATCACATTTTTTTTTAATTTTTTTCTTTTACTAAATATGTGGTATATAAAGGATGAGTAGAAGAATTTAATTAGTTTAAAAAGAATAAAATCCAAAAACAATTTTTTTAAAAAAAAAAATAGTATATAATGTGTAAAAATAATAAGTAGCAAAGCTCGTAACTAAAATGCAGGTACGTTTATTTGATTTTTTTTTTTTTTTTTAATAATCTCACCAAAAAGGGCCACGGGGTGGGTAATAAGTTGTGCAACTCGGCAGTGCAACTATGTGTAATTTGGTGATACTTAAACTCAATCTTGATGTGGAGTTTAAGAAGAGAGGCAGTAAATTATCAGACAATCAGTTTAGGTAAAAAAAAAAAAAGTTATCAGACAATGCATTTCAAATATGTTTATTGGTTAGTCCTAAGGTGAGGGTTTAATAGGGAAATTCAGGCGTGACCTCACAATGGTCAAGAGAATGTTATCCCTAAACATCAAACTCAACATCTATTGGCTATCAGAACGTATGAAAATATTCACTGCCTTTGCTGCTAATTATACAGCAATCTAGTAGTGCTTTTCTTCAAGCATTAAATTCCTAATTCAAATTAAACGGTAACCTGCTACACACTAATATATTTTTGTTTCAAAATTATGTATGCCCTTTAATTGGGATTAACATTTCTCTTGAAATAATGAAAAATAAATAACAATTCTACTCATCATTCTCACACCACTCAATACACTTTTTTTTTTTAATTTTCTCTTACCAATTGTGTGGTATATATATGATAAATAGAAAAAATCAATTAGTTTAAGAAGAATAAAATAAAAATAAAAATAAATATAGTGTATGGTATGTGGAGATGATGATTAGCAAACCTAAAAAATAAAAGGTAAAGACAAGGCAGGTAAACGAAATTACATGCCAAAACTTGATGAAAAATACTAAATGTCACGTTAAAACAGTCATCACATTTCAGAAACTTTCTACTCATTGCAGCATTGCTTAGTAGCTTACATACAACAGTAAGGCTAAAACAGGAAAAGTTTCATAAAATTATGACCAACGAAGAACTGGCCAGCAATAAACACGCGAGGCCCTCAAACTGTTGAACAAATTTTTTTCCTCTACCACCGTATAGCCTCTATTGCTTACAGTGCTCATCCTTTCAAGAATCGATAATTTTACCTTGATATGAATAGATGATTTTTTTGGGGCATTATTTTTTGACAAAACTCAAACGTTTTCGGTTGATACTGTTCAAGTGGATTAATATTGTTCCAGCATTTTCTTCTTCTTCAGTCCAAGCAATGGATTCCTTCTCCAATATTTTCATAACCTATCCAAAATGAAACCGGATAGTTACCGGATCGAACCAGGGACCGTGAAGGAAAATCAAAGGTGCTTAAAAATTCAAATAATGAATAAAAAAGAAAGGCAAAAGAAAGAAAAGATGCTTCACAAGTAGGGAAATTCTAACCCTGGATAGTTCAATCAACATTTTCAAATGTGAATTAATGCTCCATTCTACAAAAAATCATTCAGGTGTGATTCCTGAACTGCCTTTTGAATTTCACAGAATTAGAACTTTCTTTCCACATATTATTACCTTAGCCCTATAAAGTTGTTAATTGGAGAAGCATTATCCAACTAAGATGAAAAAAATCAGCCATTCTTACCAGTCGTCTACGAGATCCTTTTGTGGCATCTTCATCCTTTGTCTCTAAAATGACCTTAAGGGACTTGAATGCTGAAGGGAACGACAATGAAATGCCAGTTATTTCAATTACTGTAAACAATTTGATAGAAAATTACAAATGAGAGAATACCGACTTACATGGGATGCCTGAAAATGATGAAAGATGGCATTTCAGAAGGCGTACTGCATCCTTGGCACCACGGTCATGCAAGTCAAGCGTCATTTCATCTTGTGCCTCATCATTTCTGATAATGAACAAACAGAGGTAAATTACAATTATATGGATCGTTTGTGTAACCCTCCATCCAACCAAACAGATGATATGACAAAATGCACACACAATGTAAAGAAAAGGGAAATCACCTAGATTCAAAAATTTTTCTATTGGATTCTTCATCTGCTTCACAAGCCTTCTCATGAAAAAAATGTCCCTGCAATTTCCGTAGCATTTGTTATAACATTTTTAAAATTGGCCAAGTAAGGGCATTCGACCATGTGGCATTCCTTTTAGAACTCCTATTTTTTAGTCCAGATACATTATAGATATCTGAAAAATCTCCATGTAACTGAAAATAAGAGCCACAATCACAATTAAGTTTGGATTCAGAACTCACCTCAACTCATCTCATCTCATCATTAGAACTTTTTCAAATTCCCACACAAAATATAATAAACAATTCAACTTTTTCAAATCCTAAAACAATAATAATATTCTAACAATATTTTATTCAACTCATCTAAAACCATCTCAACTCATATCTGAATCCAAATAGGGCTAATTTGCAACAGTGTTTAGTCAAAAGATATTAAATGAAGTAGAACAAATAGAACACTAGTGCTTCTAGTCTCATCAAACCACTGTTACTCTAGTCAAGATGGCATTCTTACCTGATCTAGAAGTTTTCCTGCTTTAACACGATCACCCTCAGAAAATGCATCAAGAGCCTGAGAAGCAAATGGTGTCCTTACTTTGTAATGTTCAAAGATAAAATAGATGGCATAAAAAAGGAAATTATTAAGTGGTGACCTACAGCTTTATAGTATTCCTTCATGGTGCCCCGATACTCCTTCACAGCTTTACGAAGAACTTGGTAGCTATCCTCATCATCTATATCTGCAATTGAGAGACAAACTCTAGTAAACAAAGGAAAATATGACTCGAAAAAACCATGTGACAGGAATAGACCTGTTTTTGTAGCAGTGAATGAAACTGCGAGGGCAATACATCACTTCTCCTAACAAAATGATGCCTCATGTTTCCCAAACATTTAACAACATATCAACTGTTCCACAGACCATTCTCTTTTGCCATGTGTAGACTTGGGGTACCCAAAGTTTTGAAAATTACCTTTCCACCCTTCCCATTTAAAAAAAAAAAAATCAGAAAATTTCTTTATGCCCCCCCTCCCCCTCCAAAAATTCCCTCCCCCTCCTTGACCCACTAAAAAGTTCTCCTTGGCCATCCTTCCAAAATTTTATATGACTCCTGTAACCCACAAAAAATTAGAGTGTGTTTCTAAATATTTTAAACCTCTCTACAAACTCGATTCAGGACAATGAAGAAATCAAGTTCCTAGAAAATAGAGTACATACCATCATTATCTTTCCGCAAGTATGTCAGAGTCTTCTTGTGTTCTAGGTCATCTATTATAGGTCCATCCACCACTTGCTCAAGTGCTGCATATCTCTTCACAGCCTTTGTTGTTCTTCTAGGAAACTCATCATGTCTCCCAGGAGCATTAAATAAAGCAACCAAAACTTCCTTCTGGAGACCATTTCTCTCTTCAACTTTTCCAGGTGGTTCTACTTCATTTATAGATGAAGCTCCATTTCCATTGCTGGATTAATGCAAATAAAGATTAAGCAAGACCTAGAAGAAAAAGTATAAATAGCTAATTTTCCCCTGGAGCATGGGGTTGAGGGGAGTTAAATAGCAATAGAACTCCCACCTCGTGCGTTTTAAAATAGAAGTTACAATAGTAAAAACAGAATGGTATATCAATAGCTATTGAGGGATGTAAAGGAAACAATCAAACCTTCTGGGATGATTTACATATTGCAGCTTTCCTTGATGTGAAGGTACTTCAGCTTTTTGACCCTTGTTTGCAAACTGTAAGATGAACTCAAAAAAGCAAGAAAAAACATAATGTATGATAAACCACAATAACTTGCTCGTCTTTTTTATCAGTAAATTACTAGTCTTAATAGCAAACGTGTGTGCATGTGTGCGCGTGTGTGCGCGTTACATGAACGCAAATATTTGAATTTAAGCAAGATCGTTAGTTAACATAAAGCAATGTAGCTTATTTCATAAAGAAACAATAAGGAACTATGTTTTTCAGGACAAACCATCCAGTCCTTGCAGAGGGCATGCAAAACATTCACCATCTGTAACACGATGACACTAGGGTGTATACAGGGACCAACCAGAACCAGCAGCTTGTATATCAAACCAAAGATTATTGGTTGTCTTCAGTCAAAGTGGCTTGGTTCACCCAGAATGAACCAAACAATAGCTATAAATATATAATTTTAAATATATTGTATTCTTTTAGTTTTTTTTACGTGCACTAGATTTTTTTAGTTATTTACTTTTATCCTTTAAATATTAGAGCCCGATGGTCACCAAGGGTTATAATTTTTCTAGTATGATTCACTCTCCACCAGTTCTACGTCACAATCCCAAAGCCCAACTATTGTCATTGTAGCTGCCATTCTATTCACCGCTTCACCCTCTCTCACCACTTACGTCCACTCTCTCAAAGCTACTCTCTCTCAGCCCACACCTATTCAGTCATTCCCTCTTTCATTTCTGTTTGTTACTTAGTTTGATTGTTGTTTTGATGTAAGATTGAATCTGTTTTTAATCTAGTCTCTAATTTCCCTGAGTTTATTTATTTTATTTTTTAATATTCATGTTTCTCCTTTTTCATTTTAAAATTCATCTCTTCGTTATGTTTCTCCCACGCAACAGCCAACTAGACCTACTCTCTTTGTGTGGTTCAGTTGGGTCCACTCTTCGAGAAACCAGGAGGCAGGGTCATCAGTTTGGTGCCCCTCAGTTCACACCCTAGACAATGCTGAAAAACTTATAAAAAAAAAAGAGCCTCTCTTCTCAAAGATTCATGTTCAAAATATGGCTTACTCTCTTTACAATAACCTAAAACATTGCAAATGAACAGATGCCTCCAAAATTTGGGACTTTTGACTGATCCTCAAACAACAAAGGAGATAAACAGCCTCTGCAGCATAACCCAATCGACATCTCATCTAGCCAAATTATAACTCTATATATTCCAACCAAGGTTATATATAGCTACTTGATGACAAGCCAAAGGTTTTACGGAAGATATTGCATTCAATGAAAACTTTCAGTTCACATTGAAAAGTCCCATTCACATGCACAATCCTATTAGACAAAGATATAATTGTTATCATCTATTTTCTTCTTGTATATTCTCTATTCACATGGATAACTCCATTAGACATGAATATAAAAGTCATCATCTCTTCCCATGTTGTCATCAATAGTATAGAGAGGAACTGACCATTTACAATAAAATAATCAATGCAATGAGCAAATATAAAAAATTTCCAGCCTGTGAAAAGTAAATATTCACAATAAATTCCTTTCGCTTTAATCAAAATAAAATGCTAAATATTTAATCAAGCTGAAAATAATGTTCCTCTGGCAAAATACTGAAAATGCAAAACCAATTTGATTTCAGACCATCTCATTTACGTGATGTCATATCAACTCCAATAAATACTTCATGCCTTTGACTCGCATAAGCTTAGTTACGTGGCAAAAAAAAAGGATCGCCAGTTTCTTAAAACTTATAGTAACTAATTATAGCATTACATCAGTTTCTAACTGAAGAAGGAAGCATATATAATCTAAACGGCCACTGCTTTCTAAAATTACTGGTAATATACTAACCTTTTCAGTAGATTCAATAACAAGATTGTTCCTTGTGCCTAAATTTGCTGCTGATAGTTCAAGTAATTTCTCCATGCACTGAACAGTTGGAGAGAAAAAGGAATTTGTAATTAGAGATGCTTTTTTTTTTATTATTTTTTATTATTTTTGATTTTTATCTTACATGTATCATAAGAATGTCGTGGATGAGAAAATGACATAGACAGCACTAAGGAAACTACATTTTATCACTTGCAGAATCGATTTACCATCTAGATTTACTACAACAGTTAAATTGGATGTCTGTCAAGGGCATATAACTTATCTCTTTTATTTCAGAGAGACTTTATTAGAGCACCATTTCCATTTCTTGGAGTGATAGCTCTTCGAATAGGGATACTTGTCCCATTATTTACCTTTCAGTATTCACCTTAAGCCCTCACTTCATTTTCATTAAACTACTAGTCTCTATATCTTATTCATGCTTGAGATTCCATAAAGGCCACCTATTGCCTACGGGCACCGTCTGTTTAGTTTGCTAAGGATGTTATAATAAATTTTTCACGGAAATGCTGACGCTTTGTGGCCCGTACTTCACAGTATTCAGACCCTTGGATAATTGGGTTAACCATGAAGTGCTAGGATCTTCTCAGTTTAAATAGACTTATTCAGTAAAGTATCATAAACCGCCAACAATATTTCCTCTATTAACTTTTCATTGAAGAAATCAGCAGCACTTAATGTCAACAAACTGTATGAACATCTCCAAAAGCATAACAGAGTTCACTCTAGTAACTTATTATTGAAATTTATCACAAAATAAAGGATTTTTTTAAAGTGAAAACAACATAAACAGTATATTATGCATACCTTTGGCATATCAGGTCCACAATAATCTGCATATTGAATAAGAAGCCTGGTTAGTGGCCACAGACATAGTCTAAACAATTCTGTCAAATTAACATCAATAAAATTAGATGTAACAAATGGTTTACCAATAACTTCTCGGATCACATTCCTATCCACCTTGAACCCATCCCCAAGCATTTTGAAAAGAAAATCTTCCATGTCCCAATGCATTGGATCATCTACTGGAGAACCTAACTTAGCTTCAACTTCAGGAAGTTCAGACATCGGCATCACCGGTGAGTCCGGTTTGGATGGTTTGCTCATCCTATAAGACCCTTTTGATGATGATGTGGACCTGATATAGTCCTTACCAAGAATGCTTGAAACAGTACCTCCAGAAACTGGACAACTTTTTTGCTTTGGAGCTCTAGGATTTCCATTTTCTTGACCCAACTTCTCAGAAAAGTTACCACAGGATGACTCTGAAGATTCTTCCCCCTTTACTTCAAAATTAGATGCATTGGCAGTAGATGTAGAGCCACTTCCCTGCATGTCATACAGAATCTCAGCAGCCAAATCTGCATTTCGGCCAGCCTTGCAATAAGCAGAAGCTATTTCATCAAGAGAACATGTAGAACTAAATGCGTCGAGCAAACCCTTCAGTGCCTTCTCCTCATCGTCATATTGTGGCACATTCAAGCCAGATGCTTCCATTCCAGTGAAGCTTCACAGCACAAAAGAGGTTCAGAAAGAGTTTAATCAACATTACAAAATTCAAATCCGGAAGGCAACTATATTCATTACTTGAGGACTAGTGAACTTGCACCAGAACATAAACCACAGTTGAGAGGTTTGAAAAAGTATCTCTCACTAGAAAATTAACAAAAAGAAAAGGGTGCATCAATAACTTGATGCGCAGCTAACTACCAAAAATCAACAGACAAAAGATGTTGATCCGTCATCTCAATTTGATATACAACTAGAATTTTCATCTTCCATGGGTGAGGTAAACAAACAATTAGTACCGTGCAATGCATACATGCTTTCAAAGTAAAAAAAGAGCCTAAAATAATAAAACGAAAGAATCTAATCAAGGGAAGGACGACGTCAATGTTAGAGGCACAAGTGTGCGGTGTCTCCAACAAGGACTTCTCAATGGTCTTCAACCAACTTTGGCACGGAACATTTAAAAAAAAATAATAATAATAAGTGCAAATCATCAAAAAGAAAATATTAGAGTCGATAAGCATAACAAAATGCATCAATATTACGCAAAAGAATGACAAAGTAATCATTCAGAGTTTTTTCTTAAAAAGATAAAATGAAAGTTATCAAAATACAAACTATCACTCTTCGCGGCTCGGTTGTTGCGTTTATTTCAATTCAATAATTAAGCATCGAACCACTTAACCATAGCAGCAAACAGTCAAATAATTCTGCAGAACCATTAAACGCAAAGACTAAAGAGCCAGAGAGAGAGAGATATCAATATATTTCCGCATATAAACAAATGGATAATTAAAGAAATCAAACAAACAGAAACCAAATTAATTAAAAAGCCAAACCACCTCAGTGAATCGGCACCACACAATCAGAACAAGAATGCAGCGAGAGCAAGACCGGTATTAAGATCAATGCAAGGGTGATTCAATCAACCTATCAATTTTCACTAGTATCCCAATCGAATCAAATTCCGACGCAAGAACAAACACGACCGCGTTTGGTAACACAAAAAATGCATTCCGCTCGGAGGTTCCTCGTGAATTTTAAAACTCATTGCTCTTACTAGTAGCAATTAGAAACGTCATCAGTTTCTCAATCTTTGAGCATTATAAGAAGATAAATCGAAATTCAAGCTCACAGACAGAACTCAGTCCAAAGAGTGGAGAGTTTGAGGCACTTACAGTGAGAGACGAAATGAGGGTCTTCGACGAAATGTGTGAGACCGAGTTTGCGATATTTAAGGACGAAAAAAAAAAGCAATGACTGAAAATAAAAAACTAAAAGTAAAAATAATACGACAATACAGTAAAATAAAATAAAGCGGGAGGGAGATGCTTTTGGCGCCTCTGAGCACTGTCTGAGCCGCATGGCCAGATCTTGATGCCTTCCTCTACCTCGTAGCCAATATCGGTCTCTTCCACGCGACTTCTTCATTAAGTTTGCCAATGCTATTTTCGTTATTAATGACAATTCCAAGGTTATAAGTCCAATAGGATACTGCTTTAGGAAGTTTCATTCCATGTCCGATCTCTTCTGGCTTCATCCAACGGTTGAAACTTGAAAGTACGGATGGATTTGTGTGATCTTTGCCTATCGAATATAATTAGCACTATTGAATATAATTTTGACTCGCGTAACAGTGATATGCAACCCTCACGCAATTTTTTAAAAAAATTGAGTAAATACGAAATTTATATTAAAAAATAAATTTAATTTTTAAAAAATAATTTTTAATTTTTTTAAAATAATTATCCGACAATTACGTATTTTAACTGTACGTAACATTGTTCTAATTCTAAATAAGCAGAATAAATTTAACGTTCTAAAATCTCTAGGCCACAGATCATTTATATAAATAATATACTCGAATTGAGGTGGTAGTGAACGGTCAAGCCTCATAACAAGATTATGAATCATCGAAAGCACGTGACAACTGACTAGTTATTGTGGAATCTGTTCATTTTTTAAACAGACGACGTCTTGGTCTACATCGTGTACTCCATATTGGGCTTTGGCCCAGCAAGCTAGGGTTTGGACAAACCCCGTTAAGTTTTATCTTGTTGTGGGATTTGATTTGCTATCATTTGGGTCTCCGGTCATAAAGTAAATAGAGAAAGTTTACTTTACCTACCAACTTGCACCTCCATTTGTTTTAGATTGATCATGAAGAATATTAAGTCATTATCATCATCAGATAATTAAAAACTTATTTACAAGAGGATATGAGGGTTCGACCCCAATAAAAGAATTAATTGTAGAAGATTATCACGATGATCAGGAAAACAC
The DNA here is from genome assembly GCF_004785595.1 of Juglans microcarpa x Juglans regia. Classification (NCBI taxonomy): domain Eukaryota; kingdom Viridiplantae; phylum Streptophyta; class Magnoliopsida; order Fagales; family Juglandaceae; genus Juglans; species Juglans microcarpa x Juglans regia. The sequence continues at coordinate 5,342,300 of NC_054602.1, read as the reverse complement.
AAAACAAGTGAGTAGCGAAGTGTTCGGCCTGATCAGACCACGCTTACTCTAAACAGAATTGCTCCTCATGAGAGGGAAGCATGCATAAAGGGTTCGATCCCTTGTGCATTTACTAATTTAACAAATTGAGATGACGGGCGTTTGTTCACACAAGCACCATGCATGTGTACCTGATTCTCGTAACAAAATAAATGCATGCGATTTCGACCTTCCACAATCAACTCCAGCCTTTGCGCCACTTTCCTCCAAACCAAACCATCCATGCATGTAGCTAGGTACGTAGTCGACATATAAATATGTAGTAGACCCCAAGAGGGGAGTGAAGCATTGAATATATTATATAGCCCAACAACATGGCAGTAGCAAAATGTGCTTACGTAGCCTACTTATTTTTTCTTAGCTTGGGATTTTGTGGTGCTTATAGATTCCCCCCTCCCAAGCCTGATCAAGAAGCTGATCATAAACAAGAAGGCCATGGCATCCAAGGAGGAATGTGGTCATGGGGAAAAGGCGGCGGTGATGGCGGCGCCGTTGGAGGAGTTGGCAGCGCTAGTGTCAATTCAGGTCCTGGATTTGGCGTTGCTGGTGGGAATATTGCTGGTTCCGTCGTTGATCTTGGTACCGTTCAGGGTTCTGGGGTTGGTGTAGGAGGTTCTGGAGGTGGTTTCGGTTCTGGCCAAGGGAGTGGAGGCGGTTCCTGCACTGGGAACGACTGTGGTGGAGGAGGTTCTGTAGGTGGTTCTGGTTATGGCTGGGGCAGTGGTTCTGGTTCTGGTGGCGGCTCCGGCTCCGGCTCCGGCCAAGGGAGTGGAGGTGGTTCCGGCACTGGGAGCGGCTGTGGTGGACGAGGTTCTGGAGGTGGTTCCGGTTCTGGCGGGGGCAGTGGTTCTGGTTCTGGTGGCTGCTCCGGCTCCTGCTCCGGCTCTGGCCAAGGAAGTGGAGGTGGTTATGGCGGTGGCCCAGTCGGTTGGATCCCATCGTTCGAAATTCCTGGTTTTACTATCGGTGGTATTGGATGGGGTGGTCTCCAGTGCACACCGGTTAATTGTCCCGGTGATGGATGCGGTTCAATGAGATTGTACTTCGATTATGGCAACCACAAGGACGGCAAGGAAGGCGACGGCCATCATGATCATGATCAGGACCATAATGGCGTAAAGAGGTCCACAGATGAAAGCCATGGCGAGGATATTGTAGAGCACAAGTTCGATCATCGTGACCAAAAGCACATGAGAGATGCCATGGCCCCAAAGTCAGGCTAGGTGGACCTGGGGCAAGTCCGCTGATCAGCTGCAGGGCGGACGTACTTCAATAAAACATGTGCTGTATATATATATATACACACACACCTTAATAAAACTTTCAGACCGATCTGTTCTAATGGCACCCAATATTTGATATTGTGTCTGGAATATATTGCCAGTCAGAATACCATGATTAAGAAGCGTATAATCAAGGATCAGAAGTATACCTATAGATGTGAAAAAAATATATGAGAAACTACTAATAAAGGATATCAGCTTCATTTTTACGCATTATTTATAGAAACAGGCCATTTTAACACACAAACTAACATTGCTGAAACTTGCGTTTCTAGAAAACAACATACAGAGAGGCTTTTACGATTTTGAAGTGTCACTACGCGAAATGATAATTCGTTTGAAATGGTCCTCCATTTCTTCATCAAGCACGAACCCACTAACACATGATTTCCAGAGTATTCAGTGATTATTACACCGAAGCTTGATAATGTTCACCACGCACCAGCTTGCATGATCTTAAGATCTTTGCTCGCTCTCAGCGACAGCGGCATCTGCCCAATTCGCTGCACTTCCTGTGCGTGGAATGCTAGGTAGCCGTGTGTAAAGGTCCACCTGAAAGATAACTCCACAGATGTGTCCATTGTCGTCTTCACGAACAATTGCTTTAACCCTGTGAAGTGGATGATCAAAGCTCAAAAGCCCACTTCCATTCATGAAAATGCATCCTGCATGTCATAGCATTACGAAAGCCAATTTTTGATCAGCATATAAAGCTCGCTTGTTGTGCAGCCAAGATGGAGAAGGGGGGAAAAGTGAGCTGAACTAACCAGGAGGAAAAGGTGCACAAGATTTTCCACAGGCTTCTCTTATAAGGTTGGGATCATTAGAGCAAACCAAGGACCCATCACTGCCCATTCCCCATTCAAGTTCTACGCGTCCTTCACGGTCCTAACAATGGTAGCAATAATTGTTCGGAAGGAAAAAAAAAATGGTAGAAATATTTTTCCTTTCACGAGCTAGCATTTTTTTTATCGCAAAGTTTGATTTTGTATGAGAAAAAAAATTCCAAAATCAATGGAGCAAGTGAATTCCAGAAACCAACGTATAAAAGCAGGCTAGCTTGAGCTCACCCTGGCTAAAAGAAGTCTTCCAGATGTAGCATCGAAGATAATGAATGCGAATTTTCCTTCGAGATCTTTAATGATTTGATCAGGTGGATAGGGTGCTCGATCTCTCAGAACCTTATAGGCTTCAACTACAATCATGGCTTCTGTAGCTTGTCTTGAAAGGCCATAGTGTCGTCTAAGTTCAGGAGTATTCATTAGAATCCCATTGAAAATGCAGAAGATATCGTCTTTTACTACGTTAGACCTATCATCATGCAAATGAGGGACAGTTTAGCGCACCATGCACGCACTTCATTTCATAATTTCATATATGCTTTCTTTTAGGTTATAAATTAATTTCAGGGCTTTTTAGTAGCTCTAGCAAAAGTTCAATCTTGACTTCAGCACACGGAATTCACTTAAAAGCAAGAAAATCACTCAATATCGCTTTCAGCTAATAGCTAGGAATCGTACAAGAAGTTGGCTTTACATGTTGCCCCTGTACTTACTTGTCTATATGAACGGTGGAACTTCTACTTCTAAATATATGGAGTAGTACCATATTATATATATTATATGTAAAGTTAGCATATATATTGAACAAGATTGAGAAATTTTTGTGATTTACTGGCCAATTGTGAAGGACATAGAAACGTTTAGGGTCTTTATAAAGCACAGAATTTCATAAGATTTCAGGATTTAAGGGCTTTGTGATGTATTTAAGAGGGGGGGGGGGGGGGGGGGGGGGGGGGGCAATTTGTAGACATGTTGGAACTTCAAAAAAAAAAAAAGATTTGAAGGCGACTTCACTTGGTTTTTGGTGCAATTCGAACGTATCAGACATGGGGAAACCACACAAAACTATAGCAGTAGAAATAAGATCATTTAACAAGTAACTAATACCTGGGCTGTAGTGGACTTTCATTTTCATGTGACATGGCCATAAAATTCCCATTTGGAAGGTTGTACATGACCATAGACTCCGGCCACAATGACCGGACAATCTCTGCTATTTCCTGCCTAGATTTCATATTTTCTAACGTCCCCATCGAAGGAAGCTTCAGCTCCTCCGGTGGTTTTCCTATTGCTTTCTCAAACACAGCCAACATTTCCAGGCAATACTTCCAAGAATTCCCAGCTTGCTGAATTTGGTGCACCGAATGTCGTTGAGCTTTCCGGATGCTTATGCTTGCAAGAGTGCTGTGTTGGGAGGTATGCATGCATGTGGCAGCTACAAGGGTCGTTCGGGTGATACGTGTAATGTGCATGGTTGGCTTGGCATGCAGGCTTGCATAACGCCAATTAGAGTTTTTTGGTTTATGCTTCAGGTGTCGGTTTAAGACAAATTCATCGAAGATAACAAAGACGAACTCAAATAACGCTTCTCGAGAAAGAAAAAAAAAAAAAAAAGAAGAAAAAAAAGAGCAAAATAATTGAAGTATATATTTATCGAAATCAGCAATAATTTTTACCGAATTCAGTCATTATATAATGATTATTATTTTTTAATGCGAGACCAAACACTTGTTTTTTGGATGCGACAATTTTGTTTTGTTCATGCAAAAGTTGCTACATCTTTGTCTTCACGATCTTAATATTCTTCTCTCACTGATCTCATATTAGAAGTGACTTCATTTCACTAAAAATTTAGGTACAGTCCGACGAGACTCCCTTGTTTGTAATAAAATTTTCTGGTTGATGAAGACTCCCTTGTTTGGACCGCCAATGGCATTGCCCCCCACCCAACAGTAACTGGTCCACCCTCGATCGACTGAAACTAGGCTAGGTAATGGACAAAAGTTGAAGGGATTGTCAGAAAATCCATAATTGGAGAAAGATGATAACTTCACATACAATTGAGATTTAGAATCAGTTACATACAAGAGCAACTAGTAAAAAGATGAAAACTTCACATACCATTGAGATTTAGAATCAGTTACATACAAGAGCAACTAGTAAATTAAGTTTTTCATCTTGCAAGGATGGGAACACCACACGCAGCAGGAGCATGCTCCTCCTTTTTGTAGACAAGGTTCCCTCTTACAAAAGTTGCCAGCGTTCTTCCAGATAGTTTTGATCCCATGTAGGCAGAGATACTCTATATGGATGAAGTTCACAGCAGTAAGTACTGTATTAGAAGATAATCTGAGTATGCATAATAGAATTGATAGTAGACAAATAACATAGACATACAGGATGCTTAAGGTATACAGTATAGCCATCATCGAGGTCAAACTCCACTTCTGGTTCCCATATGGCAATATCTGCATGGTTTCCCACAGCAATTGCACCCTAGATGATAGAATCAAAATTCACACACTATGATTGGGCAAGAAATTGTTAGGAAATATTACAAAATTGTCTAATCTGCATGTACTGGACTGATTCCAGCAAGCCACTGTTTTGAGCTTGTTAATAATGTCACTTCAAGAAACGTTAAGATAGTATATAAAGGTCAAATTGATGACTTCTCCAAGGTCGCTCTTTTTTTATCATTTATGTGCATGTTAATGGCTACAAACAAAGCAAAATGCTTATTTATTCCTAAATGTTTAAATCACAATGATGAATATGAAAGAATTAGTAATATCACCTTTAGTTCTAGTCCGGCAAATTTGGCGGGCCGCTCACTCCACCATAGAGCCAACTGTTCCAAAGTTACCCCATATTTCTGCCCATATGACCACGTCACAGGAAGAATGAACTGCAGATACTCACAAAAGGATGGCAGTTACTTCTTAGAACCAAGGACCGAAAGACTGTCAAACTAATTGAACCAAGAAATTGGAGCATACTTTCCTTATTACACTACTCTGCATATTCGAAATCACGAGTTTAATGTATATTTCTATGTCCCTTAAAAGTACATCATTTCAATATTCCCCCATGGAGCATGCCTAATTATGGGCAACAAATTGTCCAATGGCCATAATATAATCCTCAACCTCTGGCATCAAATGGGATTAGAAATGACAACTTCGCCTTTCAGTTGGATGATAGAGTATCTAAAGGACAATGTATAGATTTGGCTATCATAATGCTTAAACATATTATGATACACCTAGGCCTCTACATATATATCCAAGCAGTTAGTTCTCATGTCTCCGTTATTTTGTTATTCTTCTTAATTTCCTCCAAGATAAAGACAAATATTATGCATACCAATAAAAAATATATATATATATCTACCATATAGACAAGCTTCCTCAGCTGTCTATGTGTGGTAACTTTTCCCTGTTAAAACTTAAAACCATGCAAGCACACAGAACAGGACAATGAGGTCCCATGCTCACTAACGTGAAACCTCCCTCATCCAAAGATGTAGCTAGGTACAGTGCTCAATCAATTGCATGAAAAGCTTGCTGCAACTTCTAAGATGAGTCCCTCAAAGTAGCATCCTATATAAACAATTGCAAGCTATGGTATTCTTCAGTCAAGTCCCATGGTATCCATAGATTTTGACAAGTTATCTATCTATACTAAATGTAAACACACCAACCTGCAAAGACGATATGCCACCCCAGGCCTTCAAAAAGTTGCCATCATCAAGCAACTTGAGTTCTGGCAGTGTCGGAGAATGATCAGAACTTAACACATCAATATGTCCTTCCTGAAAATACATTAAAACCATGTAGAATCATATGTGGTGTATAGTAAAAATATGGAATTTAAGTCATATGGAATGGAAAATACCAACAAAGCTTCCCATAGTTTTTCTTTATTGGCTGAATCACGAATGGGTGGAGAACACTTAAAACGAGTATCTCCGTCCCGAATCTCTTCTGCTGAGAAAGCCAAATAATGGGGGCATGTCTCCACAGTTATGCTGTCACCACCACCTTTTGCTTCCTGTAACAAAATGTAGAAATGAGACTAACATTCTCAGTCAAAAGAAAAAAGCATTTACAAGTATTGCTTTCCATGAGAGAAGTAAAGTTTGAAAGGATTAACAGAGGCAAATGGCTCTAAGAAAATTCATGTAGCCATTCTCAGTTGGCTGAAATTGAAGATCCACTGAAGGAAGTTGATATGAGGAAGAGAACAACAGTAAAAAAGGCTTCAAACTAAAAGACGAACAGATAATTCTGATTATTGATCTTGTCATGGGTGCAAGTCTATGCCAAAGTAGATGTGTATAAAGGTCAATAAGAATTTGGCATCTTCAGTAATATTTATGCCCCACTGGAGCTACGTGTATGATACCTTAATAAGATCTAAGGAAGAACTTGAATCAGACAAGTGAACGATGTGAAGATGAGCTCCTTCTGCGGGGCCACCATTCCTTGTGTCCTTTGTGACAGTTACAAGCTCCTTAATAGCTGCCTCCTCCCTGATTTGGAATAATGAACGATATCACAAATAATGTAAAATGACATTGATAGAGATCGCTCCAACTAAAGATGATTACCCTGAAATGCTAAAGGTACCTCCTTTTGATAATTACTGGAGAGAAAAATAATGACTACTTTTCTCAGTTTCAAGGGGCCTGAAAATTCAGAAAGTAGTTACTGGTGCCAAAAAAAGGTGGTCAAAACTAGGGATCCTATGTGTTTATGGCTTTTATTTGTGAAATATTGTGGCTAATACATCAGGTATTGGAATGTTTTAACATTACTCATGGAACGAAAACAAAATGAGTTGATTCGTGATTCGTATGCCAGGTTGAAGCAGAATGCATACGCACTATGTCCCGGTGCAAGCCAGAATGGATGATTGACAGAACCAATATGTATAACCACCAGAAATAAATTAATTTCATAAAAACTTTTGTCTGGAGGATAAGAACATAGCAAGCAATAACTCAATAGATTGATTACTTGTTCACAAAGTCACATGCAATATCTTACCATGAAGGTGGCCTAGTCTTAAGATAAGTTGAGTACAAACGAGGATCATCACTACCCTCTTTAATACCCAAGTGGCTTTCAGAATCTTGTTGAAGCTCAGCATGTACAAGTAATGGTCTTCTGTATTTTGCCAGTACAGACAGTCCCTCCTGAGGAATGAAGAATTGTAAATCTGATGCAAGTATGCTAAAATAGTGAGTATACATGCAAGCTTATATTATAGCCGTAAAGGCAACCTACACAATTATTCCTGTATCATGACCGAATATTGTATAATTGGATAAAAAGAACAGTTGGACTATTGTATGAACATTTGGATTGAGTATCAGGAAACAAACCTTAATATGACTGATGTTTGTCATGGGAAAATCGTTGATCCCTGAAGGACACATGAAGGACTACAAAGAAACACAGAGAACTTTATCAGATGATCTCTAATAGAATACTTATCAGAAACAGAAAATCTTGAGTCAAGATGATCTAAATAATACATGCATACTTTATGTTGTTGTATTTTCATCGCATAATAAGCCTTCTTCATGCGTATTTTATCAATAGAAATTCAAAGATGACGATGAATAAAAAACCCACATGATGTGATATTTACAAAATGTTCCAGTTTTACCCTGTAGAACCAGTTTTAGCAAGTTGGCTAAGTAGAATATGGCAAAAATCAATTCATGTTGTTATCATGCCAAAGCAGGTAGTTGATACTATTATAAGTTCAAGAGCAACACAGAACCACACCTGAAACTTAGGTTCCACAAATTGACGGTAGATCTTATGTTGCAGTCCTTAGTTGCTAGAGAGCTTTATTTCATCTACCTTAGAAAGATTAGGTTACTAAATAAACTGATAGAGAAAGGGGGGAAGTGATACAATCATACTTTATGCATGAATCCCTCAAAAGCCTGCTAAATTAGCTTACACTCTGAAAGTAATTATATGTGAGGATGCTAAATTTAACATTGGAAAATCAAGAGTCAGAAGAAATGAGGATTTGGAGGTTCTGTTGTTCAAATAGGGAAATATTATCACCAGTGTAAACTTTGTTCCATCCACGTTTTCAAATGTAAGCAGGATGTGTAGTGCCGTGAAAGCAACAAATACATCTCTAGCAATTACACTTATGTGTGAAGTGGTGGAATAACACAAGCACCATGATCCTAGCAATTACACATATGCATCTCTAGCAATTACAAAAAAGACACTGGCGGAATAACACAAGCACCATGATCGAAATTGAGATATCCAAAAGTGACAGCGTGGTTGTGGTGGAAAAATGGCTTCCAATTAGTAAAATAGAATGCAATTCTCCCCCTAGTTCTTGATCTAAGAAAAGTTACCCAATCCTACGCATGCTTTGAAATAAAGAGGAAAAAACTGAGCATAATGGTTCACACGTTTTTGTGTGGCTGAGAACAACTGATATATTTTAGGATGATAAACGGTTTTAGAGTTTGCGAGTTGTTAATACTGCAAGTGCTACCGAATTGATAAACTAACAGTAACCCTGTTCTATGCAGGCTATGTAAGAATGATCGGTGACAACCAACAGCACTTCTGAAATAGATTACCTTCAAACCAAGAGCACCTGCATTTAGGAGACCCTCAAGAGCACTTGAGTTGAATGCATTTTCAGGAACTAAACCTCCCCAGAAACCTGTTGGTCGCATAGTTTAGAAACAATAGTCCTTGAATTTTCATTAGGCTAATTTATAGATTCAACAGCATACCAACATCAACATAAATCCTCTCCTCTGCTGCTTCAATCTGTTAAGCAGAAGCATAAATGGCAGAATTAGATAGCAGTAAACTGAACTGATCTGCAATTATAACCTCATATAAATTCGCAGCTTCATTTCTAAATAAAAAGAGATGGATGGGATATGACAGCAGAAGAAACTCACACAAATGAACATGAAAAAAATAAAAGTTAAAAGAAATAGTTGGCTTTGTGATGTGTAGGAATGTAATTGAGACAAAATTTCTGGCTCATCATTTGGTACCTTGAGTTTCAAAGTCTCTTGAGACACGGTTGAAGGAAAGTTATTCAGAGGCATGTCAACCAATGTTGTTATACCGCCTGTGGAAAACACAGTGATGATGCAAAATAAGAACAGAGGAGATCAATATTGAAGGGTCAAAAGTTCTGGTATCGCATAGAAATCATGTTAAAAATTCATAACCAACAGAAGGACCTTCGGAACACAGGTACAAATGAGGGAGATTGCCATACCTGCAGCGGCTGCTTTAGTCCCCGATGGAAATCCTTCCCAATCATCTCTTCCAGGATCATCAAGATGTGCATGCCTTCCATGAACAAAACCAAAGAAGTTCACATTAAAAAAATAATAATAATATCTTATTTATATTTTTGCAAGCAAGTTATCTTATTGATACAATCAAATTGACTAACCTCTTATGCACTGCAAATTACAGCCCAACTAAAGAATTACATGATAAACAACTTCCAACAATATAGCATAGGGTTTAATGCAATCATCGGTGCCCTGGTCATGGGGTTTCATATCATTGCGTAATGAGTAGGATGAGTTTGCTACAAGAGATATGTACATCAAATAATAAATACATTTGAAAGGGCTCGGCTAAGGTTACATCTGAAACACAATTTCTGTACAGGATTCTCAGATGTTTGAACTTTGATTCAGAGCAATCCAGTTCGACGTGGCCTTATCATTGGCTCTATAATCAACACTAATCAAAGGAGAACATTTGAATGGACTCTGTTTTGCTTTTTGACATAATCAAAGTTGAAGTACCTTACACTCTGAGCCAAAATGTAAATGAAAATACAGTGCAAAAATGTCACGTATAATTCGACAAAGAACTTTGCAAATTAATGTCTTTGGCCAGACACAACCCAAAATACGGCACCAAATCTATGCAACCATTTATTATGCTTTCAAGGTGAAGAAATATACAAGAAGGAAGAGAGAGCATTCACGGCTTACACGTCAATCAGGCCAGGCATGACAACAGCCTCTCCATAATCAACTACATGTCCCTCCTTGGAATTCCACTGCCTATCCTCTTCTTTAACAATGGATACAATCTTCCCTTCCTTTATTTCAACTGCCATTTACAGATTTCATCAAGAAAACTGCATTAACTAAGTGGTTAAATGATAAGCCTAAAAAAAATATTGGTTTAACAAAAGTTCAGTAATGCTATTTCATGAATCATAATCTTTTAACCAACATCCTTCTTTGTTCCTTCCTTCAATGGGAATCAAATGATTGAAAAACTATTTGTTAATTTTTTTTTATTTATACATCAATCATATGGTTAAAAGTACGATGAATATCAATTTTTCCTAGATTAATACCAATTAAACAGACCTGCACCAGAAATGACCCCTTGTGGTGTCACAATACGCTTGCTGGCTATCCAATACCGCTGGTAAGGAAGAAGGCTGCAATCCTTGTGAGGCAACTGCCACATGGAATGTCAAACTCCATCAGCATAAGATTCACTCGAAATATGAAGATACTAAAATTTCCATAAGCCAAAGACCATTCCAAAAAATTACTACTGTCTCAGGTTTTACTCAATATGACCAGAAACCTTGGAAGAGTAGTTCTGGACGTAGAACAGGAACAAAAAAGATGCGCCCAGCGTCAGCAGAGGTAACATCCTCCATAGTAGCATATACTCCATTTTCTCTGCTACCACACGAGCGCACACAGTCGCAAACGCTCACCCAGTTCAAGGAGACAAAACGAGCCAATTGAAGGAGGAACTCCTCGAGGTTCACGAACTTGTAAAAGTTGACTACTTGTGTTACCCGCCGGGGAAAAAATCCATGTCACAGCACTCCCTCGGCTCCTCACAGCCGGTTGATGATATCAGAACCCATTTGATTTTTTGACGTGATGGGGATACGACTAGATACTCAGATTTAGCAGTGCAATAATCTTCTTGAATTCAGGGAACTACCAGACCCTACTTACATGTGTTGAGCCAGAGATTTTTGTATTCTCTGATTCTGTGTCTAATTGGATGCTTTAATTTGGAAAATAAGACCCAACATTGAATTCTGCCGGCCAGCGGTGACCACTCTCATTCATCAACTAAAGGATATTTTTTTTTATGAATACAAGATAAATTTTATTTTTAATTATTTTATTCTATTCTATTCTTATAAATCTCTACAATATATTAGTTATTTTTTTATTATATAATAATAAAATAATATAAAATATATTTAATTTTAGTTATTTATATTAAATCTTTTATCTATTTATTCATTATATAATAATAAACAATTAATAATTTCAAAATTATTTAATTTTTTTAATTATTAATTTATTTTATTTTATCATATTTTACTATTCTACTTATTATATATTAATTAATAATCATATTCTTATTAAATTAATATATCACTAATTCAAATTAATATACCAATTGTAATAAAATATATGATAAAAAGAAAGGGAGAGAAAAATAATTAATAAAATATATATTTTGTATATGTACAGTAGCTTCTAAATTTGAAAAAATTTTTGAAAGTTACTGAGCTAAATTCTAAATATTTGAAATTTAATAAATTCATTGTGAACATATTTTACTCTCTAATAGTTAAGTATTCAATAGATTTAACTTTTAACTAATCTATTAAAGATGCTCTTAGGCCAAGTGCTATATTTTTTTTAATATCTTTAAATATTTTTAATAGATAAAAAAATACATAATACATTAATAATCATTTTCTTAATTATTAAATTAAAAAATTAAAAAAATAAATATATAAACAGTCAAAATGAGAAAGAAAAATCATGAACATACTATCATTTTACTTCTTTAAATTTTATGATAAATAAATGGAAATTATTTATTCATTAAGGGTGTCTTTCGATATCTAAAATTGTATTTCTAAAACTCATTTTATCAATTTTTATTTAAATTTATAATTTATAATTTTTATCATATTAATAACTGATATATAAAAAAAGTAAATATTCATAATGTTTTCTTAAATACATATAATATTTTTCATAATAAATACTCAATAAAAATTGTATTTTATAGTTAAAGTAATATTACATTGAGTTGTGAAGCGTGTAAGTATTATATAATCGTTTTAAAAAATATTATAGATTTATTATTAAAAAATTAATTTTTTTATATAAATTTCATATTTATTATATTTTTTAAAAGAATTATTTGATAATTACACAGTCTACTACTTAATATGATTTCTATTCTATCTTATACTTGTCAACTCCTAACTTTTCCATAAACGACCAAAATTTACATCGCAATTTGAAATTTCACAGTGCCACGTTGGTTTGTGGGACCGCTCTAGTGGAGCATAGCTGTATATTTTGTTTGTTTCCAGATTGAATAATGAATATTTTGGACAATAATGGTGGAGAGATTCTTTCCGATGAGTCAGGGACCATTCACACAAGAAAAATTATAATTTTCATTCTTTAAGCCACACATTAATATATAATTTATTATTTTTATTAGTTTATTTAAATATACATATTTATATTTATATATTTATTTAAATAGAATAATAAAAATAATAAATCATATATAATGTAATAATGATATTTGGTTGCGCAAATCTTCAAAGGTTTTTGTCTCATAAACACAATAAAAACAACTGCTCTGACCTCTCTCCATGCATAGGAATAGGAAGTCGTGCAGATTATTCTATTTATACTTGGGATTGAGTATCGGGCAGGTTTGGAGTTAGATGAGAATTTTATTTTTTTATTTTTTATTTAAAATATTATATTTTAATATTATTATTATTTAAAAATTTAAAAAATATGAATTGAGATTTAGAAAAATTAAATTATTTATTATATTATGTATGAATATTTAAAAAATATGAATTGAGATTTAAAAAAGTTAAATTATTTATTATATTATATATGAATATTTAAAAAACGTGTAATGACGAGATGATAAGAGAATTTTATATGTCATCCCATTTCAAAGAGTCCAAACTTTAGTCAAAGTAAAATCTTGGGTATTTTGCTCGAGCAATTGTCAGTCAAGGTGTCCAGCAAACTTTTTACTTGATGTCTCGCTCGAGCCATGTATTAAGTGAACTGTATGTTTAAAGTTTGTTCAAGCGGCTAGTCGAATGAATGTTGTGAACTCTCTGTCCAAACTTCACTCGAGCGGCTAGTCCAACGAATTCTATATTTAAGATTCGCTCGAACGGCTAATCGAGCAAAAACTTTTTATCGAACATTCGCTTGAATCACTGACGAGCGAACATGGAACTGATGCCACGTCTTGTCTTTTCTTCAGTTTTCTTCGGCAATTCATCATGCCACTTCCCCCAAGAGAATTACAACTCTTTCCATTTCCCTCTTTCCCAGCCTTCCAGTCTTTACACACTGGCATGTGACGTATAATCAAATGTATTTGTACGCTCGGCAAGTTAGTTAGAAGTAGTTATTTCTTATGCCAGTTGCCATAACAAACTGAAAATCTGTTTAACACTATTTTGCAGTCTGGTAAAGTTTGTTCTTCGATACAATTTTCTTCCATAGCTTATTTGCATCAATTTTCATACTCTGTTTCTTAACCACATATAGAAAGAGGGGAGAGTGAGAAAAAATGATTCTGCAATAGTGGGCGTCGCCTTGCAGAAACAAGTGCACGAATAAGTACGCAAAGCTGATGCAGATTCCATGTAAGACTCTTTTCTCAGTTCTGTCTCTGTGTTTTCTTTCCGAACATCGATCCTGTACATTTTGCAAACCTAGTCGGCTAATGTGTATTGTACCTGGCTCGATTTGTTTATTCGTTCATAGTATAATCTTCTTGAATTTCTATTTATTTTAGTACCGGTAAATTCTTCCCATTAATGTTTAAATGTTTACCCATTTCACTCCTTCTGGCGTTCTTTCGGTGAGCACCCGGGCGCATAGGCCAACTTTGCTTAGCTTTGGAAATTTCTAACACGTTTAGATCAACTGAACTTCAAAGGAAAAAAAAGATTTTACGAAAAGTTCCCCCTCTAAATGCATCAGGAGCAATGATACCACCGTGGAGCACCCTCGACGGTCTTGAATGAACTGCCGCTTCTTTCAACGGAAATTCATGTAGTCAAACTCTCTCTTCTTGGAATCTCCAGCTTTTAGAAGTCAGTGTAGTTGAATTAATGCATCGTAGGCAGGATCCACTGTAATACTGAGTGCATGTTATGTAAAATTGCTTGATAGATGATGGATTATTAGTTCTTCAGTGTTAGATGACAACATGCAAGTAGTAGAAAGAAATCTACGCCCTAAACTTTTAATATCTATCTCAAACATTTTGACTGATTCTTACTGATTGAGTTAAGATGAAGACGTTCTTATCCCATTCTGTTTGGTTCTTTCTTTCTGAAGTGTTTGTCATATTCACTGTGGTTGGATTCTCATTTTTCTTTACCGGTTCTTGTTTTGGGCTTCTTTGGGTGAATTATAAAACGTATTATTCACAGTTAAGCTTTTCTAGTCCTCTAGGTTTTTGTTGCTTTTCTCTTAGTTAGTGCTGCTGTTCTTCAATTTGCATTGTGCTACTTATGTATGACAATATATCGTTGAAACCATAATGAGAATCATTTGGCCACACATTAGTGGGAAGCCAAACATAATGAGAAACCATAATGTCTTGTTTCTATTGAACAGGTCATCTCCAGCTCACAAATGATTAAGCAAGATTCTACCAAATCAGCTCATCTACTGAAAGATTCTAGAGTCACGTAGACTAGGCTGAGATTTTCTCCTTGTGATTGTATTGTAAGAATCTGATTGTATTGTATAGTGTATATTTCTCCATTTTTCTACGTGTCTAATTGTTATTGGTGGACTGTTTTTCACCTATAATCAGTTGGTTGTTCTAAAGATGAACTATTTATTTTATTTTATATAAAAATTTAAAAAAATTGTAATGATTAGATGAGATAACATAAATGAGAGGAGACAAGATATATTGTAAAAATAAACAAGACCTAAAACCGATCCAATGATTGAGGAGCCGCAATTAATTTTCCTAGCTACGAGAAGAGAGGGTTCTATTATTTATTTATTTTTTTAATTTTAAGACAAGATTCTGAAGTATTATATCAGATCGTCGGATTTGGTGTTGTTTATATTTGCTCCTCTTTATTTTAATGATTGTCATTTAAGTGATTCATAACTTGAAATACGACATATTATCACCTACGATTAAAAATATGAAGAATAAAATTGTACATTCAGTATTAGTAATTTAGAAATGTGATGTATTTTTGTTTCAATTTTAAAAAATAAAAATATTATTTTTCACATTGTGAGGCACAAGCACATCATCATGCTCATTCCCCACTGGGCGCCAAGGCACATGCACATCATCCACCCTTCAGAATCGACCTCGTTACAAAAATTGAATGGTCACAGACATCGGACTGCGCCGTTACACAAGCATTTATTCTGCAAATCTGGTAACTATGTACAAGTATTCATTAGTATCATTACAAAAAAAGAAAAAAGAAAAAGTATTCATTACCTTCACCATAAGTGACGTAAGGCCCGGGGACATTCTCACGCTGTTCGGAGGAGCACCCACCGAGGTAATAAAACGACGTCGCAATTCGTTCGCAGTGAATTCCCTGTAAAATCTCGGAGATGTTTACGTCTTTGAATCTTTAGCTTGATTGAAGCTCTGTAATCGAAAAGCCGAAAGCCCTAAGATTGTAGTCGGATTCAGGAAAACATAAAATTTAAATAGAAAAAATAAAACGGAAAAGGAATCGAACTCGAAATGCCTCAGGTGAAGATAATCGCGAAGAATTTCATGGACATGGTGTCCTCCTTGCCCGCCATGAAGCTGGATAAACTGTACGAGAATGCGTTCATCTGCGAAGCCATTCTCAGGTCCTCAGTCATTCTGTTCCTATACTGCTCCTGTTTCTTTATGATTACTTCTTTCTATCCTTTATGCCCTAATGTATGTATATACGTGTCCTTTTTCTTATGAATTATATGTCATTTCCTGTTATTCATCCTCATTTATAATACCGCTGGACTAATTAATTGTTAATAAATGCATCGTTGTACGCTAGTTGCTTCTTCGTCAATGATGATGGTTTATTCGGAGTGATCTTTTGTTGTAAATTATCATAATTGATATCTATTTCCTTTCTAGATTTTTAGTTTGGCTAAATTGCTTGAAGATCAATTCCTAGTGATGGAATATTGATATTGATTTTTTCTGGAAGGAAAAAAAACTCTGAGATGCTATATGTTCAATTTTCAGCATCACTTAGGTTTACATACATACAGTGGAAGTCCTAGAGACTTATTGCATTAAGTTAGTTCTCTGAGATATTTTTTTTAATAAGTTAGTTCTCTGAGATATTGTGATAGCATTTGTGGCTTTCCTTTGGTACTCAGGTCACTGCCACCTCTGGCCAAGAAGTATGTTTTGCAAACGTTGTACATTGATGTTCCAATAACAGCCAAGTCAATGGAGGAGTGGGTGCTTCCAGATGGGTCCTCAAAGCATAGAGTTGCAATTGATAGATTGATTCAATTAAGGATATTCACTGAGACTGTTGACAGGTTAATGGCTTTCTATTTTGTACAAAGATTGAAGTATGTATGTAAGAAATCCTTTTGCTCCTTTGAAGGTGTAAAAGATGAATTAAAAATAAAATACATAGAGTGAGGAGGAGATGAACCATTTAAAGAGCGTTTTTTTAAAGTACTTTTCACTGCAACGACAACCAAAATGGTTGTATGATGTGAGCTATGGAAATGAGGAATGACTCTCTTCGGAAATACTGCCTCCCTTAGCATAAAATTATTTTCTGCACTAGAAAACACCTATGGAGCTTGCAACAAGGCTGTCATATCTTTGAAGCTTGACTTAGCTTGAGCAGGCATCCATGCCCCTGCCCATCCGATTGCAATACTTTTTTATGGGAATATGGGATAGAAAACATACTCAAGTTTTGAGGTTTTTTCCAAGATCCTGGGTTCTACTGTGGACTGCATGGCACTGGATGAAATGACTTCATGCTATGCAATATTATTGTACATGCTTATGTGATAAGACTGGAATTAAGTTTTTCATTCCACCTCATAATGAGTACCTCTGAACTTTCTCCACTTTCATTTTTTTTGTCGAAAAGTTTTAAGAATTAAAAGTATATTTGGCTTTTAGTTGCATATTGTTGGAACTTCCAAAATGCTACATCTAGCCAATCTCTTAATTACTAATATTGTATGTTTTTGTTTTTGGTATAAAGGCCATACATTTTTTATACATTATTTGAGATGACATTCTGCCATCACTATTATCATTCTAATATTCATGTTTGGATTACTGGACTGCAGTTTTGAATCTGCCCATATTCTGTTGGCCTTTTACCATGAACTTTGATGTTTTGCTGGCAGGAGAAGGGAAACAACTTACAGAATTCATCCAACATTTCAGACAAACCTCCAAAAGCTTGTAACACTTGGGTGAGTTTAGATTCATTCCTGTAACTTTTACTTATATTAGTTAGCTTTGATGAATGTGTTTCTTGCTCTTTTCTTTGGATTGTGGGTCGTTGGGAGTCTACTAATTACAGAAAAAGGAATGGATCTACGATGGTTCAAGTATTCTATAAGTCACTCGTGGAGAGATTACATGATCTTTATTAGTTCCAATATGGAGTTTTAAAGGAAACAATTCTAGGTTAATTCTATTTTTATTTTACTTCATCATATGCTGCGGTGTTTTCTTATGAATGTATTTAATTTATGACATCGGAATGCATAGGTTATTAGAGTTGCTGTATAAGTGTAATTTGAATGCCTATTATTTCAGTTTTTTAATGTCATGAAAAAACTACAAAAACATGATCATGCAGTCAATGATGTTTCGGTTATTGCAATGTTCAAGACGTTTTAACTTTATTTGGGATATGACTACATCGTTTAATATGACAGTGAGGTTTTGCCAAGGGAACCAATGCCTTCTGACATAACAGTGAGGCTCCCAAGCTTGGAGGATCTTGAGGTTTATGCCCTTGCACAATGGGAGGTGCTAAGTTCGTCTATATGTTTCCATTGTCTGTTTACTTTCCCATGTTTTTTAAGAAATTTGTGATTGCAACTACTCATTGTTCATTTTACTGACTACACTCTTGTTATTTTCTATTTTGTTAAATTAGTGTTTTTTGCTCCAACTTATAAACTCGGCTCAAGCTGAAAGGCCATTAAATATAAGCCCTTCTATGATGAAAGTTTTCCAGCGAGGCCTTTTGAGTCAAAGGTCATTCTCTCTTGCATCAATATAATCTATTGTAATCGTATGTATGCTTATCTTTTGTGTATACACAAGTATGCTGTATCTCATATTTGGTATGGTGATGTGTATGTGCATTATTACAGGGAGAAGGAAGCTCCACGATTAACTGAAAGTGGTTTTCAATTCTTGGTATGCATCATATGAATCATGATCTGCTTGCACTTCTTATGATGTGTTTTAATTGAAATATCTTTTATCTGTACAAATTATAGCTGATGGACACAAACGCACAACTTTGGTACATCATCAGAGAGTACATCTCTAATTCTGAGGTATGAGATAGTGAGATTTCTTTTCATAGTTCACTTTCCCACTTCCCTTGGTAGGTCCCCATCTCAAGTATATGTGTTTCGTCTACACTCTTCAGAAATTTTGTCAACAGCATCATTAGAATTGGTTTCTCACCAAATCTCTCTCTCTCTTTCTCTCTCTCTGTGTGTTTTTTTTTTTAATGGTGCTTACTGATGATTGTAGAAATTTTATGGTTATATTATCAACGAACGAAACATTTGACCCTAGAGTCTTGCATAGTAGATGCTCACAATTTCCCTGTTTGATTAAAAAATTGTAACCATTTTTTTTTTCTGAGAACAAAGCCAAAGTTAGGATGTTTTGTCTCTCTTGGTTCTTGTCCTTTATGCTTCCCAAAGTAGACCTTTTTTTCTCAAAAGATTTTACTCCCAAAAGGATCATTGTATTTTTTTTTTTGAATGAGTTATAGAGGGAAGTTCAATGATATTTTGTGTTGTGTTTCTTGAAATAGGTACTTGCCTTCTACTACTTATTTCTAGTTTGACTAGGTAGGATAACACAGCTTCATATTTTTCTGCTTGATGCTGTTATTCACTTTACATCTGTTTTTTCTAATTTTGTTCCAGGACCGAGGCGTGGATCCAGCTGATTTGATTTCATTCTTACTAGAGCTCAGTTTTCATGTCACTGGCAAGGTATTGGATATGCCTTGTTGAAAGGTTGCTTTAACTATTTTTCTTATCTTTCCGACAATGTTCTTTTAACCCAATGATAAACAAATAGTAAAGGGTGAGCCCTGGATTCAATCCTATGCAGGAGGGTGAGTTACATTTACCAGTTAGAAAAATTCATTCTTGTATCATGTGTGGAGACCTGTCTGCCTGCTTTCTAGGAAGTTTCTTGCTTATTGTGGATATTTCATTGGCATGATGTCGTTTGCTTCATTATGTCTTAGGCGTATAATAGTAACACGTTGACTGAGATTCAGAGGAGTTTGATTAAGGACCTCACAGATTTGGGATTGGTCAAACTCCAGCAGGTATTCTAGTTCTTCTTTTCTTTGTGTAGAATATTTTATTAGTTATCAAAAAAAAAATCTTAATGATCCCTCAGATGATAGTTGGAGTATTGCTTTCCTATAGGTTTGATTTTTGGCTTATCTACAGGGCAGGAAAGAGAGTTGGTTTATACCTACTAAATTAGCTACCAATCTTTCAGTAAGCTTGACAGATTCATCATCACGGAAACAAGTATGTCTTCTGGGAAGGCCTGAATTATTGTTCAGTCCATAGATTCAGACTTCTTAAATCTGCAGTTGATTTCTTCTTCTTCTTTTTTTTTTTTCGGGGGGGGGGGGGGGTGGGGGGGTTGCATTTTATTCGCCTGAATTATTGGTCAGTCCATAGATTCAGACTTTTTAAATCTGCAGTTGATTTCTTCTTCTTTTTTTTGGGGGGTTGCATTTTATTCCTATCTTCACTCTTGTTTGTTTGTGATATCACTGCCCCACGGTATATGGCCTTACTCCTGAGGGGAAGACAAATCAGTCTTTCAGCGAACATAATTGGTATTTTCATTTTTGTGCATGCCAAAGGTAATATAATGCAAGCCTTTATACTCTTGCTGGCTTGGACTCTGTAATATTATGTGCACACCTGTTTCCCGTGTACTTGGGCTCTTGACTATTCTTATGATCAATAAAATCTTGTTTGCCGATCAAAATAAAAAATGTGCACACCTGTTCTTTCTGGCTTGGCCCACTAGCTTCAGGAGCTAGCCAAAGTTTTGCTCTATTTTCTGATGGAGCCTCAGAAGAACTGCTTGTTTCTGCTCTTCAGTTCTTTTGTAAAATTAAACCACAAACAATGCTGCTAACTTCTTGAAGAAGGTGGGAGTAGATATCTCATAACAATTCCTGTCAAAAAGATATCTCATGACAATTTCTTTCATAACAATTTCTATGTCTATATGAACCAGGATTTGGATGTTCTTAACTAACAGTTCCTAGGTTTTTGTCTCTGTAGTATTTCGTAATTACTATCAGCTAAAGCTGAATTGGAACTTAATTTCAGTATGTGGTCATACTTATCAAAAAAAAAAATTAGTATGTGGTCATTACAGGTCATATGTTAAAAAACAAGCATAAGTTGGTATGTTTAAATTGGACATTAAACAAGCAAATTATTTTATCTGCATGGTATTGGTATCATGAAATATAGTGGTCCATTAATTGCAAGGTTTTGGCTGTCACATTTATATGCCTGCATTATTTAACATACCCTTATCACTTGTTGAGCAATTTTGGATTTTTGGGTTGTTTTGTTGTCAACAGCCCTGAAAACTGTCATTTGTAGGATAAATCGGATTTTTTTAACTTATTTTATTCACTCAGGGAGTGATTCATCTGAGTGCTTCTGACTGTCAATTTCAATCTTCGGTTCACCTGTCATGACTTTGATTAATACTTTTCCTTGTTTAGATTGTAATAATAGTCTTTTTGTCTCACCTTTTTTTTCTGATTCTTTCTGTCTTCCTTCTCTGCAATATTTCCCCAGTTAAGAATTGTGTGTGCGCGCGTGTATAGCAGCTATAAGTTTGTTAATACATATTCCATCTCTTGCTTTTTTCTTTTTCTTTTTTATTTTTTTCCAGGGGTTTGTGGTCGTGGAAACAAATTTTAGATTGTATGCGTACTCCTCTTCAAAGTTGCACTCTGAAGTTCTACGTCTTTTCTCAAGGTATGTAAGCCAATTGGGTGATAGAATCTTGTTGGCCTTCTTTTTTTAGTCAATCTCTTCTTCTTAAACGAGCTAATTGTTTGTGGGTATTGAATTTGTCAAGATGACTTTTGGAGAGGCCTTGATGTGGTTGTGAGATACTTATTATCTTTTAAAATAATGGGGAGGTGCATAAACATGATAAAGCAGTAACAAAATAAAAGGAATTTGAAAAGAAAAACTATCTCAGTGAAGAACCTTGAGAGGTGCATTCTTTGGTGAAAGGCTTGATATTTTACTTTGTTAGTCTTTTGGAAAAGTTTGAAGGTTAAACTTCATTGAGAACCTTTTTCTTGTTTTTATTATCTTCCAACTTTGACATCGATAGAACCACCTACTCAGTTCAGAATGTTATTTTTATTCAGATCCAAGACTAGCACCATAAAGATTATAAGCATAAGAATCAGTAGTTTGTGATTTTCAAGTGATCCCTCTTTTGTATTACATATATGGCAGTTTTGGTTGAAGTGATTCTTTGAAAATCGGGAACCAGTTGCTTCTCATATCAAGTGGAATTGGGTTATCTGAATGGTGAACATTAAAGTGAATTCTTTACATACTGCTCTAAACAGGTCTCTAAATATTTTATTACTAGAACTCATTCATATTTGAAAATGTTTCTAAACAGACCAATAGTATTGACAAAGTGCCAACATTATGTCAATTCTTCCATATGATATCGATATTTTTTTTTATATCTAAAGAATCGAGTATTTCTCTTTTGTATCTGTCATGGAATTCATGTCTTGAATGCCTATATCGTCTTTACAGTAGACTTTCTCTTTACTGCTATCTAGCTCGGTGTTATTGTTACCATCTTCCTGCTATCCAGGTGGCATTATTATATTTTCTTAATCCTTTCTTAGATGAAAAATGCTGTGCTTGCATATGCAGGATAGAGTATCAACTTCCTAATCTTATAGTCGGAGCAATCACAAAAGAAAGTTTATATAATGCCTTTGAAAATGGTATTGCAGCAGAGCAGGCAAGTGTAGATTTCTAGTCTGCTCTAATGCCCTCTAGTTTACAACTCAACTTCATCAAGCTTTAGACCCGCTACATGGATCCATTTATGCAAGTTGAGCCTCTCTGGGTTAACTCCTGAACAATATTTGCAGATAATTACCTTTCTTCAGCAGAATGCCCATCCTCGTGTAGCAGAGAGAATACCATCTGTACCTGAAAATGTCACGGATCAGGTTTCAGTTTTTCTCAGTATTCATCTTTGTATTTAACATATATTATATATATATATATATATATATATATTTAAGCTCCTTTCTTGTCGACTAAATTATGTGATTCTATTTGATCTTGGAGTTGGCAGTGCTCTTTTATCTATGAACAGAGCCCTAAAAATTTGTTTGTTTATTTTCCATGATTTTCTTTGTTTTCTGATGTCTTCGACAGATTAGGCTGTGGGAATCAGATCTTAATAGAGTTGAGATGAGTCCTGCACATTACTACGATGAATTTCCTTCAAGGGTACTAATAATTTGGTACCTTAATGAGTGACATGCAACGACTACATTTTCTCATATTGTATCTGATTGTATCTTATGTCATGCAGGATGTCTTCGAGGCTGCTTGTGATTACGCACGAGAGTGGAATGGGTTGCTATGGGAAGATTCAAAAAGCATGCGTATAGTAGTCAAAGCAGAAATACACAGCCATATGCGTGAACATTTACGCCGTCAAAAGTAGTAGCTCGGATATTATTTAATCCATCCGTGATGAAGATAACAGGAAACAATCGATTTCAGGCAGAGCAACAGGCAGCTGAACATGCTGTGGCCTATCTCTTGTAATACAGATCACGGGAGTATAATGTCCTCTTTAATTAGAATTGTTGAATCAAAGGATCTCCATGTATCATATATTTTTTTAGTTTTTTCCCCTTAAAATTGTAAAATATATATTTTATTTTCTCCATTTATCTCGAGCATTTTTTTATCATTTCTGTGCACTCATCTTTCTTTTGTAAGATGGTCGTGACATGTGCATGGCCTTTTAAAGATGGTTGAAATTTTGAAACATGACAAACATGAAATCACAGTACTAATCTTTGTTTTCATTAGGCCAGCATTCGGCAGCAAATGTTTAATGTATTCACTCAGCGACGGACGTCTAAAAACCTAAGAACCTCGCTACTTGGGCAGAAAATCCATTAATGGTGAAAGAGAAGCAGAGACCGAGGAAGGTGGAGGGGCAATGAGGGGTGATAAATGGCAGAGGAGGCTTATTACTTATTGGCCAGCACAACAGCTGAAGTAGCTAAACTCCCGACAGCAAAAATAAAAAGTATCTTTCCACTTGCAAATTTAGATGAAAAACATACCAGGAATGTTGCTGCCCAGGATCGAACTGGGGACCTTTAGTGTGTAAGACTAACGTGATAACCACTACACCACAGCAACAGATATGGTTCATGTTTCTTAACATTTAATTAATAATCTAAAAATTAAACATCATTTGATTTGAATTCATTTCCACCTCGACAGGAGTTGAGAGGAAAGAAATTTCTTTCCACCTCAAGACAAGATAGAGATGTCAATGGTTCGTTTCCCCGAAAGGAAATCCTGTAGGACCAACCCATAAGAAGACATAATAGAGACGGTTTCTAAGAAATTTCCTACCACCCCGGCGCGGCTCTCGTTATTTCTTCCCCAATATATATCTCGTACTAAGATACTAAAAACTCTATTTATAAGAATAAACACATAATAAATTATTACAATAATTTAATTTAATTTAAAAAGATAAATTTTAATATTAAATTTATACAAATTAAATTTGAAATGATGAGGATGATATGTTCTACAATTTACACACCAACTTAAAAGTATAATAGCCTTGCAAAAAATATTTATAAGATCCATATTTTGAATATATCTCTGAGGCAGACACAGTGGCATATGACATGTGTGATATGGAATTGCTTTCATATCAAAACTTTGAAAAACAATATGTTCGTTTCTTAAAATTTATGATCAAGAAACCCCACCCTACCAAACTTGTGTATTTATCTATAAATGCTTTACTTGTCGAGAAAGAAGAAAAAAAAAAAAAAAAAAAAGAGTTTTGTCTTTTGTCTGTTTTTCATATATTGAGTGGGCTAAATTTGTATGACGCGAGGGTTGGTTGTAAACTCTTAACTACTGTGTGTTCCTCTCTTTCTCCGAGTGCCTGAAAATTTTCCTGGGTTTGTAAAAAATGGGAAGAATTGCCAAGACTTGCCTACGGTCATTGCTCAAACTTGCGAATTCCGTTATGGGTATTATTGGGATTGCGATGATTCTGTATAGTTGTTGGATGATTAGAGTTTGGCAGAGAGATTCATCATATGTTGATTATAGTTCTACTGGTCCATGGTAAGGTACCTGCTCTTTGTCATTGTAGAGTTCTTTCCCCGTCTACTCATTCTTCAAAAAATAGAGAAATAGTACCTTTTTATTTACTTGAAACTAAATAAGTCATCCCCCGTCCGTTCTTGCTTTAGCCATGTTTTCGAAGAAGAAATTTACGGGTATTTATATTAGAAAGAGCACAGCAGTACACTCTGTTTGCTCCTTTGAAGCTTCATTATCACCCCCATAATGATCATATTCGAAATGCTAGAAGTTTTGAAGATCAAGAGAGAACAATCGATGAGCTAAAAGTTTTCTTTTTTAAGTCATTGTTCTTATGGGCGGGGGCCATAATTTGTAAGGCACTAAGTGTCAATGACCTTCTTCTTTCTATTGTAACCTCTAGCTAGGCGTTCTTCATGTATACTTTCTGTATACCTGGGCTTTATGAATATAATATCTTTGATTACCTATCAAAAAAAGATTTGTTTTCCCTCCCTTCATTCCGTGGTTAAATAACATGAAACCTGATCAATATTTTGGTAAACTTATGCTCAGAAAGACAAATTTGTTCAATACATTTTGACTACTGAAAACGTATATCCTGTTGAAATTGCAGGTTCATATACAGTTTTCTTGGAATGGGTGTTGCCTTGGGTGCAATAGCTTGTCTAGGCCACATTGCTGCCGATAGTGCCAATGGTTGTTGCCTTTCTTTTGTATCCTTCTAAACTTCATATCCTTTGCAGATGATAGCATGTTTTTGAAGTGGATGTCAATGGGTCCCTGTTCCTGAAAACATCATATATATGTGTATACTTTCTGAACTCTTTTTCTGATATTAGATTTAGAACAATATACTAGCAGTCTTCTCTCTTTTCCGAGTGTTCAGGAACATTTAAAAATATATATATATTTTTTTAAAAATTCCATCGTTTGCTGCACTCATGCTACTCACAAGCATTGAAAATTGAAAATTTGAAATACGTGTCTATGGCTCGTGTATCTTCAATATTGCTCGCCTTAAATGAACAAAGTATGTGGTGATCATCAGTTTGCTTCTCCTATTGGAGATTGCAATGACAGCAGACATGCTCCTGAATTCTGACTGGGAAAAGGTGATTTTATCTTCATTTCTATCCTACTTCTTTCCATATTCTCTTTCCATATATATATATATATATAATATATTCTCGGCCTCTTTTTTTCCAAATTTAACATGCGAAAATTTGTCTCTTATCTTGAAATGCTATGATACACTATATCAGGATTTGCCAGAGGATCCAACTGGGAGGTTACATGATTTTGAAGATTTTGTGAAGTCAAACTTTGATATTTTCCAATGGATAGGCTTGCTGTTCACCTTAACACAGGTAACATTAACTTGTTCTTTCAATTTGCATACTAACAAGAAGCTGCAGCAAAAATGTTAGGGAAAGGAATTTGGATCACTGCTATCATTCCATTTTAATTAAAAAAATTTGAGATTAATTTGTTCTATTATGTGTTGGGATGAGAATTTTCTGATAACTTTGTCTGTATAAATCAGTTAAGTTAGTGAGTTTTCTGACATGCTGACTTTGAGCTTGGGTGAAAGTATTAATGAACTCTTAAACCAAAATTGATCGGATCAGTTATCTTAACCAATGATTTTGATCGAATCTGCAATCTGAGTCGAATGGAAGTTGGGTTGGAGCATTAATTTAAGTTCTTAAGAAAAAAAGCCGAGTCTTACTGCATTATTTGATTTCTTAGTGCTATCAGCAAAAGCAAAAGCAGGAGACCTATTCAACCAGGCTTTTTATGTAGACGTTTAAAGGCAAATGTGAAACCAACATGCATTTTGAGACTTTTTTTCGTGTGCCATTTTCATGTCAACTGGTTCAAAATTTTTTTTCCTTAGACCTGTGTACATGTTCTTCACCTGCAGGGACTTTCAGTTCTGCTGGCCGTGGCTCTGAGAACTCTTGGGACAAATCAGGGATCCTATTATAACTATGATACTGACGAGGATTATGCTCCCGAGAGGCTTCCGCTCGTAAATAACAAAGTCCAACCGCCACCGTATGTTAAAGTTATATCCGACCCGCACTTTGCCACCAATAATAGTAGCACCTGGAATGTTAGTTTTCTTTCTCAACTTCCATAATCCATAGCTCACTTTTTTTAGTTTTGTTTTCTCAACGAGGTTTTAGGATTTTCTTGGCTTATGTTTTCTTTTATATTGTCTCGTTTGTTGTCCTTCTCAGGCAAACAAGTGAAGGGAGCAGTGTCAAATGTTGTTCACATATGAGAGATGCAACTGTCAGTGTCGTATTTGCTGAGGAGTTGATGTTTAGGAGGAATTTATGAAAGCTAGTGGAGACTCTGCTATAAGCGAGTATGAAAAATTGATTGTATGTGCGCCCTCCAGGGCTTTTATAAATGTCTGTAACTATGCATGAGTAACACATTCATGTTATGCTATTGTTCTTATTGCTGATGCTTGCTTATTTTCTTTCTGCTAGAGTCCGAACAAGTTATTTTCAGTAAAATCTTTCAAGTTAGTGAAACGTGTAGTTGTGAGTGTTAGAGAGAGAGAGAGAGAGAATAAAGTATAAATATGATCCACTAATTGGCACATAAATCAGTAAATCAGGACTTCTGCATTGTAAATGAATAAAAAAAATGACTCAATCTTTTCATCGTAAAACTATATCATTCCACAAAAATGATACAAATAATAGCTAATTCTGGCAATAACCATTACAAATCCAGGGAATAACCCAAAAAAAAAAAAACCGAACCAGTAGTATAGATTAAACACACCTATTCAGATTTATTTGCCTTCCTCTTCATTCGGCTGAATGGACCCACTGCTCGGTCCATAATGTACATGTATATAACCTGGCTCCAAGATTTATATGACTCTAAATCCTCATAATACTCTGGTGCAATCTCTTTCACCTTGTGGAGCTTGCTCCCAGAAATTCTAGGGAAATCATGGTGCTCGTTGTGGTATCCCACACTCCATGTCATAAGATTCAGGGGGCCATAGTAAGAATATGTCTCCTGGTCAGGCTTGAAAACATAATGTTCTGAAATGAAGTGACCAGCCATTGGGTGCAATCCACCCCCAACGAATGTGGAAAGAATCAAGTAGGCAAAAGATTTGCAGCCCCAAAAGTAAACCATGGCTGCATCAAGGGCTATCTGAATAAATAAATTGATGAACTCCCAATAACCAGGAGGTTTTGGTTTCAGAAAGAGAGGCCGGAGAGCATAGAAGAAGAGTTGGAAGACGACCCATATGCTTTTAGTGACAACATTTGTCACAAGATGGGCTTCAGTGTGGCTTGGAATGTCCATATCAATACCATCTACTCCTTGGAAGCGATGATGTTCAAGGTGATATTTTTGAAACGTGACAGACATGGGTACACCAATAGGGAGGTTGGCAAAAATCCCAAGCCAACGGTTATAGACTGGAGTTGAGAAGGCAAGATTGTGGCTGAGTTCATGGATGGCTAAGAAAAGGTTATGGTTGAGAAAAGATCCGAAGAAGTAGGCTATGATGAGTATCTTCAGCCAACCAGCATCATGGAGCAAAGTAGCAGTACATAGCTGAAGGAGAACTGCTGTGGAAACCTACAGCACCACAGTTACAAGGACATGAAACAGAATCGTTAATATCAATAACTGAAATACTATAGTGCAGAACAGTCGCCACATCAAATTACCACTGCAAAAATAATGAAATTAGGACAGGCAGAAAACTGTCCTTCACCAGAAAGAAAACTAGGTTTCCAAAACACAGTCATGATATTCTTCATAGTTGCTTTTAATAATAGTTTCTCATAATTTGAAATTCCCTTAAAAGCAAACTGGGAAAATCTTGATATCCAGTGGCGAAAGACAACACATGAGAGCATATTCATCTCCAACAATTGCCAATAATTTTGCTACTTCATGTTTCTTGCTGCATACCCACAGGGGTTTAGAAGATTGTTCATAGGAAAGAATGTCGTTTAATTTCAAATATGGACAAGTAGCTTTTGGAATTTCTACACAGCCTCAAAGGCATGAAACTAGACTTTGATGAATACAAAGGTAACACTGTCAATATCATAGGGTTGAGCAGCATGACCCCGGAATTCGGCCCAACCAACAGAGGTAAAGGTGGAAAAATTTACCCCTACCCCAGCAGGAATAATGCATTCTAATCGTATCACGAAATTGCTTTTTGTACTTCAAAATTGAATATGAAATACAAACAGGTGTCATTCAAATTCATTGATAGGAGAGCAAATCAACAGAAGATGCCAGTATGCATTAACTGTGTTATCGAATCTGGAAGATTACATAGATAGCTGATTTAGAATCCATAATTAATCAGTTTATATCAGCAAACGGACCTCACCAAACATAAATTTTTAACAGGAAGTTTAATGCTGGAAATGTGAGACTTAGAATAGAATTTAACGAAATCAGATCCAAATTTACAATTACAAAAAAATGCGGATTCCTGAGAAGTCATCAAACATTAGGAACAAATATTAAAAGTGCTTCGCCAATCGTGAAGAATGCAGAAACCTTTAAATATAATCCAAACAAGCACAACCCTGCATTGACATAATGGCATAAGTAACAAAACCAAGAAAGTTCAATTTGAGTTTCTCTATTAAGGGGGAAAAAGTGGACTTAAAAGACAGCGGTTAAGAAACAACACCGGCCAAACCGCACAAGTCATTTCAAGAAAATGCAATCCTTAACCGACATCCAAAGATCAAGAAGCATCTATCTCATAAAAGGAAAAAGAAAAGAAAAAGAAAGTTATCAAGAAGCATCCAACAACCGCGTAAATCACATTTAAACAGAATATACGCACAGAGCGATACAGACACAAACAGACAACAGACAGGAAGAGTAAGAGAACCTTGAGGAAAGCCCAGGGATCGGGGCCAAAGAGATCCTTGATCTGAGGGTACCGAGAGAGAATCTGGCGGCGCCTAGTAGCGTGGGGCTCGTCCGTGTACGACCAGAAGAAGTCTGCAGCCATTACCCCTTCCGCTCGGTCTTCCCCTTTGCGCCCCATTTCTTCTCTCTTCCCCTCTCCTCCTCACGCTTACTTGTTTTGCAAGTTCAAAAATTTGAAGGTGAATCCGAATGAATGAGCTGTGAGGCTGCGACCGTGCGGACAAGAATCCATAGAGGAGCGTTTCGTTTGGACCCCATTGGCCATTCACGTGGGTCGTACAGCTTAACGGATTAGTGGCTTTCTGGCGACAGCTAATAACATATCCATTGTTTCCTTGTATATTATTTATGTATGTGTATTTTTTTTTAAGAGCCCTATTTTACCAAATATTTAATAATATAAAGAAAAAATTAAATGTTTCATTTAACATACATTGATATCGCTAAATGATGGACAAATAAATAGAGAATAATAAATAATTACAAAATTATCAATAACATAAGTTTTTTTCTAAATAAGTCACTGCAGGCTTGACAGGTTGTCCTAATGAGAAGCCATAAAAAAACAGAAGAAAAGGCCAATAATAGCTCAGCATTCCATGTAAACGCACGTAATGCTTCGGCATAAAAAACAACTCAATCTAATTAATATGTGATTTATCATTTTTATCCCGATGTTTGAAAAAAGGCATTCACCTTGAAGCTCGCTTGCAAAATTACATGCAAAGCAAGCCATGAAGAAAAGAACAGGAAGCTCATCGGTGTAACAACGAAAGCCATCCAACAAGAAAAGACATTTTCAAATGCTTCTTTATAAGCAAGCTTCAAGCTGTACAGACATATACAAATGGTTCTTAAATACAATCGATGAACCCTCCAAATTAGAAGACTCTCAAACTTCACGCACCAGCCCATCATAATTCAGGCTGGGTTCTTCTGATCAGAAGCGGGAAGAAAGCACTGCAATTTCAGCTGATCTAAATTTGCCGAATAAATTATGGTCCTTATGAAACCAAGAAGAAAGGGACACCTGTTCATTTAGAGACCACAAGGGAAAGTGGGCTTGCTTTTTTTTTTTTTTTTATACTCATCACCTTAGGTGAGAATCATAAGTATCAAAAAGAGTATCGGGCACAATCAACGGTAACTTATCTATATACATGAAAAGCCTCCTAAGATTCTCCCTCGTTACCGTTGCCAAGTCGACTACATCCTTGCTGTCGGTGAATACCCAGAGATCACACGAGTTCACTCTCTTAAGACTGTCACGACAAAAGGGACATGACTGCGACCGTGATCGCCTGCATTAAATGCAACAGATCGTTACTCTTATTTAGATTGATTGCATAATAAACAAACAAATGTTTATAGCATGGACCAACAGAAAATGAGCTAGATTACTCAAAAGCCAATATAGAATACAGGTAGACAACCAAAGAAATGCATTACAACCACATAAACGACAAGAGCTATACACAAACAAGAAACTAACTGCAACCTGCAAAGGAACTCAATATCAAAATGCAGCATTCCAGCGCCAACATGGTTAGTTCACATAAACAAGTTATTATGATTTTGTTCCTTCCAGTCTAACGTGTTTAAGAAAAAAAATCGTATGTGAGACAGACAATCTAAGTAAAAACGAATTGTCTGAAGATAAAATAAAAACATAATAAGCCAGACATCTAAATTGACAAGATCATTTCATCAGGAACAAGAAGCTTCTGTGACAAGATGCTAGAGCCCTAGCGATCATTTAACCATTACATTTGACAAGCTAAATTGTGCGGGGACCTCCATTGCAACATATATTTCCTTCCCTTTTCATTTCAAATTCAGAATTCACACATGGTTGCACGCGATGCTTGACAATTCACAAAATTCAGGACTACTGGATTGTATCTTCAGATGGCACAGTCAACGAAGTAAAAGTCAAATATCAATTTTATGCTGATAATCCTAAATTCAGTCCCTAAAATACCTAAAAAAAAGAAATTTAAGAAACCAAATTCCAAATGCTTCCTATCGGAATCTCGCATACTCTGCTATTAAATGCAATGAACCGGAGATTGTGGAAAATTGTAAAATTTAAGCTTTGAAGTTTTGGCAATGTACAGATGTCTTGAGACAGCCAAAGATGGAGATGGGGAATTAGTATTATTAAGGCATGGGGAAAGTAGATGACAGGTGGAATGGGCTACTATCCTTTGAATCAAGGAACTAAGTCAATAGAGTAGCACAGCACCATGAAATGCACTAAACCTTGTACGAGTTAGATTTTTCACATTCCCTTCCGCTCTCTCTCTCTCTCTCTATATATATATATATATATATATATATATATATAATTAGCACACTTCAATGAATTACTCCAAGCATCCCACATTCAAACCTAATACATCATAGGCATAATCTTTCCAATATCAGGAAACAGAATAATAAAAATAAAAACACAGATCACGGCTTCAATTTTTATTGGCAGAAAGAAAAACAACAGGCCCACCCCATTCACAATTAATATGCACATAATGTTTATGATCTTGCATATTCATATGCACCAATTGAAAAAAAAAAATGATGTTTCTGTATATTCATATTCATGCACAGGTACATCTATCTCATTAACATAATCCAGTGACAACCCAATGTTCACAGAGTGCATTAATGCATATGCACATATACCTCAATCCAAGACAGACTTATATTGCTTGTAACTGTTTAAGTTGTTAAGACTTCACCACAACGAGTCCTGATCGTGGTTGATCATTTACTTGAATTACTCAATTGTCTTTTCCACCAAACATTTAGGTACAAGTATATCACTCCAAATGGGGCAATCAATCAATGAAGAAGGGGCTTGCTGGACCTGATTATCTAGTATTAGATACAAAATTAATAATAATAAAAAAACGATCCCAAGTCCATGAATTGTCCAGTGCATCCTTAATTAACTTCATTTGCAGGTACTAAATATTATATACTAATTATCACATAGCAAGTATTATCTACTAACTATTTACCCAAGACCAAGATTAAATAAATTGTGGAACGTTTTGAGTTCAAGAACCAAGGAAAAAGTATCTTGAGAGATAGAGAGAAACTTGGAGGTACCATTCACGGTAACATTTCAAGCACATGGCATGATTGCAGTTGGGCAATACAATCTTACTATTCATTTCCATGCATATTCCACATTCTTCCTCTCTTTCATCGTCTACATCTGAGAACTGTCTATATTCCCCATCATCTCTTCTTCGATACCTCTCCACACAAACTGCCTTCTGCTTTTTATCTTCTGTATCAGTAACACCTCTTTGAAGTTGCAGTAACGAGGGATAAATGACCGCTGATCCCAACAAGAATCACAGATTAGAAAGATAATAGGGAATAAATTAGGCAAGCTAATGACTCCAAACCCGAATTTGAAATATGCTGACTCCAGAAGTTACCATAGAACTCCCTTATACTTGCTTTTCTTTCATGAGTGGACATGGTGGTTGTGCCATCCACATAAACCTGAAGCATAAGGCAAAGTGCGGAGGTCAGCCATCTCCATGATTGGACAATGAGCAAAGGCATAAATCCCATTTAAAGGAACACAAGTGCAACCTTGTAAATGAGGATTCTTAGCAGTCCAAGGGCTCCTGCAAGGTGGCAGTCTGTCCATTGGACCAGAAAGAGGAACAGGTGTGCTGCCGGACTATATGACATCCTCATCTGAAGGCAGGCACCATCATACTCCCTTGGAAAATCTGACGCACTGCATCTTGCATTGCAGGATAAGAATTTAAATAGAAAGATGAAAATGGATGATCAGTTTAAGCTAGCAACGTCATCACAAACATTAGAAACTCATGAGGCACCCAAGTGAGACGTATCGAGCATTTCAATTCCAAATAACATGCCATTAAAATTTTCAGCTTCCCACTTTCTACAACTTAGATTAATCATTTTTAAACACCCAATTATGTAGATAAATGCCCATTCAATCATTACAAAAACATGAAAATGGAATTATTGAAACATTGGAGTTTGGACAATACAATCCGTAACCTGACTCATTTAATAATTTAAGCACATCAAGATCAATGATACAGCTCCCCAAACTGGTGGAACCCATTGGCCACATGGGCTTACAAACGCATGTTATCAAGATAAAGAAAATGTGAAGACATAAATATAAAAGCTTCGATGTTTGGCATCATTAAACCCCTCCCCCAAAAAAAAAAAGAAAAAAACAGAGAGAGAGAGAGAGAGAGAGAGCAAAAAATGTGGTTCAATATCACAAAAGAAGTGTTATCCTTAGCATCATCTTACCAACCTTTTTTTCTTTGGATGGGTGTCTTACCAACTAAAAAATTGAGATAACACCAAGCTACGGTTCGGACTTCTGAGCAACATATGGTGGGAAATTAAAAAGAAAAAAAAAAAATCGAAAACCCAACTCAAGCGAAAAAGGAACCAAACTTGCATGTGGGGAATTAAAAAAGTAGGCTAACTCCTCTCCACCGAAGTGTTTCAGAGAGAGAGAGAGTTTGGCCTGTAAGATTCAAATCCATTAGAAAATCACATTTTTTTTTAATATACACGCTAAGTAGTTGTTAAAAAATAAAAAAATTAAATGTAAGAACCAGAAAACCCAAGAACATTAAATTCACATTTCATACGACGCACCTAACAAATTCAAACCGATGGCATGCATATTCAATTTTTTTTTTAAAAATGACAAAAATGAGACTTTTTACAAGAAAAAAGGACAAAGAAACCAAATTTAGAGAGACCCTCATGAACTTACAGAGTATTGGCGTGCTGAATGTCAGCTTCAAGAACTTTGAGAGAGTCCTTGAATGATTTTCTCATAGAAGCAATATACATCTGGACTTTTTTTCACTCACGATGTGTGAGGGGGGGGGGGGGGGGGGGGGGGGAGAAAAAACCCAGAATCAGAACCGATTCTCAAAACCAAAAACCCTAATTTGAGCCCCAAAACCCCCCCGAGTCTCTATCTATCTCAGTGTCTCTGTCTCTGTCTCTGTCTCACACACACACACACACAGAGTCGTCTCTGGAGGAATTCCTTTTCAGTGTTTTGCGGTCCGTGGCTTCTATAGTTCTATTCCATTCTGTTCTTGAAAGCGAAGACGGGGGAGAGAGAGAGAGAGGACACGTGGAACCTGGACGGATGTCGTGGAGCCTCAATAGAGAGCAATTACAATAAATAAAATTGCGAGCTTCAAAGAGATGCACGAAATGGCGAGCCCCGTGACGCCCTTATCCACTCTCTCTCTCTCTCTCTGGTGTGTTTTTTGTCTGCCACTTTTTCCTTCTCTTTCGGTTGCTTTCGCTCCACGCAGTCCGATAGTGATGATCATCACACCATCCCCTTCGATACACTTTGCAGTTTGCCCCCGTCATTCCATTTTATTTACGACAATGACTTGAATATGTATGCTTAATTATCAACTAAATTTGTTTGTATTTAGTATTGTGCAAAAAACAATAAAAAATATAAATATTGTAGCTCACTTCATCCATCTATTTCCATTTTACTTAAATAAATTATAAATTCAAATATTAACTTTATCTGTTTTTGTATTAACACCAATTAATGGTTATTAAAATTATTTCAATTATTATCAGATTTTAATTAATGTCTTGCATCCATTTATGTAGAGGGAAATTCATCCCCAAATATTTTTCATAAGAAAAAATTTATTTTCAAGCCAATGTATAGAATTATTTAATAAAGTATTTACGTGTTGAAATTTGATTTAATATAATAAATTTTCAAATTTAAAATTTTCAAATTAAATTTTATCATTTAAATAATATGAAGTGCATTTTACATGCCGATTTAAAAATAGAATAACTATTTTAGTAAATAAACTACGGGACTGATGACTGTG
This sequence comes from Juglans microcarpa x Juglans regia, assembly GCF_004785595.1. Classification (NCBI taxonomy): domain Eukaryota; kingdom Viridiplantae; phylum Streptophyta; class Magnoliopsida; order Fagales; family Juglandaceae; genus Juglans; species Juglans microcarpa x Juglans regia. Next base: position 5,306,527 of record NC_054602.1, on the reverse strand, counting down.
GATGAATACCATCATGTTGTGTGATACAATTTAGGCCTCGTTTGCATTTAAAATCTATCTCAACTCATCTCATCTCATCATTACATCTTTTCTAAATTTTCACACAAAATATAATAAACAATTCAATTTTTTCAAATCTCAAAAAAATTTTATCAAATTTCCACATAAAATATAATAAATAATTTAACTTTTATTATACTATTCACAAACCATCTCAACCTATTTCAAGCCATTTCAACTCATTTCTGAATCCAAATCAATGAATTTTTGGTAGATTCTTCCCGAATAAAAAAATAAAATAAAAATATTTTTTCACAGATCGACAGAATGGTATGGAATTTCCAAGAGTTTCTGTTTCTTTGGAGGATAAAACCGTCATTATGATATCATGGTGTCAAATTTTATGCATGCACGTCAATCTCTTTTTGAGTTTTTTCTGCTCCCTTTTTTTTATTCCGATGTACATTGCCATTTGCCACATCACATGCATGTATAATGTCGTTTGAGATTGACAAATAGCCAATCAGGTGTGAACACTTTTTCATATTCCAAATTTACATACAAAAGACGTATGAGGTACCAGCATGTAATACATCAATCACCTAGCAAGCCCACTGGAAACCTATAACAGAGACCCACAAAATAATAAATATCAAATCTTTTGCTTAGATATTTGCACCCCACTCCACCAAAAAAAAAAAAAAAAAGCGTAAATAAAAGTAAAGGAAAAAATAATAATTAAATACTTTATGTCATGTATATGCTCAATCATAATTTTTTTATAATTTATAAATTATTTACAATTTATTTTTAATATAAGATAAGATGGTAGATACTCCTACAACATTCATTTACTCATTCATAATTGCAAAATCCTGTTTTAACATCTCTAATTGCTTTTATCATTGGTAATTATTGAGTGTGAGGCAATCATATATAATTATAATTCCAAAGTCTACGAATGATTTTTCCCAAAAAAATTGTTGTCTGAACGGCCAACAGACATCACCTAAACTGATTTTGTGCAGGACAGAATCTTACACAACTATATGTTATATATATATATATATATATATATGAATTTTATTGAATCTTTTTACTGAAAATTGAATAATATTAGATAAGTTATAAATTATATAAATATCGTATATTTATTTTAAAAAATAATAAAATATATTCTTAAAAAATTAATTTTTTTACGTAAATTATATATTTATTTAGTTTTAAAAAAAATGAATAGCAGTTACACACGTATCATTTCTCGTGTTTTAAAGGAAGAAGGTGGGATTCAATGAATCTGAAGCGAAGATTATTCTAATTTCTGGTTTGTAATTGTGGAAGGATTAAAGATAAGTGGGAAAAGATAGTAGGTGGGGCCGGAAACCCGGCGAGCATGGTATGGGTTAGGTAACAAAAATGATGCTCTCCAACTCAGCCGGCAATCCTTACCCGCTCCTAAAATATATATATCAATGACATATTGAAATAAAAATAATTAATCACATTCACCCACCTTACTAATTAGTATCATTCAACTAACCATATTTAAAAAAAAAATCATTTTACAAACTTTTGGGTTGGGTATAGAAATCGCCACTGGGTTCCAACGGTCTGAGCCCAGCCTGGACTTTGGGCAGGCTTGGTTTGAGTTCTCGGCCTACTGAAATTGGGCCGTCAATGAGGCTCCCACAGCCTTGATTCTCAGCCCTTAGCTCAAATTTAATGACCCCGGTTCATAGCTGGACCTGTAAATAAGCCTGGATTGTCCACCTGCTCTGGTGTTGCAGCGGTAAGAGGTGAGCCTGTCCGTGCGACATTTTCGTTTCCGATCGATTCCCAAATGGAAACCCAAATTTTCGCGATTCCCATCAGTTATTCGAATCCTCAATTTGCACCCTCAGTTTTTCTCTTTGATTTTCCGTTATTTTCGAGAGGAAGCCGAGAAAGTCTTCGTTTTTCCCGCCGAAAATGTCTTCACGTGGCCCACAAGAGCATCTCTGTAAGAGCTAGTTGTGCTTCTGGCTCAGCGAATTACGGCGGGTGGGACGAGTTTAGAATCTTCGGCGACTCGGAATGCGATGGTGAGTCGGATCAATTTCGAAACTTTCTGGTTTCCGTTAAAGTTGAAGATAGAAAGCACATATTCGTGTTCCTTTTGGGGCTTGTGTGCGCCCTAGCCATTTCTAGAGTTAGAGTCTCTTCGACTGTTATGTTTCCAGCTTCAATTTTGGTTTTTGCTATTGGTTTTTCGTTTGGGTTTATTCGTGCCGGAAAATTCAGTGAGGTGAGTGAAAATGGTGGTAAGAAAAGGGTAAAAGAGGAGATTTATACGGTTTATACTGATAAATCGAGTAACTTGGTGGATTTTTTTTACGGGTTTGATGTCAAGGTTAATAATTTAAAGAATGATATACAAAAAGCTATTGATAATAATGAAATCACAGTAAGTGATTTGGAAAGTTATGTAAATGAAATTGAATCGCTTAGTTCATCGGCTTCGAAGGCAAGAAACATCGCCAAGGCTTCAATAGATAACGCGGGGAACTCTAATGTTTTGTTGGTGGAGAACCAGAAGCCAAGCAGAAGGAAGAAAGAGCTTGGTGAAGTTGGGTTGGAGTTCTTGCAGTCTGTTGGAAGTTTCTTTGGGGAGAACTCGGTTGGTTCCAAGCCTAATAAAGTGAAAGATAACATTAAGCGACAGACCGTAGAGAGATTGGTAAACGATCAAAATCGAGTGAATGTATCTACTTCTGCAGTTGAAGAAAGTGATTTCAATTTAGTTGATGGTAATAAAGGAAATGGGAAGTTGGGTGTGTCTCAAGATTCATCAGCTTTTGTTGAGAATGGTAGTAGACGAATAAAAATTGACTCAAAGGTGGGGAAAATGAATGAAGGGGAGATTGGTGGCAGTGGTAAAAGATTTATTGAAAGTGAAGAGTATAGTTACCGGAATAACAGTTTGCGATTTACAAATAATCAAACTTTCTCTTTGAAGATGGGCCATGATAACAGAACCGAGATGTGGGAATCCCACAATAAGTTTAACTCCGAGGAGTTTAGAGTTAGGACGAAACGTTTGGGAACTGAAGCATCCTTTGTTCAACAACAGATGCTCAAGAAATCCAATGGAGCTTACCGAACTTCTCTCGACAGTGAAATGAATGACGATGAGACATACAGGTTCCAATCTAGAGAAGAAATTTTGAATCATGAATACGATTCTCATATGGCTGACCAGCTGTCCTCAAATGAGAGTGAGGTTGATTCCTTTTCATCTCCAAAGGTTTCTGATGATGTGGTCTTTGATAGGTATTTTACAGAAGCTAATGAGCTTCTGAAACAAGCAAAAGAGTATATAAGGAGTAGACGTGATAAGGAGTGTGCTGAGATCATATTGTACAGGTCTGCCAAGTTACTCTCCAAAGCCATAGCTATGAAGCCCGTGAGTTTGTTGGCTGTGGGCCAATTAGGCAACACCTATCTTCTTCATGGGGAATTAAAATTGAAGATGAGTCGTGAGTTGAGAGCTCTCCTTTTGGGGGGTGGTCCTTTTCCTATTGAGAAGCGAAATGGAGTACTCAAGGGATTAGGTGATCAAATCACTGGCAAGGATGAAATTGCATCTGTCCTTGTTAATGTGTGTGAAGAGTGTGAAGAACTTCTCGTGGAGGCAGGAAGAAAATATAGATTGGCATTATCTATTGATGGGAATGATGTAAGAGCCCTATACAACTGGGGTCTTGCTCTCTCCTTCCGTGCTCAATTGATTGCGGATATTGGACCGGTAGGCATTCTTCTTTAGTATAAACTCGAGTTTTGGAGTCCTCATATTGTCAGCTGAATGAGGTGTGGAAGTTAGAGAAATATATTTCCTAACCTGACATAAGTTTTCATTACTACATTGTTAGGTTGGTTTTGGTTACATTTTGATTTGATATGCACTATCAATTTAAACTTTAAAGTGTGCTGCTGGATTTTAATTCTGAAATAAATCTTTTCAGGAAGCTGCTTTTGAGGCCGATGAAGTATTCTTGGCTGCAATTGATAAATTTGATGCTATGATGTCCAAAGGCAATGTTTATGCACCTGATGGTAAGTTTTGGTTGCCAGTCAAACTGGGTTCGTGATGTGAATATTTATTTCAGTTGCATCTACATGGTTCAATTGCAAATTCTGCATATACTGGCATAGACAGAATCTATTGTCATCATACAGTGTTGGTACTGTAAAGATTATGAAATAGATGTGTTGCATGACAATGATAACAACTATGCAATGCCTTGAACTACAAATGAGACAACGTACCAGGGTAAAACTTGCACACAAGTCTAACAGTTGAATGGATGGGTTTTGTATCTTCATACTTGGCTGCATTTTCATAATTCTGCTTTCATAAAAATGCTTTGAAGTGAAAGCATAGAGCATTCATTTTTTGCCGGATGATACATGAAATCATGCAGTAGAGAGAAGCACAGAGCTTATTTTTGCCATTCCAATTTTTAATTCAGACATCATTTTGACCAAGTGTGAGATTCTCATTTAATTCATTTTGCGAGTTTCAGCTTTGTTCAGATGGGGTGTGGCTTTGCAGCAAAGATCTCGCTTACGCCCACGTAATAGTAAAGAGAAAGTGAAATTACTGCAGCAGGCAAAGAGGCTATATGAAGATGCACTCCACATGGACTCCGACAATCTCCAAGTAAGAGAAGCCCTATCAACATGTGTATCTGAACTCAATTTTAGGCACTTTTGACGAAAGAATCAGCTCATATTGCTCTTTGTTGCATCACTCTGTGTTTAGATTTATTATCAACAGTTGGTCTCTCTTTTCCCAGTTTTGTCCCTTCTCCACCATTAGGGTGCAAAATGCATGATGGATAGCCTCTTATATCCTTTTTTTTTTTTTTTCGTATTATGAATAGCTTTGATGTAATAATATGAAAGAAACCCGTTTTTCTTGCTCAGTGTCTGCTCACTCGAGCTATTGATTTCACTGGATCCATACCTTATTTTTCTCATTCCCAACCAATGCTTTTCCATTCTGTGTAAGTTCACTGGAAACGGTGGATGATATATTATCGCAAAGCTTGTAGTGTCGCTGATCAAACTTGGTAGGAATGAAGTTTTTGTTTGGGTCAGTTTATATCAGCCGGCTGCTCTCTTAAGCGTAGGGTTCATAGCTGAATTGCCCCGCGGCTGCATCCATTTGCATTCCAAAGCGTGTATATTATTTTACAATTGACGAGCAGCAACTTCAGCTTGCATTATAATGTTTGCGTAGGCGGTTTATTTATTGTTTGCCTGACAACTTACAAGCACAAGGTCAAGGTCTATGGTAGTTTTGTAGAGGATTAGATCCCAATGCAGTGTCCAGATAAAAATTTTTTTAAAAAATAAAAAATAAAAAGCGTGATCCAATGTAATAACACAAAGGGATGACTGGTAAATCAGATTTGATGTTCTTTAATCGCGATTGCTTGTCACGTATACACGTTGAAGACCACATCTTCCTGATAAGTATCTCGTGGCAGATAATTGTGCTATGATGTTAGATGGTTTGTCGAAGGAGATGTTAAGCGGGCACTTTTTGAATGAATAATATCACCTTATGGCCCGATTGAAGCTCCATTTTGTTACTTATCCCTGCCTAATATTTCTCGAAACCGACTCCGTTTTGCACTTTTTAAGTCCAAGTCTAAGGAGTAGGGACTCGGACTCGGCACAACTCGTTATTTGTGGAATACCATTTGTAACTTTGTTTTAATTCAGGAATAAAGCTTATTGTTGTTATTAGAGCACAACCTTATTCAAACTTCAAATGTTCGATTATAGCAGAGAACATTGTGGATTCAGATTCTTTGTCAAACTCTACTATGGTGATCTTGCAGTTTTGACTTGTGAGCTCTCATCATCTGAGTTATTTCTTATAACGAGTTCAAACGTTCCCGGAAAACTTTCAACATGGCTGCAAAGGTAACAATCCCAGACAAACTCCCATCCTCTTCAACAACCCACACATAACTCACGCGATGCGCGAGTGCCTGAATCATCACCGCCACCAATGAGTTCCATGGGTAGCACACGATTGCTTCTGACCTCCTAACCAACCTCGCCGAATACGACCCTCCTGACTTACTCCTCCCCGACCCAGACTCTTCATCCGACGAAGACGAGCACAGCGACAATGATGTGATTGTCGATTCCTCTTCCATTAGTTCCAAAGCCGCTTCTAAGTTTTGCGCTTCCAGTCGGTCTTTCACCAGCTGCACTAGGTCCTCTGGTGGACCACCACAGTCTATATATGCCATTAGATCACCCGCCGAGAGAGTTGCGATCGCCGCCGAGACAGACTCGTCGCAAGAATTGAGCGTGAACGGCGAGATTTCGCCGATCAGCTTGCCGTCTAGGTCGACGATGGCAACAGAGGTGTGGTTGACGAGGGACTGGGAGATGAGGGGCAATGCAGCCAATGCAGGGTCGTCGTACTGGACGGCGAGGATGTTTTTTGGGTCGATTACATTAAGGGTGTTGATGGGGTTGATGGGGGTGGGGCAGAAAAGACCAATGGAGTTGAGGAGGTAGCGTATTATGTCTTCTTGGGTGAGCCAGCAGTATTCCCGATTGTTGTGGAGGGTGGACTTGGAGGAGGGCTTCTGCAGGAGCTTCTTCCTCCGGCTTTGACTTGGTATTGGTATCACAAGATTCTGTGCTCCTTCAAGTATGAGATCTATAGCCTCCACTAAGCTGCACATTTATCATAAGAAAAAATCAAATTAGTCATATAGCAGACACCAAATCTCCCACAACTGTCTAAAGAAAAAGATGGGATATTTGAGGATGGGAATCATGGGTAACAAACCTTGCGTGGGACTCCAAATGCCTAACGATCCCAGTAGGAGTCTTGGTAATCAGAACCGAGAGCGACGACTGAAGCGCGGCGGCTGGGGACCTTAGGTTCTCTTCTTTGCAGAGGAAACAGATTATGTCTACCATGCAAACCTTGCCTACGCATCGGCAATCATCGGAGATCCTCGAAGACTTGTCGTGGTCACAGCTCCACAAGCTCAAATAGCTCTCGCCGAGCCTCTTCAGGACCGACAGGGCGTCACCGACTGTCGCGGAAACAGAAAGGCTCCTAAGGGCAGGCTTTCCAAGACATAGATCGAATACCTTCCGGGAAAATATGCTCACTGCCATGCACAAACAAGAAGCTCAAAAGAGAGAGCTCGAAGAGCTGGACGGTGAAAACGCAGAAGTTTCTGGAGAGATGGTTATGGAGATGGAGAGGACAGCCTATTTTTATTGAAGCATTGATGCTGGCATCTGATATATATAGAAGGTCCTTACAGGGAATAGCCGGTCACCACGGTCACACCGTACAGTACGATGCTCATCAAGGACCGTGTAGTGGAGCGGCGCCCAACGTTTTCCGGTTAGGTGCGTACGGGTCTCGAAGACAGCTAATTCTAAGCTAAAAGGTGCCGGAGAAAGTAGGATTAATTGCGTACTTCCATATGCAACTGGGGTACGTACAGCAAGCCATTTTGGTTAGAGTATGATTTTTTAAGAAATGACGCAGATAGATTTATAAAAATAAATTTATAAATTAACATAATTTTATGTGATCTATTAAATTTATTTTATAATAAAAAAAATAATTTTATAATATGATAAATCACATCAAATCATGTTAATTTGTAAGATTATTATTGTGTAATTTTTTTGTGACTAAAATATTTCTCTAATTCTTTTTACAATTTTTTATATGATTATGTTTTAAAATAAGAATATTTGTATAAATTATATTATTTTTATAAATTATTTTTATACAAATATCTCTCATTTAAAATATAATTATATAAAAGATTGTAAAATGTATTATATGTCTATCATTTTCCTTTTGATTAATGTGTTATTGGAATTAGATCTCTATTATCCAAAGAAAAATGTTTTGAGCCAAAAAAAGATTTTATAAAAATAAATTAATGTGGTACGTTAGATTATAAATTTATTTTTTATTGTAAATAGATCTAACGTAACATATGAAATCATATCAATTTATAAGTTTATAATGTAAAAAGAAAAATAAACAGATCAAGCATATTTTGTTAATATCTAGAATTATGTGTGTATTTTCGTAATACTCACTTTAGTATTTATCTTTCTCATTCTAGATTCAAATGATTTGAATATAAAATCTAGAGAATCTACATTTTAAAAAAGAACAACATATACTACAAAAGTGATAGTTTGATACCAACATAATTGGGAGAATTTCACGTCATGCAATAAATATACTTTTAATAACTTATCTTTTAATATTAATTTGCAATTTACGACATATCATTTTGTAATTAAAAATGATGTCTCTAAGTTCTATATATATGCCCTTGCGTATTAGCATGATACCGGCAAATTTTAGCTTTATATCCACAAAAAATTATACAGAGATCACATGGACTTGCTCGCAAAAATAAAAATTAAAAAAAATTTGTTATAGTTTGCCCAACTAGTTGTATATTCATTGTAAAAATTATTTATTTATGACTAGTTATTTATTGTAAAAATAATTATTTATTATAAAAATAAATATTTTATCATAAATAATCATTCTCATAACAAATAATCTGATCACAAATATTCATTTTTCTTATAGTGATATTACAGTCGGAGCTATCCATTTCTTAAAATGAGATATTTTTTAATATTCCTCAATTTTTTATTTCCCAATATAATAATTTTCCTTCCATACTTTCCGGAAATGGTAAAGATTTTAAAAGCAAATATAGTACCAATCCAACTACCAATGATCTTAACCCAATTTCCTCCTTATTTCTAAAAAATTAAAACCAAGAATCTTAACCCAATTTCCTCCTTATTTCTAAAAAATTAAAACCAAGAATCCAATATTAATATTCTTCGATCGTCATTAATTTTCATTTATGGAATTGGGGGATATTTTCAGCAAATAACTGTACGCATTCATGTGATGTGAATGTGACACCAAAAAAAAAAAAAAAAAAATCATCAGGCATATACTCCCGTATATTATATATAAGCATGGTTGTGAATTATCTATATATATATATATATATATATATATATTTAGAATTGAGATTGTGACAACCACGACCTGCACGTACGTACGTGTTCCATGGCAACACTTGATCAGCAAACTTCAGCCACATATATTGCAGAGATTCCTATTGGTCCATTTACGTCCTTTTAATGCCAACGGCCCACGGGGACATGGATAATAATTTCCTTAAAAAAATTTCAAAAAACAAAAAGGAAAAGCTTATATATATTTTTATGGGAATATATGATGCTATCATATTATTTTTTGATTAATTAAGAAGCTTTGACATCAAAAGTACTTACATATAAAGTTTTGCAACATACGCGCAGTACTACTCTTTTGACCATTTGGTGCATATTTGGAATTACAATAGGAAATATAGCTTATAATTTTATAATTTATAATTTATAATTTAAGTAATAAGTTTTACTATTAAAAATTTATTTATTATTCAAAAATAATAAGTTTAAAGTACTTTCAAATTTCAAATATGTTACATTTGTTTATAAACAAATTAAAAAAGTGTTTTATGATGTAAGAATGACAATCATTTGATTTTTAAAAAATTATGACCATATTAGGGGTGAGCAGCGGGTATCACCCCTAGACCATATCGTTAACAATTTGAAATTTATAATTATCTGAAAGTTATACGGCTATATATTTTCACCCATTGATAATCTTTTTAAAATTTAAATTACATTCCGAATTATTCGAAAAAACACATTTGATGTTTTTTCTTAAATGTACTTTTTAACTTATCTGAAAGTAAAAAGTACTTTAATATGCAATATCCAAATAATTTAATTTTTTTCATTAAAGAGTTTTTAAAGCTATTTAATCATTTTTTAAGATTTCTAATGCAACTCCAAACGTGCCCTTGATCGACTTGTTGCATGAGCATGGAGCTGTATATTTCTAACTTTTCAATTTGTTCGATGTATCTGTAAGAAATATTAGTAATTAAATTGTAAAATGAAAACACTAATTAATATTACATATTTAAAATGAAATAGAAAATTTATTATTTATTGAATTACGTATCAACTATGTAATTAATGAAACTGTACGTTAAAAGAGTAGATCAATACATTAGGATTATATTTTAAGGAATTAATATTTCTTGAATCCAAAAAAAAAAAAAAGAAAAAAAAAAGGCATTTATTGGAATTCTCTTTGATACGAAATAAGATTATCTCCATTTCACGTAATTAATTGGATATATATTATCTATAACTTTGTATAAAATTAACAGGAGTAACATTAATTTCACCTAAATTAAAATGAACAAAGAAATATTATCAGTTTCACTATTTTTACTAAAGAAATATGATCAATTTTAAGTAAAATAGAGAAAATTCTCAACCATGCATGCATGAGTACTTCACATTATTATAATCTACAACACAATGGGTCAAATAATCCACAATCCTATCCCCAGCTCCAAGCTTTGCAGAAATAGATACGTACGTACAACTTATTTCCTGGAATCAAGTACTGTTAGTAAGTATATATATATATATATATATATATATATATATATATGTTCATGGGCAGTGTAGTATATACGTATTTGAGAGTAATGAAAGAAATCGATGCCATTATTTATAAGGGTAAACAAACTTCCTAATTATAGACCATCTAGAGCATACAGTGATTCTCAACCATTTTCTTTTCTCCGATCGAGCGACATTAATTTCCACCAACTTATTAATTACTTCCGAAAAATAAAATAAAATTAATTCCACGTACGAAATATTGAATTTCTGTCCATTAATGGGGAAATCTATTCCACCGTCTTTGCAGTAGTCTATATATATATATATATATATATATAATTATAGACCATCTAGATCATACAGTGATTCTCAACCATTTTATTTTCTCCGATCGAGCGACATTAATTTCCACCAACTTATTAATTACTTCCGAAAAATAAAATAAAATTAATTCCACGTACGAAATATTGAATTTCTGTCCATTAATGGGGAAATCTATTCCACCGTCTTTGCAGTAGTCTATATATATATATATATATATATATATATATATATATATATATATAATCTTGAATGGTAAGAGATTTTAATTTTTAAATTTATTTTTACGCCTACAGCCATTAATATTGTTTACGCGGTCAATATTCTCAGTAGTTATACTATCGATCGAATGAAGATATATCTCTACATGATCATTCATAAAATTAAAAAAAAAGGCTGTCACGATCAGTCATGACGTACGAATTATCTACAATCTCAGAACGGCCACTGTTGTATAAGAATTCTAAATTAAAGATCATTTTCAAGGAGAATCCCAAGTAGTGATGATCAATTCCATCCGCATGGCTTCTGATCTTATATATATATAGGTCGATATATAATTAGTATTGAGCAAACCCTATCGCCTTTGCGGACATATATGTATTAATCGATCCTGATCTATTCTATCTAGCTTAAATTAGAGCAGCAGAAAGTTGAAACTAATAGCGCCACGTGCATGCTACAGTACCATATATGTGTATATTTTCCTTTCTTTTGAATTTGTAAACATATATATAAATGCATTTGCTGGCGCCCGGGAAGGGGCTTGAACAACGTATGCATGACTGTTATGCATGTATTCTCTCCGGCAGAAGCCCACTTTATTGGAAAACTTTAGAAAAGGTAGGCAGCCATCGCAATAGATCCATAAAAAAACAGTGCATGAACTAGTAATATCTGGTGCTGATCTATTTAGCCGCCCAGCCTGAGAAATGGTGCTCATGTCGTTCCCATGATTGAAACAGACGAAAGCAGACAACCACGACGTACGACGGCCGACTTCCTTGACCATTTCCAACCCACGTCCATTTAAATATTTTGTTTTCTCCCTTAGTCTACGTTTTGTCAATGCGCATTCGCGTGTGAGAGACAGCAAAAAAGGAAAAAATAATGTCACGACGTTCAAGCTAAGCTACTTGACAAAATTAAAGTTACAAGCATGTAGCAAAACTCTATATTACTATTTGAATTCATTCACATAACACCAATAGATATTGTAATTCGCCAACAACCAAGACAGGGATACTATATAAGATATTCCTGAACGAAACCAACTTTTATTTGATCAGCCAGACACGGCCGCAAGATTTTCTGAGGATCATGATGATTTACTTGGTATTATCTTTGAATATATGATATTGGGGTCCACGCCCTTGTTCCCCAAACCTACGTTTGGGTTATCTTGAGCCACATGTAGCTGCTGTTCTCATTAATAAGTTGGTATATAATTAGTTGCATTTTTTCCAACTAATTATATATACCAAGTTCTGAAAGATCATTCTGATACAGTGATAGGAAACATTAACTTCTGCTCCTAATAATTGACTGTTCATTAGTTTTGTATGTATTTTTGTGAATCCGCGATTGCGGTGTCATTGTCCTCGAGCTGGATATTTCCTTGCCACAGTTAGAATCATCGAAACATCAACATGATAAAATAAAGTTCGTATCCAATTAAGAAGAAGCAAAGTTGTATTTTTGCTCGAATAATCTCGATTTTTCTCAATCCATCAACATAGAAGTGTTGAATACTGTCAATCTGTATATATATTATATATATATATATATATATATATACACACACGTGTGTGCGCGTGTTTGTATGTGTGTGAAGTTGATGGTTGATGATCAATGTCCCACATGGATCTCAATATCTTAGATGGGTCCCGCCTGCAAGGTGCTAATTTCTAATCTGCAAAGTGGAAAACCATTTATATTTTGTGTCCGACCGGCAACATGATCTACGCCTTTTTTAGATAATGAATTGGGATAAAAATTAAAAATTAAATAAAATATAATTAAAAATTTTTATTTTAATATTATTTTTATTTTAAAATTTAAAAAAATTGAATTATTTAATTATTTTATATGAAAATTTTTAAAAAATATAATAATTAAATAAAATAAAATAATTATAATACCCACGAGGTCAGGTACCTACAAGTACACAACAAGAATCATGAGGATCCAGAAGAAAGCCGAAAAAAGGGCACGGATAGCCGAAAACAGCAAGGGCCGAAGGGCCCAATAACCATTTCTCAGAGTCATGAGAAAAAGAACACATGCGCATGCAAAGGGCCAAATGACCCAAAACAAAATCTCTTCATCAGCTGCGTCGCCAACTCGACATGCATTCATTCTTCCGAAGAAAAAAGAAAGGGGAAAAAAAGAAAAAAAAACAAAGAGATTGAAAAGACGGTAAATATTGATAAGTGTAGTGACAGTGGTGATAGATAAGCAACAAAGCGAGCTTATCTGTTCGCGTCGATGCCGCGTTTGATTAGGCTTGGAAAGGGCAACCGGCCTCATGTGGGACAAAGCCTTCAGCTTCAGGACAAACACCAGCCACTCACTATCAACCGCTGAAAACGAATAGAGTTTTGTCCGTACACGTAACTTAACCCATAAGACGTACGATTACCGTCACGGACTATTTATGGTGCTAAACAAAAAAAAGAGCAGTGCTACACCGACGGTGAAGCACGAGACGGTCCCGACAAAGTAAAAAGGTTTTTTTATTTTTATTTTTTTATACCCTTGAACATTTAAAAAAATATTACAAAATTATTATAAAATACTCATTTGATTATTAAGTAAAAAAAAAAAATTGTCGCAACTCATTCGGAATCCAACCGTAGATGAGAGCAGTATTTCAATTACAGTAATGCTACATACAGTCGTAAAATGCGCAAATACCACGCAGTCGCTTTGAAAAATAATAGAGTCCATTGTTAAAAAATTAATTTCTTTTCATGTAGATCCTATATTTATTCATTTTTTTCAAAACGACTGCACGACGCTTGCATACTCACGACTGCAAATATCATTTCTCTTTATTAATATATCATCTGATGTGGTATTAGGCTATTAGCCGATTACACCACGGTTCTCACCGCGATTGACGTAGAAGAACTGTTCAATTAATTGATATTTTGAGAGAGAGAGAGAGAGAGAGAGAGAGAATTAGTGGGCCCGGACTGTAGCGTACTCTGCAACAAGTAATAGGAGAATCTGTTTTGGGCCTTCGGCTCACTGCATTGGCAATGGGCTCAGTGTTTTGAAAAAAAAAAAAAAAAAGAAGAAGAGAGGAAATCTTATCTGTCGCACCGAAGTTTTCTGATTAATAAAGATGTCAATAAAATTGAATAATAATTTTTTTCTCTAAGCAACAAGCATGTTAGATGTGTTCCTTACGCCAGAGTGCGCACTTTAATTTTGGAGAAATTGTCATTTTCCCAAATGAGTGCAGACAGTGTCGGATGTATTATATCAAGGGGTGTGGAGTCGGGCCAGGGCTGAACGTCGATCGTCGGTCCTACGAGGTATCCCAACCGAATGTTTTCAAGATATATAAAGACATATCTTTTGAAGGCCTGGTTTGAGGGGCCTTAAATAGATATGTATATTCGCAAGAATTTCTTTATTTTCTGATGGGCCATTTTCCTGTGTATTTCCATGGTCTTTCCAAGCCCATTTTTGGCATGCACGACGGGAAATATGCTGATCCGGATCTTGCCAAGCCCATGTTTGGTATGGTATTGATGAGGCTTCTGTTTTCCTTGTTCGGCATTTTTGACATTGATATCCGGGCCCCTTTATATCACTGTTTCTGTTAAGCATGGTTTCTGGGATCTTTACATAAAAAATGGTGCGAGGAATATTTTAATACCAAGCTGCAGGAACTTCCAAATGTGCAGCATTGTGTCAAAACACGAACACTAGGTATTGCAACAAGTCGTATCTTTATGAAAGGTCTCATATTACCTAATTTCAAGCTGCAAAAAAGAACGTGTCAAGAGGAAAAATGAAAGTTAACCGTTCATCAATTAACAACGTTAAATATTCTCAAAATAATGTGTCTCTCAAATACTGTTTTAATTAAATATAGTACATAAAAAATAAGATACTCCGAATATCCTCGATTCTAAAGTAATCTACAAAGTAGAAACATCATTAAAATCTTGATCCACAGGTGCACGCAAAGAGGCACGAGGAAAGTCACCCAACCACGATGATCTTGCTGACTCGGAACACTGTCACTCACTCTGACCAGACCCTTTTTAATGCTTGCTTGTGGATAAGATTCTGCGGTTTGACCATTTCTCACGTTTAATAAAGCATATCTGATGGTAGTATTTAACTGCATGAATAATCCTCCTCTTTGATTATATGAAACTTCACATGGCAATATTATGTTAAATTTATTGAAAAAATAAAAAATAAAAAAAAAAGATATAGAGAAAATTTAGAATTTCATTCTCTTTTTTATATTTTTGAATGTCCTTTCATTTTAATTTTTTTTTAATAAATAACGTTATACCCAATGATACAGCTTTGAGCAATAAATCTCAGGTAGTCCAGTAATATTAATTACATTTAAATAGTGAGGTATTTTTAAATTTTTTGTGAATACTAAAAAAATATTGTATAATAATAAATAATAAAATAATAATAAAATAATAAATAATAAGAAATTCCACCTCGATACTCAAATAAGGTCTTAGCTTTATAATGTCAGAATATACTTGGAGATAATTTTGACAGCAGAATTTACAACTTTAACTAATCATTTCATTCCATCTGGGTATTCCGCGTGTTCCAATTTCAAGCCTCGATCTATGAGTTTGGATAACTTCGACACGTTGTCCCTCTCTCATGTCTCACGCTCTATATAAGATCCGGACAAGATATGTTTTTCTGCATCAATATCTGTTACCTACCTCCTACTGTAAAACTCTCTCGATCGGCTTCTTGTATCTGATCGGTTTACTCTTTGAAGTTTATTGGTTGTTAGGAAGATTTTTTTTTTTTTTTTTTTCTTTTGGAAGGAGCAGGAAGAGATGTTGAGTATATTCAACAAAGGTTTGGTTCAGCCACCTCAGGAGCTGAATAGCCCGGCGCCACTGAATTCTTCTGTGAAGCCGGCCAAGCTTTCACCAGAGATTTTGAAGGACTTCGTTTCTCAATCTGGCAATGCCTTCTCAATAAGCTTTGAAAATGCGACTTCTTTTGCTTATGTTCCACCCGAGAAACCATATTCCATTCATCAGAGGTACGTCTCTGATCTCGACTCTCTCTGTCCAATCTATGCTTTCTTTAAACCCATTTGTTTCTAGTTTCATTTGTCAGCCATCTCATCTTTTTCTTTCCTGGGTTTATTTCTGATTTGCAGAATAATTAATAAATTGATATTTTGCAGATTGTTCTGTGCTATGGATGAAATATACTGCATTTTCTTGGGGAGCCTAAACAATCTGTGCAGCCTCATCAAGCAATACGGCCTATCAAAGGGCACAAACGAGGCCATGTTCGTGATGGAGGCCTATAAGACTCTCCGTGACCGAGGTCCATACCCAGCCGATCAGGTCCTCAAAGATCTTGATGGAAGCTTTGGATTTGTGATCTACGATAACAAGGCAAAAACAGTCTTTGCTGCACTGGTAAATCTTCCTCCAGCTCTAAAATGAACATCGAGTGTAAACTTCTAAAATGTACAGGAGGGTGCATGTTTCTGTGGACGGCCTCATGATCATGAGTTCATTTGCTTACGGCTTTTGTTGGTTGTGTAGGGTGCAAATGAAGAAATTAGGCTCTTCTGGGGTATTTCAGCTGATGGGTCTGTGGTGATTTCTGACAAGTTAGAGGTCATAAAAGCAAGCTGTGCTAAATCATTTGCACCATTCCCTACTGGTATGTACATAATGTGCTTTTGTCCTAAAGAATCGGACGTTCCGGGTTAATAAATTATTTTTATATAAATGATCGTGGCCGTCAATTCTTTCGATTGCATTGAAGCAAAATCTAACCTCCGATTTTGGTGGGTTGAAATGCAGGGTGCATGTTCCACAGCGAGCATGGGTTGATGAGCTTCGAGCACCCAAGAATGAAAATCAAAGCAATGCCTAGGATTGACAGTGAGGGGGTCATGTGTGGGGCCGACTTCAAGGTTGATGTTCAATCAAGGATTCACAGCATGCCCCGTGTTGGAAGCGAAGCCAACTGGGCAATATGGGGCTCTCACAATTCTGACGAGATTTTTAGGACAGGATAATAACGTGAAGAAATCAATCCACAGTTCCACCTGTTTTATTTTCCTAGTTAATTCGCGTTTGTATGTACATTTGTCTATCTTGGCGAGTTGCAGTGACCTGCAATTCTTTTATATGGATAAAAGAATGTTTTAGATATGACTTGGGGCTAAAGCCTACATTGTTGACAAAATAAACCAACCTCTGTCTCTCTCTCTCTGTCCAACTTGTTGAACTGGTACTCACGTTAGAGAGAGAGAGAACAATAAATATTAAAAAGGTCAAATGGATAAGTGTCCCCCAACTGCCAATGGCCCATTGACATCGTTCTGTTCTCCACGAGGATGACAAGTGTTCAAGATTCAAAAGTTGGAAATCATGATCTATTTTGAGGTCTAAAAGACAAAACTGTTTTTTGCCATAAGGGAAGTCAGATAGGATAGATAGACCGAAAGAAGAAAAGAATTACTTTACATTTACCAAATTGACTCAGAGTCAGCTTAAACCAAAAAAAAAAAAAAAATTGAGTCAAGAGTCGAGGAATGGATAGATTCTAAGCTCTACTTCCAATGACGAAGAGGACAATCGTTCTGCCATTTGCATATACTAAGGCAAGGCAAGAAACCAGTTTCTAATATCAGTGTGGTTTAATTATTGTGTGTTGGAAACAACTATAAGCTAGTTAACCTCGTATCCAAAAATCGCATAAAAAAAGAAAGGAGCTAAAAACCCGAAACAGCTAAAAACAGCTAGTAACAGTTCCTTGTATAGTGAGAAAAGCTCATTTGCTAGTCTTTTAGCTTCATGAGTCGACATAACAAAGTACTTATAAAAAAATAAAAAAAAAATCGACATAACAAAGTCATTTGATTCTTCACAACTAGAGAGCGAGAGCAGATTTAACATGTTAAAGCGATGATACAGCTGTGTTTGATCTCAAAGTAATGGAGTCACAACACTCTTATAAACAGATTCTGTCCTTGCTGTGAGAATGGAAAGATTCGTTTGAAAGCACCGCAGCAAATCGTCCTAGCCTCAGAAGGGTGGGTCTCGACAGTCAGAAAGCGGGAAGAATTTGGGTGTCTATCTTGTCTTCATCTGCTCGATCTAATTAAAGCCCATTGATGATAAAACTCATGATACCATCTGTCACAGACAGACTGATCCCTCCAAAAGTATAAGAACAAAACCAACCCCAGCAGGCGAAAATTAGCCAATCTATTAGTCCAAATCCACGAAAATCTGCAACATTCGGGAGCACAGATAAGAGCAGTCATTCAACAAATCATGTTGGCGTTATAGAGTTCAAATGGCAAGACTGTTGAATGAACATTTAACAACATCAACAATGAGTTGATTTACCAAATTAGTGATCTAAACAAGGACTGGAAGTTCAACTGCATAAGCTTTTAACCTAGATAAACTTCCTAGAATTAATCAGTTTTTGACCATCTAAGCCCAGCCTAGGACTCCAGCAATGGACCTAACAGTCCAACCAACCTAGAGCAGTAAAGCTTTTAATAACATCAGCAGTCATTTATGAAAAGATTTTTAAAAAGAAAATTTTATTAAGATTAATGAAATAGGTGAAGCCCAATGTACACGGAAAGAAAAACCTAAATACATTCTAGGAACCTGAAATTAAAAACAGAAAATCATGAACACTAGTTCCATTAAGCACTATGACTGAAAACCAAAGCAATTAGCAATCTGAAAGATACAGGAATAAGTTAATAACTGAACGGTTAACTAACCTCCAAGTCTGGCAAAGGGTCATAAGATCTCTTCTCTCTTGTGTCAAACACTGTAATGCCTGTGATTCTCTGAACTCCAAGTTTAGTAGCAATGAGGTTCTACATTAGCAAAGACAGCTTCATCGAATTAACCAAGAGAGAAAATAACCAATGGAGCAGAATTTTATTCAGAATAATGCCCTAATTGTATATCGTCGGAACTATGACATTGATTAGAAAACTTTGATGGCAGCAGTTTAAGTTGATCAACATTACTGGAGCTTTCTCCACGGAGGAGGTACCTCCACTGTTGAATGGAGAAGAAGAAAGAGGGAACAGGGTGAATGGCAACACCCCTGCGACCGTTGAACGGTCAAAGGAGAAAACTGAGATGGGGAACAAGCAACAGTATTCGATTACATCTATTCCATTGGAGAACCATGTGGACTATACAACCCTTCCAACTACGGTGAGCCAACTTTTAGTATCGACAGGTCCAAAGGCCAAAGTTTAGGTAAGAAATGAGATGCTGAATTAACATTTGTGAACTAGAAAAACTCTCTCAGGAGCATGACACATACTATTATGTGGCATGCCAGGCTATTTATTTCCTAGTAAAGGAACAGCATCCATTCTTTCTGTACTTGATAATGTTATAGAAGTGTCTAATTCACAGCAGATCCATAGGGAGGATTTCTCAGCCAACCCAAAAAAAAAAAAAAGAATTTAGCAACAGGCATTGTGGCAAACTGAAAATGTCCATGCCATGTATGTTTATATGATATTTGATGCATTAATATTGTGAGGATTAAAATACAATTGAGCTGGGTCTGGATAATTTGTAACTACTGCAAAAAAAAAAAAAAAAAAAAAAATCTCTACTCCCTCTATTACATGTACAAAACGGCTCCATATGCATAAATACATGTAAATATATAAACATACAAAGACAAATAAATATGCGTACATATACATACAAATATATTGTGTTGTTGTGCATTTAAGCACAGAACATGGACCCAAACAAGATTGAACAAGTGATCCCACCCTTTTGGGGGAAGGAGTTGCCACATTTTTTTCTAGTATCATTTTCCACTAGATGGCTCCATATATAAAATCTTCACAACTACACAACTATTTACATGACAATATTTAGATAAAAACTAAGACTGAAGGTGTATAGTAGAGCTGCATTTTGAAACTAACGTGGCCTACAAGGAGCACATCAGTTTCCCTTACCAGGTGGAAGTCTGTGTAACTAAATGCTGCAACCTGGGGTAAAGCCTGTACACCAATATCAAACACAAATTAGGACCACAGACAATCAACATTTCTATAAGCCTAAAAAGAGGGATTAAGAAACTGAGTTTTTTCTTTTTGATAAATTCAAATTAAGAAACTAACGTACATAAGAGTTTTTTTTCATAGGTATACTAATGTGCATATAGAGTTATGTGACAATATTTGGATTTTCCTGATAAATCTGGACTTTCACAAGATTTTAAACTTCGTCCTACTTCTAATCAAGTTAAATTGATGTAATCCATCTTAATTATGACGCAAACTACAAAAAGCTTCCAAGAGGCCTCTTACAACCTCAAGTCACCAGGTTCATGCCCAGTTAAATAGGGGAAAGTAATTTCTCAAGCAAAAGGACCAACCATGCATCTAACCATTAGAATACTAAGATGAGAGTTCCCCACCGGAGAGAAAATCCAGAATGGTGAAAAAAAATTGAAAAATTAGGCAAATCGTCTGCCAATGTAAAATGTCTTTGAACATAATTCCAACAGTTAAAGGTACTTAACGCAGTTTCTGGGTCATATTTTCTCTCCGTACAGTTTCAGTTTTCGTTGTGGCTTTTTCCTTACTGTTGGTAGTGATTCGTTAATGGCTTTTCCTTCTTGTGGGGATTAGCGTATCACTAAAACATTAGGGTTGTATTGTTTGTGGGTTGGTTTAGATGGGGTTGTGTAATGAGGTGTTCATTGACCAGAAGCTTTTTGAGTTCAGAAAGGAGAACGCAAGGTGGTGGAGGATTATAGAAAGTAGTCGCCGTGTAGTGAAATACATTTCAGTAGATGTCGAAACACTGGGTTGGCTGGGTTCTATGGTGAAGGAATGTGCAGTAACAATGGACTCTCATGAGTTTTTGAGAACTCGTAGAAAAGGAGACACAGTGTTAATAGCGAGGAAGGGACGTAATCTCCATGGCAGTTTCATCTCCCTCTCAGAATTTGGTCGCGATAAGAGGAGAGGTTTGCTTGTGATTCCGGAAGGGAGGAAGGGGGAAGGGTGGAGGAACTTTGGAGATACTTTAATGAAGCTTTCTTCATCCTCTGTTTCGACCCAGGCAGTTTTTGCAAAGAAGAACAGAGGAGAGGGAGGTGCTCCATCGTCGTGGGCAGGAGGTGCAAGATCGTACAATGAGGTGCTAAAGAAGGAACCGCCTCGTGCTGTGAGAGACGTGGTGCCAGGCGCAAACAGTGTCGAGGACATGCCGAGGTATGGTGGAGAAGACAGCAGACTGTTGGGGTTAAATAAAGAAAGTGTATGGAGGATGTTAGTTGGCTTGGAGGAGAAGGTGGGCATCGTGTTAGACGAAATTAGTTACTTAAAACAATGCGTTAAGGGCAAGGCTGAGCTGAAGGATATCGTGGGCCGTAAGGGTGGGCCTGGTTCTACGGGTCTCGTGTTGGGCCATGGTACAGGTCAGGCCTCAGGCCCAAAGAAAGTCTGGAGGGCAGTGGCAACCGACGTGTCGGGGCAAGCTTCTGGGTCCAAGATATCGGACCAGGAACTGCGTCAAACTCCTGTGGCGCCAATAAGCATCTTACCGGCAACCCTACCGGCTCAGAAACTGCCGACGACCTCCGTCGACCACCCTGGTGAGCCGGTAAAGGTGTTCCGACGGGAGGATTTAGAGGAGGGGGAGATTTCGGTGGAGCCGTTAGTGCTTGAGAGTTTGAGAAATGATTTTGCGTCCTCGTCACTAGGGATGATGGTGGAGAATGGGCTTTCTGAGCCGTGTGTGGTGGTCGAAGGTTCTGAGGCTGTGCAGGTGCAGTCAATAGCGCTAGAAAATGGGATTTCATCTTCGGGTGAGGCTGTGCAGGTGCAGTCTGAATATCCGTTTGGTTCCACACCAATGGAGTTGAGTGTTTTTGGTGGGATAATTTCTGGGGATGGCATTCCTCTTAAAAATATGGTCTCAAGTGGTGAACCAATTAGCTTGGGTGGCTCGGAACTGATTTTGATTCCCAATAACAGTGTTGGTGAGGAGGGGGCTCTTACTCCTCTGTGTACACTCCCTCCCAGTTCTGAATATGGGAGTTGCTCATCGAATTGGATTTTTAAAAAGGTAGAGGAGTTACAAAATATCTTTGGGGTCTCTTTTGGAGGTTATGAGGAACAATTTATGGCCCCTTCTTGTGGCTATTGAAGCTAGTCGATCGAAATCGGCTACAAAACAAGACAGGGAACTTAAACGTTTAACATGCTCCATCAATTATGATGTAAAAGATGGGAGTAGCGGAAGGGTTAGACCGAAAGGGAGGGGAAAGTTAAGTTTTAATGAAGCCTAAGATTGTATCATGGAATGTGCGGGGTCTCAATGATAGCAATAAATGTCTTCGTATCAAAGCTTTATTGAGATTGTGGAAGGGTGATGTGATATGTTTGCAAGAAACAAAGTTGGGTTTTATTGATAGAAGATTGGTGCGTAGTATATGGGATGCTCGTATGTGGGTTGGTCCTATTTGGCCTCTCAGGGAGCATCAGGTGGTGTGTTATTAATGTGGGATAAAAGAGTGGTTGAGGCGATTGAGGAGTGTGTTAGTGAGTTTTCGGTTTCGGTTTCGGTGTTATTCAAAAATGTGAGCGATGGGTGGGATTGGGCTTTTGCAGGGTCCTATGGTCCCAATATGGATAGAGATAGGCTAAGGTTGTGGGAGAAGTTGGCGGGAATATACTCTTTATGAGATGTGCCGTGGTGTATGGGGAGTGATTTTAACATTACTCGTTTTTCTAGTGAACGATCGGGGCATCATCGGCGCACTCTAGCAATGACGGAATTCTCTGAGTT
The DNA here is from genome assembly GCF_004785595.1 of Juglans microcarpa x Juglans regia. Taxonomy (NCBI): domain Eukaryota; kingdom Viridiplantae; phylum Streptophyta; class Magnoliopsida; order Fagales; family Juglandaceae; genus Juglans; species Juglans microcarpa x Juglans regia. Next base: position 5,283,563 of record NC_054602.1, on the reverse strand, counting down.
CATCTTTGATATGGACCTCATGGACCTTCCCTTGGTGGGTGGTGAGTACACATGGTCTAATGGCCGTGCGTGGTTGAAATTGGATAGATTCCTTGTCTTGCCGTTATGGAAAGCCCACTATCCAGAAGTAAGTCAGAAAAAGTTAGCTCGAGTCAACTCAGACCGTTTTCCCATTCTCTTAGATTGTGGGGGCATTCACGGGAGTCGTCGGTATTTCAAGTTCGAGAATATGTAGCTTAAAGTGAACGGGTCTGTAGAGTTGGTGAGTACTTGATGGGCATCGTACCAGTTTAGTGGCACTCCGAGCTTCATTCTTGCAGGTAAGCTGAAGGCTCTAAACAAGATCTGAAAAAGTGGAACTTGGAAGTTTTTGGTCACACTGACAATCAAAAGTCCACTCTGTTGGAGGAATTGCAGGAGCTAGAGCGTAAGGAATTATTGGGAGGGGCCTCTGAGGAGGAGTTATTGAGGAAAGCCACGGTTGTGACAGAGTTGGAAAGGGTTTTGTTGGCAGAGGAGACATCATGGCGTCAAAACTCCAGAGCCCTTTGGTTGAAAGAGGGTGATAGGTGTACGAAGTTTTTTCACAAAGTGGCTAATTCTCATCGACGTAACAATGCGATTGAGTCGCTTCATTCAGGTACTCAGGTGCTATGCTCTCCCACTGAACTAGAAAGTCATATTGCACATTATTATGAGACTTCTTACCGAATCGGTATCTTGGAGGCCGAAACTTGATGACTTATCGTTTGAGGCAATTGATCCGCAACTTGTGAGTGTTTTGGAGAGACCTTTCGATGAAGATGAGATTTTCAAGGTCATCTCTAGTATGGCTAAGGACAAAGCGCCGGGTCCGGATGGTTTCTCAATGAGTTTCTTCCAAACTTGTTGGGATGTGGTGAAAGGTGATGTCATGCGGGTGTTCAGTGAATTTCACGCTTTTAAAAAGTTTGAGAAATCACTTAACGCGACTTTTATTGCGCACATTCCCAAGAAACATGGGGCTTCGAGTATTGAGGATTTTCGTCCAATAAGTTTGGTTAGTAGTGTCTATAAGATTATTTCAAATGTTCTTGCTAATCGGCTTAGTCCAGTGTTGGAAAATATTATTTCCAAGCCTCAGAATGCTTTTATTCAAGGGAGACATATACTTGATTCGGTGCTCATTGCAAATGAGAGCCTAGATGCTAGATTGCGGGAGGGAAGTCCAGGTATTCTTTGCAAGTTAGATATGGAGAAGGCCTATGATCATGTGAACTGGGAAGTCCTTTTGTATTTGCTTAAGAGGTGTGGTTTTGGAGATAGGTGGATTTCTTGGATGCGTCATTGTATTTCAACGGCTCGGTTTTCAGTGCTAGTTAACGGCACTCCTGCTGGTTTTTTTTATAATTCGAGGGGTTTGCGGCAGGGTGATCCGTTATCTCCTCTTCTTTTTGTCATAGTTATGGAGGCGTTGAGTAGGATGGTGCAGGCTACTGTTGATGGGAGTTTTTTATCTAGTTTTTAGGTGGGAAATGGCTCTGGTAGCCCTTGTATCATTTCACATCTCCTATTCGCAGATGACACTCTGATTTTCTGTGAAGCGGATAGGAGTCAGGCCCAAACTTTACGTGCATTATTAATTTGTTTTAAAGCAGTGTCAGGGCTTAAGGTCAACCTTGGCAAGTCTGAGATGGTTCCTGCGGGTGTGGTTCCTAATATACGCAGTCTAGCAAGTCTTCTGGATTGTAGTGTGTCCTCTTTCCCAATGAAATATTTGGGCCTTCCGTTAGGTGCAACTTTCAAGAGTAGAGCAATATGGGATGGGGTGGTAGAGAAGATAGAGAAAAGGTTGGCTGCATGGAAAATGGTGTATTTATCGAAAGGGGGTCGTCTCACGCTTATCAAGAGCACCCTCACTAACCTTCCCACTTATTTTTTATCTCTTTTTCCTATGCCTGTAGGGGTGGCGAATAGGATTGAGAAACTTTTCAAGGCTTTTTTATGGGGACGCATAGGGGAGGAGAAGAAATTTCATTTAGTTAATTGGAAGATAGTATGTGCCCCAGTTGTGAATGGGGGGTTGGGTGTTTGTAATTTGAAAACTTTTAATAAAACGTTATTGGGGAAATGGCTTTAGAGATATCATTTGGAAGGGGGATCTCTGTGGAAAGAAACTATAGATGCTAGATATGGTGTTGCTTGGGGTGGTTGGTGTTCCAAAGAAGTGAGAGGGGGGCATGGAGTGGGGCTATGGAAGTGTATAAGGAAGGGGTGGACAAGCTTCATAAATCATATTCGCTTTGTCGCAGGGGAGGGCAACTGTATCAGTTTTTGGCGGTACGTATGGTGTGGAGATCAAGCATTGGAAAGGGTGTTTCCGGCTTTATATCGTATTGCAGTTAATAAGGAGGCTTCAGTGGCGGATGTGCGGTTATCTACTCATTGTTCGCATCAGTGGAATATTCTGTTTAATAGGGATATTCATGATTGGGAATTATCTATGGTTTCAGACTTTTTCAGCTTGCTACACTCCTTGGGGACTACTTTGGCACAGCATGACAGTTTGAAATGGAGGTTTCAGGATCACAAGAAATGCACAGTAAATGCGTATTATAAACTCTTGATTGCACAGGATCACACCCCATTTCCTTGGAAGAACATTTGGGGGTCTCGTGTACCCTCTAGAGTTGCTTTCTTTGTTTGGAATGCCGCCCTTGGGAAGATCTTGACCACGGACAACTTGAGGAAGAGAGGATGTGTAATGTTGGATTGGTGTTACATGTGTAAAAAGAATGGAGAATCGATAGATCATCTTTTACTACATTGTGACGTAGCGAGGGGGTTGTGGGATGAGATTTTTCGAAAGGTTGGTGTGGCTTGGGTAATGCCTATGAGGGTGGTGGATTTGATGGTTTGTTGGAGAAAATTGCAAGGCAGTCCTCAAGTGGCAGCAGTTTGGAGAATGATCCCGTTGTGTATCATGTGGTGTATTTGGACGGAAAGGAATGCGCGTTGTTTTGAAGACAAGGAACGAACAATGGTGGAGCTGAAGAATTTTTTTCTACATACTTCATTGCTTTGGTTTTCAGCTATTGTATTAAATGGGGATGATATTCATAAATTTTTATCCTCAGTTCATCGCTCTTAGAATGTATCTAGGTGTTCTATTGTATACTTCCTGTGTACTTGGTACATTCCTATTTCATTCACATCAATAAAGTTTATCTCTTACTTGTAAAAAAAAAATAATTCCAACAGTTTATTATCTATTAGATTGACTTATCAAAACAATAAATAATTCCAACAGCTTATATGCATTACCGTAGTTTGGAGACCGTTAATCCTAACGACCTTCTCCTCATGCAAGCCATTTTGCGACAACAAAACTTCAAAGGGTCCCAATTCTCTCTCTGTCTGGTTTGTGAGTTTCAAATGTAGCTGCAGAGGTAGCAATCAATCGCTCAGCTTCCTAATAGTTTAAGTCATTTAACTCGGTAGAAAATATCTTCAGGACAAACAATCAAAGAATAATGAAAAGGACAAACTATATGATGGACAAAATCACTTCTAGCAGACACTAGATTGAGTGAATAATTTCTGACGGCCTAATTAAAATTCTACAGTTAAACTGCGCATGCCTAGTGTGGACAGAGAGACAGAAAAAAGCATCAAAATGATTTAGTTACCATAAAGGGTCTTTCCAAGTTGATAACAGATGGAACCTCTGTAACATGCAACTCAATATCACTGTGTGTGATGGGCTGCAAATGAAATGAGTCTACAGAATTAGTGAAACAATCATTTTACTTGCTTACATATAGTTATACAAGTGCGTGCGCGCACACACATGAACATATATTGATAAGCATGAGTTCAACTTTACTATTCCTAATGTAAGCAAGTCATAGATACATGGTTACATGCCTACTGAGGAAAAGAAGAAAAAGGGCAAAAAATAAGAGAGCCAAGCACTACTATGTCAAAAAGAATATAAAACACTGCCATGCTCCAACCCTAAACTCCTAGCACAGACTTCTAATGGAAAAAATATATCTCTGCCAACAAAAAAAAAAAAACTCTTCAAATAAATAAAAAAAAGTTAGAAGTAAGAATATACAAAATAAAATCAACAAATAGTACAAAATTCCTCTTGACCGGTGATAGGTTTTTATGTAATATCTTCAAATAAATTAAAGTTTCCTTCTCTTGAAAAATGAACACTTACAGTGCCCAGAATTTGCTGTGTCTGCAGGCGACCAGGTTCACCCAGATTTGTACGCCACGTAATCTGAAGCTTACCAAGAATATTACTACCCTCAACTTTCATTTCTGCAGAACCATGCGATGACAATTTCAACTGATAAAGATAGTTGTGAATTCCTCCTCCAGATCTGATAAGGACAGGTTGCTTAAATGTGTGTCTGCCAATTCAAACTAGTAAATGATCAATAATTAAGAAATACAGGGTGATAATATCAGTTTAGATAATTGGGAAAAAATACCATCTAGGGACACAGACCAAAAAAATAGCATAAAGGAAAAATATTTGTTGGGTGAATAAGCAGGGCACATCAGCAGTCAAAAATCTCTCTCTGAAATATAAAGAAATATCTCCCTGAAACAATAAATATGCCACACACCTAGTCTGAGAATTGCTGTCTGAATGGTGCCCATCCGCTTTTAATATTGTTGCCGTCCAATGTGGAGCAGGCTCAAAGTCAACTTGGTCCATAAGAAGGTTTGATTTTGTATGATTTTCAATGCAAGCTTCCAGAAATGTAGTTTCCTGAGGTAAAAGATGCAGCTATAATAGAGGCTAAAATTACCAGACAAACACCCAGATCAATTTCACAAACTTGATCATTTATGACAAGGCACAAAGAATGTCACCTAGTGCTGGAGCGTAATTTCATAACTAATTGAAAGTAGAATCTCAGTATCAACAGAACAGTCCCAGACAAGATGATCTGGCATGGCTGAGTCAACTGACATTTAACTATGTGGTCTGTGCAACTTAAGCACTACAATTTGTCTAATGAGCTTTTGGAGATCTAAGGTGCCTAGTAAGGTTGCATTTATCTGCTGGTTGGCATCCCTTAGAAAAATTTTGACCATGGATAATTTGAGAAAGTGTGGATTGTTTGTTGTGGATTAGTGCTTATGTGAAAGAAAGATGGTGAATCTGTTGACCATTTATTTCTTCATTGTGAGGTGGCTAAGACTCTTTGGAATGAGATTTTTGGTAGGAGGGGTATTGCTTGGGTGATGCCTAAGGAAGTGGTGGATCTCTTAGCTTGTTGGCAAGGTTTTAAGGGGATTCATCGTATTGTTTCCATATGGAGTACGATCCCTTTATGTTTGATGTGGTGTTTATGGTTGGAAAGAAATGGGCGGTGCTTTGAAGATAGAGAACGCTTGATCGGAGAACTTAAGAGAGTTTTTTTTTAGTACTTTGTGTATTTGGGCAAAAGCTCTTGTATTGAATGAAGATAATCTTCATGATTTGCTTTTAGCCTATTCTAGTTCCTAACTTGTATCTAGGTGTTTTCTTTTGTATACTTCCTGTGTACTTGGACTATGCGTATTTACTTCCCAATAAAATTTTCTTATTACTTTTTTTTATGAGAATTTTCTTATTACTTATAGAAAATGAAGACAATTTGTCTAATGAGCTCATTCCGAATGTGGCTTTCATGTGTGTGTGTGTGTGTGTGTGTTCGTGCATGCAAGTGCTGCAAGATAGCTATATCCATGAAATCCAGATCCAAAATTTGGGCAGTTGTCAAAGTGCCATTTTTTTACAGTAATCAAGAATTTTATTGATGAAAAAAATAAGCATGAACCATGTACACAGGACGTATACAAGGGAGACACCTAATTAGGATTTGCAACAGGTTGTCTAACAGGATTGCTCACTGGATTAACATTCAAAGAGCCAGATGCAGTAATCACTAATCACAAAGTTCCAACCATCACTTTTTTTTTTTTACAAGTAAGAAAGAAAGTTCCAACCATCACTTGAATTATTTATTTAGATTTACACTAAAAAGGGGCACCATATCATTTGTTGAAGCATCAAACAAAACGGAAAGAGATTTAAAGAAAAAAATAAAGGAAGAAAAGGTAATGATAAAGTAAAAGTGTAACAAGATCATGATGGCCGCCAATAACTTGTCGGAGCTGATGACACTTACTCCAATCACTTCATTCCCAAGTCAACCCAACATATTACTCCTATTGAAACAAGGAATATATCAAACCAACCCTTGTTCTGTTTAAATTATCTTGTGTATATATATATATATATATATAAAGAAGTTCAGTTTTGAAAAATCTCATAAGACTGGAAGGAAGATTTACTAAACTTACATTTAACAAGTATTGTCAATCTCAACATACCTTAACAACACGAACCTGCAAAAGAGAATTTCATAGATATTATGTTTAGAAAAACAACATAATGTACTTAAAAAAAAAAAAAAACAATATAATGCAACTTGGTCAGATACAAAATAACATACCAGGAAGCAACCGGTGCTCCTGGTATTAACTATGTGAAACCATTACTTGCCCCAAAAATTTAAGCTAATAGGAAGAGGACAGATGTAGATTTAATTATTTATATATATCCTTAGCACTCTCTCTCATGTGTGAGCCAGATGAGACCTCAATATATAGGCCCAACACGTGAAATATTTAATTAAATAGGTGAAGTACAGAGTCAATGTTTGAATTCATGACCTCTACTCTAAAACCATGTGAAATCTGTCTCAAAAGTCTAAACTAATGAGAAGAGGTAATTTAATTATTTATATCATATCCTTAACAATTGTGTACCATTATCACGTTAAAAATGATTTGCCCCTGGTATTAACTATGTGCCATCATCACGTTAAAATGATTTTATTTTCACACATCATTACGGCGTTCTGATTCCTTCACTAGGGATGGGGAGGTTTAGTGGATGGGGGCTCCCAATGCAGCGTTTTTGGCCACCAATAGACAGAAAGAAACAGAAAAAAGAAGGTAGAAACAAAGAAAATGATTGGATGTTACGTGGAATTGGATCATACCTTTGTCCTAACTGAAAGTGGATTGGCAACGATAAACTTGAAGAACTGCGGAAGATATTTCCGCTCTCCATCACCGTCATTGTACAATGCAGTGCAGACCAACCTAAAGATTGTGAATCAAAATTGATAAGTAAAGGGTCAATTAACGGTGGTGGTAAAATGAGGCAGCATTCGAATTTCCAAATGCACACCCTCACTTATATTAAAACCCAATGGTGAGGTACGAGTCACGACTTACGTGTGAGCTCCAAGTTCCTTGACATCGTGTTCCACGATGAAATCATAACGCCCTCCAGCACGAATGGATTCAACGGGTGATTTTGATGTATCCAGAAGCAAGATCCTCTGTCTCTCTGTTTGAATTTCTGCCTGTTAATGGACGACATTGCGTAATTATTGAATAAAGTACAACTTCTATAGCAAAACGGAGAGAAGTGAACACCGAGAGTCTAAACATATCCTGCAAGCTGTATATTTAATGGAATGGCTACAAACCTTGATTACAACGTCCTTAACCTCAAAATTGGAGCTGTTGTTGATGCTAATATAGCTACAGAAAGTCTCTCCCAAATAAATCGCCCTGTGAAAAGAACAAAAAAAAAAAAAAACCAGCAAGCTTAAGACAGAGTTAAACACAATTGTACTGAAGTAACCAAATAAATGAGAGAGGGAAGAGGGCGGCGGGAAGGACCCAAAGGCCTGGGGAAGAACGAGGAGGCCGGAGAGGCCCATGGGGTCGGAGGGGTCGTGGAGGAGGAATCTGGAGCGATAGCTGAGATCTGAGGAGTCGGTGGGGTTGGAGACGTGGCTGTCGAAAAGGCGAGGAAGCTCGGAGGCGGCGATCGGGTCGTCGAAGATGTCCTCGCCAACGATGAGATCGGCGGGGTCCAGGCGGAGGGGAGGGTCCACGTGGAAGGAGGGTCTGCAGAGCCTCATCACCCTGAAGGCCAGGGAGTGTGAACCCTGAGTGCTGCTCATCCTCTCTCTCTCTGTCTGAAAGATTGAAATGCGAGATCGCTGAACAATATGCTCAGAAAAGAATGAATGAATTCATCTAGGTTTCAGCAAAAGTTTCCAACTTCCGTGTGGATTTTCCTTTCGTTTTCTTTCCTTCTCTTTCTTAAAAAGTATCTTGTAGTAACTAGGAAAACATTCGAAGAACAACTTTTATTTTTATTTTTTAAAATCAAGGCAGGTTTTGCAGATCCATTTCTGATAAATAAACTCCGAATAAACCACCCCTTGATCCATCCATTAAAATTATATTTTAAATCCATTCTTTGACTACTAAACTGAATCCAGACAGGTAATTATCATTCACATTCGTTTTGTTTACAAGAAATATTTATAGAGAAATGATAATTATTTCAAGACACAATTGAAAAGATCGATAATCCACGCAATACATTTCACAACATATTTTACAATACATGTAAAATAAATATATTTTTGTAAAATGATGTTAGTTTTATAAGGTAATTTATACCCATATTTTAAAAATATTGTAGTGTAAAGTGTTATGAAAAGTTATGTGTGTTTATTATTAAGGTTGTAAATGAATCAGTCTGTTCGATGGCCTACTCGGTTAAATTCAAATCGAACTCGACTCGTTCAAAAAAAAAAAACTCAACATGTGAAAATAAATACCCGACAAAACTCGACTCGACTCGATTAAAACTCGTTCATATATTAATAAATATATACATACACCTATATATATACATATATATGTATTAGCTAATAATACAAGCATACTACTTTTAAAATTAAATATATAATTTGCAATCTAATTACTTATATCTATATAGTTAATATAGTTAATAGGTATATTTTATCATTTGTATAATAATTAGTCGATAAAATTTAATAATTTCATATACTAATATGTGGGAACTATATATAAAATAGATATATACTATCATATTAAGTGTATGTATTAATAATATATGTAGGTATATAATATATTGTTATTCTGGATAAATATCAACTAGTTAGATATTAATTATTTATTAATTTTTTTAAAATTTTATAATTCAATAGAAGTTATACTTATTAGTTGTATAAATTCAATATTAGATCTTTTATTATTTTTTATTTAATTTATTAATTATTAAATCTTATTCAAAAAATAAAAAAAATAAACAATTCTAACTCAAGCCCGGCTCAACTCAAACTCGTTTGTAGGACGAGCTCGAGTTGAGAGTTGAACTTATTGAGAGCTCGAATAAAGAATAAAAAAAAAATCTCAAGTTCAAGCCAGTTGAGTATTTTGAGTCGAGCCGAACTCGACAAGCCAAAAACATGCTTGGCTCAACTCGTTTACTGTCCTAATTTTATCATTTTTCAAAAATATTGCTTCCAATTTTCACTTGGTCTTTATTACGTCATTTACAAATTTATACTTTTTTACTTATAGAGCCTTCTTGTTTTTTTAATTTAAAAACATAAAACAGGAATTAACTGCTAGGTTCCCGATTACCTTGAAGCACCGTTAAGAGCTGAATCTCTTTTGATAATGCCTAACTACAGCTTAACACCGGCTTGATTTTTAAATCTCTTGCATGTATGTGTGTAGAATTTTCTCGCAGTCGGCTCAACTGTTCATATTTCGGTTATATAAAATGTTAAAAAAACAACAGCACAATAGACCATGCGGAGAACGAAGGGAATACCTTTTTAGAAAATTTATATTCTTCATACTTTACACCACACAACACATAATTTTTTTATTTTTTTCTTTTACCAAATATATAGTGAATAGATAAAGTGAAGAAAAAATCAATTAGTTTAAGAAGAATAAAACCAAAAAATAAAAAAAATTAACAAAAAGTATGAAGTGTGTGAAGATGATAAATCCCAAACTTCTACCTTTTATAGCCTCGAAATATCCTTGGAAAACCAAAAGAAAAATAAAAATGTATCTTTGAAAAGTACAAGATGTTGCTGTAATAGGCATTTGCTGGCCGATGCAGAGCAGGCTGGCACCATTCAAGCAAAAATCCTTCCATCACGACCAGATTCAAATACTTCCTTCTATCAAGAGCGAATTCTGTCAATAATCTCTTGGTAACAGTGATGTAGACAAATAAAATTATCCATCTGGAAGAGGTTTTCCCAATAATACACAGAATAGATACATCAAGGTTTGAGCCAGAAGCTTCAAAATCTGCAAACTGGGCATTGAAGAGAATCAGGAAAGGCCAAGGTATTTAAAATGAGATTTACCACAAAACGTTGTGATGTCCTAAAGAGGATGTCATAAACATTATCAAACGACAATTAAATTAACAAAAAAAAAAAAAAAAAAAATCTTCGTAGCTTACAATTGCCAGAAAATGGAATACAATTTGCAAAATAAAGTCATCCTGGGGATATGTTGACCTCAAAACCCAAATTTCAGATTTGACAGAATCCTGCTTTTGCATGACAGGAACACGACACACTAAACTAATACATAACATGGTACTATCATCAGATCCAAGTGAAATTGGTCACTCTAGAAAAAAAAAATCTTCTCCGAAGTTTCTATCCACCTAAATTCCTAATCAATGTCTCCTCTAAATGTCAGTAATTGAACTACAATATAGGTATCCATCACCACGAAGCTTGTTTTCCATTTATGCAGGGAGGGAGGGGGAGTGCACCTAACAGACAAATATGTCATGAAGTGACGCAGTCATCTATACAACTTGAACCCATGTTCCACCACACATCGGACAGCCATAAGCCCAGCGGCTGATCCACCAAGTTTCCCGATCATTTTGATTAGGTGGGTGAGAAGCACCCGGTGAAGCAAAAGCGGAAGTCTGCCGCAAACATCTTATACACTGGATCACAAGAAGTCAAAATATCACAAAGTTAGATTAGGAAGAAAGAGCACATGCAAGCACAATGGCATAGGGAGGAGGGAAGGAGGATGAGAAAGAAAAAAGAAAAAACAGAACAGAACACACAAAAGGTATGTAGGATTATACTCAAACACTAGTCATAACTAATGCAAAAATACCAACGGCATTCACTAATTTTCTCAGGTATCAGTACTTTTCATGATATTGCCGATAAATAAATAGATGAGAAGTGCAAACATTGCCTAAAATACACATTTTTTGGTGTTTGCTAAAGGATCTTTTCATTCAAGTGGATCTAAGAAATCAGTGATTTTAAAAGAAAAAAATAGTACCCAATACTTATAGAATTTTTTAGGTGGAACCCATAGTTCTGCTGATCTGTTCATACATTATGGAATATTCTTAATGTCTGCACATCTTTATCAAGTGATTCTAAGCCAAAGGACACTAATCTACCAGGGACATTGGAAGTTCAAGACAAAACAAATAAAGCAGCAGAAAGAGGACAACAATTAGAAACAAGGAGGCTATCAAACCTTATACCAAACACCTTCAAGGCCAGTCTTCCACACAGCAGTAACAACATCTCTACGAGAACCCATTATACCAAGATATGCTCCCAGTCCTACAGAAGTGTTCAAGCCAAAAGCTGCATCTCTTTCAGACATCCTGCGTTTCCTCGGCCACAGGCTATGGGGACCATAATAGACATCTGAATTTTCCAATGAGTTGAAATCAATCGGGTCTCCAGAATTTCTTAGCTTGGGAGAGTCATCTAGATGACCCATATCATCTGGATCAGACCAAGGCCCACCATACATATTCCGCCTGTGCCACTCTTCAGCAGGAGGATGGAGTTCTAGCTCACGGAGTAACAGACCAGCAGCGTCTGCACCTCTAGGCCGGGGCATATTCTGCAGAATGTCGATAAGTTCAGGAGAATAACTAACAAAAGGTAACAAGAAAAATGACACTGATTACAAAAACTTCAAAGCAAGCAGAGTCTGGACGAAGTTAAGGTTCAGTTGTAGTGCCCAAGCACATAATTTTATTACAGACTTCCAAGCTCTAAACAGCCCTTCGAAATTGTAGTAGAAAAGCACAATCTACCAAACTCTTTTTTTTTTTTTTTTTTTGTGATAAGTACAATCTACCAAACTCTTATCAGTATAACATTTTACTACCCAAGGGATTTTCATTTATATTGGAGGTTTCCAAAACAATACAGGATTACTCTACTCTTTGGCAGAATCATCAATAAATAGTGATAGCCAACCTGATTTTAGCTTCTTTATGATCAGCAAGTTTTTAAGTAGGTTAAAATGCACAGTTACCTGCATATGTGGGCCAAGGGAAGCTTCTACAACCTCTGGAAGTACTGTATAATTTCCGTCAATGTAATGCAGCCGCACCTGGATGTTGTTGCTCCCCACCTGAGAAACAGGTAAGGGATGTGCCAGGCCAACTGTTCGCCGACAAAGATCCATAAGTATAAGGAAAAGGACCCTCACCTGCATGACATCAATGCAGAGTTCTGCGTCAAACCTTGTCTCGTTATGAACATGAAACCAGACAATTTTTCTTGGTTCATGAATCAAACAAATTTCATTTTTCCATATTTGAAAAATACTTGGTGCTTCATTTCTGTGGAGTTTGAATTGATACAAGAGCATCATCTTTCACCTCCTCAAAAGTGTATCCTTGACCGGCATTTCCAGAACCTAATCTTGACCGGCCAGCAGGTCCTTCTTCAACTCCTTTTGCCCCAGGTAGGAGTTGATTAACTCTAGATATCTGACCATCTTCCGACCTGGCCACAGCTGAAGCTGGTTTTGCAGAGACAGAATTGATCTCCTCCAACTTGCTAGGAGCACTGGGCTGAGGTTTTTGCATATTTGTTTCAGCATTTCTCTGTGCACCCAAAAGAAAGCGGGGAAGCTGTGTTCGCCGAAAGAAAAAACAGAAAAGCAAAAGTTGGCATAATCGATGAAGAAAATGGCAATCCCCAATAAGCCTAACAGCAGGTGTTCCTGGAAAAGTTCCTGTGTTAATGCTTATCGGCATGAAAGATGATGGACCACTTATAGGGTTTGGAGTTGAGTTGGACACTCCGTCATTTGTGCTACTGATCTTAGCAATAGCACCTTGTACCCAAGCTTGCATTTGGGTGCTTCCTGTGGAGCTTGCAGTACCACTTTGACCTCCTGGACAATATGGCATTAAATGGTTAGATGAAATGCAGAAAAGATAATTTTTAAACTCTTGCTCTTTTTCTTTTCGTGGTAGTTGGGTGTATCCTTTTGTATACTGTGTACAAGGGTAGCGCCCCTCTGCGCTTTTAATTAAACTGCATTACTTATAGAAAAAGAAAAAGAAATGCAGCATTGACATCAATGAAGAAAGGGGAAGCAAGTTCTCAGAAAATGCACATAAAGGGAGCAGCTTGTTTCTTGAGACTTTTTTTTTGAATAATAATTCCTGTTTCTTGCAACTTTATCTTGAGTAGGTCAAAAAACATTGTTGTACCAATCCTTCTCATCTCTTAAGTAGGTCAAAAATGGTGTGTGACTGATCACCATGTGCTCAATTTTTTAATTTAATCACGTATAGTTAGTACTCTAGAATTTGACCTCTCCTCTGATTTAACCAACCAATGAAATTCTATTCTTCTATATATTTTAATTGTCATCTGAAACATGGGACATACTGACCCTGACTTGTGGCAGGAGTTGCAGAACTTTGGGTAGGACTAGCCACCATGTTGCGATTGCTTCCAGTGCCAGCAGTAACCGCATGACTAGCCAACGTGCGGCAGAAACTTGCATAGCGCCTCAAGCGTGTAATGAAATGTGAAGCTAGATCAAGAACAGCATCAACATATGCCTGCATTATATTCTAACAATTAGAAAAGCTCAAAGAGTAGGGAAAACTCTAACAAAATAGAAGTACCATATCAAGGAACAAATTAACTAGCTGATGAAGGGACAGATCCCTTTGGCCAGCTAAATGACAGTATTAAGGCTAAAGCTGAAATTATCAGCCCAAAACTGGCCAACATAAATGGCTTTGCTTAGGTTTCACTGTCTAAGCTATATGGCCTAGATATAGCCAAAACCCTACTGCATTTCCATAGTATTTACTGAAATATTTACTTTATCTAATAGTCAGGGAGCAGCCTTGGGGGGAGGGTGGGACATCATATCAGCAAAGAAAACAACCACACCACATTATAGGACCGGGATCTACGAGACAACAAAGAAATAATCACTAGCATTGGCAGATCTTTCATCAACAGATCTTAAGTGTTTAAAATTTCAGTGAGCTGGCAAAAAAAAAAAAAAAAAAAAAAAAGATGAAGGAAAAGATTGAGGACACAACAGGTGATATGAAAATTCCGAAAAGTCGGAATAGAGCAAGGGGAAACCTGAATACTCAGTACTAGTGCAGGTTCAACAGCCATTGCTTCAGGATCAATGCCAGATAACGTCTCACCAGATGCGTGCCATGGCTCAGGTACTAAAGCTGAAGGATTTAACAAAGCTGATTCGATTCCTTTCCCCAGCATATCCAGCAGCAACCTTGCTTGCATATCAAGAACCATTGCCCTAACTTCTTGTGCATTTGTACCTTCCAGTAGCCTGCACTTTATCCTGTCTAGACTCTGCATAATGCAAAACCAAGTCTCTTTCATGAATAATTAAAACCAGTGAATAAAATTTTTTTTTGATAAGTACCAGTGAATAAAAATTACGAACCAAAGAAGTTTTTTTTTTTTTTTTTTTTTTACAAGTGTGAACCAAACAAGTGAAGTTAATGAGCATCAAAATAACACCCTTCCTTTCTTCCCTGGCAGGATGCATCCTATAAGACAGTATGACAACTCCAAGCCAACATTAAGCTTTCAGAATATTACATGACAAATGTGTGTCAGCTAGAGATATGGAAAACAGGAAGGCCACCTATGTCGACTCTTCATATCAATTCTAAAGCAAGTTGCAGTCCAGAACTTTACCGAAGGTCATTTTAATGTTATAATAGAAAAATAATGTCCTCAATTAGATGGCAATTGGAGCATTGCAATGTCATTCAGCAGTAGCAGAAACTTTCTAGTGAATGTCCCATAACTTCACCATAGATCACAACTACCAAATATATTCCGGAACATGTCGTATTAAAACATATTAATAATGTCTTCTAGAGTCTGTGGAAGGCTTGGAGCACTATGGGAAGACACAGATAACAACGATGGGACCCTTGGCTCTGGTTGCTGGGCCGTCCACAGCTCCGTCACTTGATCATGGTGTAACGCTGAGATCTAAAGTAGGGTCCGTTGAAGTTGCACATACAAGGTTGCCAGAGGTGAAGGGACTTGCTGCCAACCCTGAATCTCCAATGGAGAGTACCAATGGAGTTGTTAAGGAGGCACAGGATTTGAATAAGGGTTTATCGTTGGTGCCGTTTGGAACTACGTCGGGAACTATGTCGGGGGAAGATGTTGTCCCCTTGGTATCTCTTCCTCCATTAAACAATATAGATGTATCATCTTCGGATTGGGTTTTGCAAAAGGTTAATGAGATTCAGCATATTGTGAGAATTTCACATGGAGGATGTGAAGACCAATTTAAAGCACCACTCACTGCAATTGAGGCAAGCCACTCGCGTGATACCAAATCAAGCTTTAAGAAAAGCAGGGAGTTGAAGCGTCTTTCTTGTGCAATCAACTATGATGCTAAGGGCGGTAGCTCAAGTTGAGGGCATAGAGGGTGTTTTATTCCATAGAGCATCTTTCTCATAGAGAGTGTTTCGGGTGGAGGTTAGGCTACGGGAAACATTGGGTTGGGGTTGGGGAGGTGTGTTTTATTCCAACTCGGGCTTGATGTATTTTGGGTACTTTTTCGCGGGCTTTTTGGGACAGTAGGAGCTCTCTAAAATATGGGTTAGGGATTTTCTTGTATACATCTAGAAATATACATCCAATAATGAATGCGGGTTTTAATATATACATCCAGAAATATACTCTTTGAAAAAAGAAAAGATCAGAAGATTCCACAATAGCAAGCAAAACACGCATTCATTATTGCAAGTACAAATTGACAAACAAAATTTTCCAAAAGCTGAAAAAAGAACACTAAAAATATCAAAAAGAACAAAATTACAAGATTTTAAGAAGGCAAGAGTGCAGAGAAACATACAGGACCATACTGTTGTCTGTGCTGTGTAGAAGGAAGAGAATGAAAATCCGCATCCAAGACTGCAATGACACTGTTCAGAGAAACTGACAGCAAACAAGAACCATTGTCATCAATAAGAGTTGCTATAAACTTAATCTTGGAAAATCCATAAAAAAAGGTAACATAATTATATTAAATTTATCTTCTAATTCTCTTGCACTATAAACTTTCAGTCACACAATAATACTGCAGCGCATTTAGATATTCTTACCAATGCTGTCCTCAGCAGCACTCTGTGTACAGCCAACAGCATCCCACCAATCAACTCCAACCAAAAGGCTCCACCAAAATCTGCCCTAACAAATAGAAATCAGCACCACAATGCAAAACTTGGATAATTTATATGAAAATATCCACCAGCACTGACATGTGAACTACAAAAGTTACTCCTGGCACATAATATATCTCTCAAGTACTTTCTAAGTACCTCTCAGCAATTGCACGCTCCCAGGTTGATGAGTTGGCCTTTGCTTGACTACTTGGAACAGCAGGAGGAAGAACACGAATTATCTTCAACATTGTGCGGTCCTTGCTAGTGTCATGCCAAACAGAAGCTGAACAGCAGCTTGTTGAAGAGAAGGCAGGAGCCGCAATTGCAGATCCAACATTAATCTGATAGTTGTCAACAGGTGCAAAGTTTGGACCAGAAAAAATATGGACCCCACCCCGCAGAAAAGCAATAGCAATCTCGCCACCATGAGCAGAATAGACAATTCGAGCAAGTGTCCTAACATCACTTGGGAGATCAAAGGGATCAAAAATGACTTTTTGTCCCTTATCAACAGTCAGATCAGATGTCTTTCTTACATCAGAAGTGGGACCTGTTGCGGCTGCCTCATGAGATTTAAAATCATTAGTTGGAGGAATGCTTGTATCCACTTTAGACACCCAAACTGTTTGCATGGGTGCTTGCCCACCATAACTAGAAGTGGGGTTGCCAAATATTTGATGGAGGACAACAGGCTTAAGTGATGATTCCCAACGTTGCACTCTCCATCCTGTAATGGAAGGACCCTCATCCGGATCATAAGGAGACATGTACTGTCCTGCACAAGTGAAACTAGCTAAACCCACTAAATCTATTTACATGGTAAGTGAAGAGAAGTGAAGAGAACACAAGGCATCAGATCCAGCATTCTATAAAGTCTATACATGTAAATAAAACCAGAAATGCAAGTCTGTGAAATTTGGAAAGAAAGCCAGATGCCTATATGTCTGTTTGTTGAAAAAAAATAACAGATAAGGTTTTGTATTTATGCCTCATGTCTGTTAATGTGCTCACATCTCAGAACAATTGAAAGTTGGAAAGATTCAAAAAACAATTATATGAAAGAAAAAGTACATATTATATATCTACAAGAAGGATCACACAATATTCTGCACCTTTATGAAGCAATAAAAAAGACTTTAATTGAAGGGTGCCCAAGCTAGCATAAGATAGAGGACAGGGCATAAGTCAAAACTTACCGGTTATCCTCTTTCAGTTGGTTGTGTGATCATATCATGGAAACGTGAAAAATAATCACTACGTTGTGCAAAACTAACCGGTATATTACACAGGAATGAGGGCGGAAAGGGGGAAAATTGGGACACTTTGAATGGATAAAAAATTACATCTAAATACTTACACAAAAAATACATCTATATAAATTACAAAGCAACTGTTACTAATGGAAAAGCATGCCATCATCAATGCCTTGAATTACTCAAACAAATATCATCAATAAACAAATGCCTCCACTTCAGCAGCAGTATGAAACTGAATCTAAATAATAAATATATTTCAAGTGAGAATATATAGATTACCCTCAACTATCACAACAGCTATCACGGAACCACCACGGGTTGGATCAAAGGCAACGGCAGTAACCCCAGAACCCCATGTAGTGGTAGCTGCAGATTGAGCTGCAGCCTCAGGACTCACATAAGCAGAAAAGTTTGAAACTGGTGAGCAATGAAGTGGTACAGTGTCATTGAGATCTTGATCAGTCCTTTTTCCTTGCTTAGCTTCAGATATTAAATATTCTTGCCAACTAAATAAATATGCAGCCAAAGGGGCAAAACCTGCCCAACTGGGAGGATTAAGTGAAGGTGGGACCCCATTGCTTGAACTTGTCTTTGGAGTTGCTTGAAATGCATTTCCAGGGCCAGGAGTGACCTCCCAAACAACAACAGTGGATGGGTTCACGATAGGAACACCTGCCACATGCATAGCACCACTATCTGTTATGATGGCATCAGCAGCCATTATCCCACTAGGTCCAGCACCCAAAAGTCCTTTGCTTGTGCAAAACCACTTCGATGCTACACCATTCTGACTTGGAGGCCACTGTGACCAATGAAGTTGAACAGAGCCTGATGAGAAAACAGAACAGACGCACAGAAAGTTGGGCCACCGAGCTGAAACAAAAACCAAAGATTGCATCAGGTATAACATTCTTGATGGCAGTGTCCAGATTTAAGACACGTTTGTTTGAAAAATCAGACAACCACTAATTGGGAAGACATTATTGTTCATCATTATAATGGTAATGGTGCTAGCAGTTGTACCCATATAAATGAGGTAAATTGATACATTAATTTCTCCCACCTTTTAAAAGTAACACTAAATTTTCTCAGCTTCTGTTCATATCACATAGTTTTTGTCATATATAACTTCGAAAGAGAATACTTTATTTATGTGTACAGTGCATCCTTAAAAGGGCGCTATAACATAAAAAACTATCAGCAGAAAAACAACAGAAAAAATTTTACTTTTTGATAAGTAACAATAAAGAAAAGAAATGAACTATATCCTTCTCAACAATCTAGGATTCAGAATCTCATCCTCTCACTAGGCAGCATAGTTATGAGTGCAACTTCAAGAAATGCTTTTTTTATAGCATGCAACCTCACCACGCAAGGCCCTTCAAACCCACCCCTAGGGACTAAATCCCGGATACATGAAACCATCTACCGGAACTATGTATCAGGTAGTCCAGGGAAAATGCTAGTGCAGAATCGAACCCAGGATGTCTGAATCTAAAGCTCATCCCGAAAACGGCCTTTGGTCACTAGGCTCACCCTGATGAGTACAACATTAAGAAACTAAAACCATAGAACTATTGAAAACAAAAAAAACCCAGTAACAATCAAATTTATTTGATTTCCAGGATCTGAACCACCCAGTTTTGAGGTTCTTACTAACTAGAAAGTAAACATATCCTAAAAGTTAAATATAATGCACATCAAACCTTAAATTCCTCAACATACCCGAAGTTTGAGACTGCTGTGAAAGGAACTTTTCCTCAAAAGCTGACTTTGAGTTTACAGCGGTACCGGCTTTTGAGGAAAGCCACCTATACTGAGTTTTCAAAGAAGTAAAAATAAATAAGTAAAAAAGGCTAAAAAGTACAAAAAAACATAGCTTAGAAGAATTTATGCCTTATCATAAGTTGCTTCTAATAATAGAGCGAAATCAAGATATATCAACTCTATATGGCGCAATTAAATTTGCTTGATCTTATTTCTGTCCACATGACAAGAAGCTCAATGGCAACCATTAGTGCAGCTAAAACATTACAATCCAACCACCAAAATACATAATGAAATACAGAGCAAATAGATACATAATTGACGTATGTTATATACATGGAAGACAGCAATTGCCCAAATACCTGAGACACCCCTGATAGCCACTTTGTAACAACTGCAATATCCTGTCGCCATTCATGCTCAGGCTGCCAGCAGCTCGCATCACGTACCAGACTAGCTGATCCCTGAATGAATAGACCGCATTTAATAATGAAAATCAGCTAAAATATTTTTTTATAGGTAATCAAGAAATTTGATTCATAGAAGTAGGCAAAGCCCAAGTATACAGGGAGTAAAAAAACAGATAAAATATATAAAGACAAAAGGACACGCGAACAGGGAAAAGAGCCTAAACAAAAAGAAGTCAAACTCACTGGCCAACATTATTTCATTATGCAAACCCATGGTAATAACTTTTCTAGTGAAAAGCCATCTACACAAGTATTTAGAGAATTAACTCAGTAGCGTAGCTTACCTGAGAAGGCTGAGTCCAAATGGTTATGCTCCCATGAAAATTAGCTATTAGTAAGGCACGGGGGCAGGAAGTAGGAGACCACTCAATAAACTGAACAGAATCGCGTGGAGAATCTGGAAAAGGTATTCAATGCAAGAAATCATAAGTAACAAAGCCTGACCAATCCCTCCCCCCTTGTATAACATGACAATGAGTTCCATTTCCATTAAATTACACTTGCTATACCAAAAGGACATCCTAAACTTAGACCATATTTTTTTTTTTTTTTTTATAAGTAAGAAGAAATATATTAAGATATAAAAAAAGGTCAAGCCCAAGTACACAGGGAGTATACAAAACTTAGACCATATGATAAAAGTTGGACACTATTCCATATGTATAGCACCAATAAAGGTGGTGATAACAGCAGGGAACAGGTAAATCAATGAATTCAACTACAAAATAAGACATTGTTTTCAATACATCTAAGTTGCTTATGATATAAAGAGGTTTCACCGTCAAATATAGAACTGCAAAACTTTAATAGGAAACAATATATACAATTTTATAGCTTCAATAACTAGCATACGAACTGAAGGTCATCTGAAGCTGCATAAAACAATTCCATTTAAATTGTGGACATATTGAGGTTGGGGTTTTCGCTCAGGGAGCTATAAAATTGTATATATTGTTTCCTATTAAAATTTTGCAGTTTTAAATATATGTGCATAAAAAAAGGATCAGAGTTCAAACTCATACTTGCTTAGCTGGAAGGGTTGGACTGAGCTGGGTTATGCCAAAAGCAGTGGTCGACCTTCTAGCAAGCTGGACCAGCTTTCAAACTCATACTTGTTCCCAAGTGGAAGCCGCATGGAAAATGATGCCTTTGTGTATTATGTGGTGTATTTGGTTGGAAAGAAACGAGAGGTGCTTTAATGATAGGGAACGCAATGTAGATGAATTTTGGAAGTTTTTTATAAGCACTTTGCTTAGCTGGTTCTCCGCTATTGTACTCAAGGGAGGGGCTGTAAACGAGTTCTTGTCTTCGCTTTTCTAGTATTAGAATGTAACTAGGTGTTTCTTGAACCATGCAAGTTTAAGATCTCCAACTTTTACTTCTTGTATTCTTTTTTTCTATAAGTAAGACGAATTTTACCGAGTGAAGTAAATAGGCATAGCCCAAGTACATAGGAAGTACACATTTTTTCTTCTTGTATTCATATGGTTTTCATGGAACTATTTACACCAGCTCCCCATTTGAAATGCACCTCCTCTCTAACCCAGGCCTTTTAATGGTAATGTAAGAGCATTAGCTTCTCCCAAATTTAGGATTCTTAAAAGCAGAATAATAAGAAGATATAGGTCAAAATAAAGCCATTGGCACAGCACAAATGTAAAGAACAATACTAACAGAAGCAGTTCAGCACAAGATCAGAACAGTGAGCACCTAGATTTCAAATCCTATAGTAAGTATTTTCCTGACCTCCTAGAGGAAGCACACTAAAAATGCTGAACCGGCAATAGTGCTGTACATAGTTACAAGATCGAACAATTTAAAAAATCACAACCCAATGATGGAAATAAAGTGGCAATGTGCATGGAGATACCAGCTGTGACATTGAACACTGCACATTCAGTTGGTCGCTCTGGGATCACAATATGTATGGGGATCCAAAATGGTGGATTTGCATTAGAACTGCAAAATGAAGATACAAACAGGGAGACTTGTAAGCATACCATAACGCCATAACAAAACTAGTTCTTCATAAGAATTCTAACACACAATCTATATTATATGGTGAAAGGGCACGAGCAACTCAAAAAAGTATACCAACCTCAGAATTCTTGTGCAAGTCTCTGAGAATTCTAACACATAAATCTATATAATATGGTGAAATGGCACGGGCAACTCAAAAAAGTATACCAACCTCGGAATTCTTGCGCAAGTCTCTGATGCACAAGCTATGGCATTCAGTTTCCCACACCAAGCAACAGCACTGGAAAGACAAACAAAAGTAATATTGAAATCTTAAAGCAAAATTTCACTTAATAACTAGAAAATTGCAAATAGCAAAATTTTCACTAGCATATGAACAAAAAAGTATATAACTCGGTTTAAGATAAGCATATGAATTCAGATGGGCAAGCAAAATCTAAGTTTTAATTTTTCACTTGTATACTTATTGCGCCTTTAGTGCTTGTAATGATAGCTTTCTTATTACTTATTAAAAAATACACCAGGAATGTCATATAGTAGAACTTTTAAATCACACAACAACTGGCACAAGGCAATGTTATCATGAAGTCAATGATTTTTTTTTTTTTATAAGTAAACATTTATATTATATTAATACGAATAGGCATAGCCCAAGTACACAAAAGGGTATACAAGAGACAACACCTATTTAGGAAGAAGAGATAGAAATAAGAAAATCATGAAAATTGAGGCTGTTAAAATCTACAGCTTTGGCCCAAAAAAACAAGGTTCTAATAAAAAGTAAACTAATCTCCTCCAATGTCTTCAAACGTCCTATCATTTCTTTCCTCCCATATGCACCAAAGAATACATAGAGGAATTATCTTCCACACAGCTGAGATTTGTGGAATACCATCCAGATTCGTCCAACATGCCAGAAGTTCAACCACTGTTGCCGGCATAACCCAGGCTAGCTCTACTCGTCTGAATACCTCGACCCATAATGTTCTAACGACCTCACAATGTAATAGAAGATGGTCCATAATCTCGCCAAATTGTTTGCAAATACAACACTAGTCCACTACTATCGCCCCATGTTTTCGCAAATTATCTATCGTCAAGATCTTTCCCAAAGACGTTGTCCAAGCAAAGAATGCCGCCCTAGGAGGTGCCTTATATCTCCAAATTCTTCTCCATGGAAAGTGATTATTTTGCAGTTGTGTGAGGGCCTTATAGAAAAAACGAACTGAAAAAGTACCTTTTCTGGTAGGTACCCACCACAAAGTATCAACTCCTTGAGTACTTGGTCTCATGGAGTATAAGAGTCGGAAAAATTTGCAACATATTTTTGAAATATTACATTTTTCTTAGAAAGCGCGAAGGGCACAACCCTAGTACACAACATGCATACAAGAGAGACACTATCTAGAAGGAGAAAAGATACAAGAAGATCATGAAAGTTAAGCCCATTCTAGTCTATAGAAGATGCCCAAAAGGAAGAGAGTATTAATAAATAAAAGTTTTGAGCTCGTCCAGCATCCGTTCAAGGTCCTCAAAGCTCCTATCAATCATTTTTCTTGAAATACACCATACGAGGCAAGCATCCATTTGTGATTATTTTCACATAATTCACATGAAAACTTTTCTTTTTCCAACTTATTAGTAAAGCAAGGGATGGAAGCATTCAAACTACTACATCAAGACCTTAGAGATAAGAGAGGAGATCTCTTTACTGTATCAGGATTAAAACTGCCGAGTAAGCACCTTCACAGATTCATTAGTCTCCACTATCATCAAAAAGCGATTCTAGCCCGCAGCTTTAGGATAGCAATTCGCTTCCTACAATTTATTCATTCCTGATCTCCTTCAAGTTGTTCCGAATTTTCAAAGCAGCTGGAAAGTTGAGGTAAACTCCGATAATACTTACGAGTTTGGGAAGTAATTCCATCAGAAGTATTTTGCCTTTTGCTTTTTAAAAGGCCACGAGATTTATTATTAAAAAAAAAAAAAAGGCCAAAAAAGAGAAGCTTCAAAAAAACCAGCTAGTACGGAAAGCACGGGTAGACTAAACTCAAGCCCAAACACAATCAAAACCAAATTAAGGAAAAAAAACCATCGTAATTCGCTGAATTGGGCAAGAATCTCGATAAAAATTACCTAAAATTGCGACAAAGCTCGGGGACACTCATCTTGTGCTGCAAATTGGAGCGGGGCTGCTTAAGCCGGATACAGAAGACGGTGGCGGGACTCACAGAGTCCTCATCCATTGGATCGTCGGGCTTCTCCACGGCGTCCTCCTCTGCGGAAGCGGTCGGTTCGGTATCCTCAGCGCCCTTGGAAACTTCAATGGACTCAAAAGCCGCGGGCTCGTCCTCCGCTTCCTTAGGGCCCGAATCTTGACTCATCGCCAAACAAAACCCTAATTTATATAAAGAAAGAGCGAGAGAGTGAGAAAGAAGGAGAGAGAGAGAGATGTGAGTGGTGGAAAGTCGCAATTGAGGGCGACAGATATCCCTACAGTGACAGAGAGAGAGAGTAGTGGGGTTAGTGCGAGTGAGTGGGGAGGATTCACGATTTGGATTTTGGTTCGGCCTTTTTAATTTTTGTGTCTCTGTGTCTGTGTTTTAGGGCTAGCTTTTGCGTAAGAGCTCTTTCTCTCTGCCTCCCTGTGATTGGGAGGGGCAGGCAGTGCTGCTCGCTTTGTTCCCGATGTTTTTAATCAGTCATTTAGAAACAAAAACAAACGAAGCGCACTCCCTCCCACACGACGTGACAAAAGCTTTTTCGTGTAATAAACGGTATACCGTTAATGATTTTTTATTTTTAAGATAATAAATTCAAATGTTATAACTTAGGAATAATAAAACATCTTCACAACAGCGTAAAATAGAATAAGAACATAAAATATAATAATTTGTTCTGATATATGAACTTGTTTTATGAACAAAACTTCCTAGTGTCTTTTTAAGCATCAGCCCCATGTTCTTGGCACTAAAGTCGTCCTTAAAAGCACGCACTGCAACATCGACTATCTGGGTTGTTGCCAGTTGGATGGAGCGCCCATGCTGATAAAGAGTTGATTGGCTAGGAGAAGATATTTTGTCAATCTTGCCTGGAAAAATTGCCTTGGCTCAAAACACTACGTGAAGATGTGTCCTCCTTCTGCTCACTGTTTACATTCAAAAGGCTCCTGGGACAATTTCAGCCTCCAGAGCTACTACTGTTACGTAAAAATGGGGTCTATACGGACGACAGGACCAAGTCAATATGTCTGCAAGAAGAAAACTCTTTCCCTTTCTTCTCATTTTAGGCTCCTTTTAGATGTTAAAAATGATCATAGATTATCTAAATTGCTCTGTAAATACTAATATTTTATAGATCATATTAAAATGTATTTGAATATAAATATTAAGATTTTTGTTTAAATGATCACAAATTATCTAAATTGATTTGTAAAATATTAATATTTTATAGATCATATCACAGATGGGTTTGAAACTCAATCTTTTATTGTCAGGTTTTATTCATTTTACTTACCCAAAATTAAAACAATCTCAAATTCTTATAAAGAAATTTGAAAAAATCTTAAAATCTCCAAAACAAGTTTTACAGGCATTTGTCTTATCTCGACTCTCCAATGGTCCTATTTTCTGCGGGGACGAAATCTCTCGGATGCTACGCAATCCAGCTGTAACAACATATTTGAATATGTTGGAATTGGTCTATGAAAATATATTACACGTCGGATGAAATGAAAGAGAGGCTGGAAGTTGAAAAAACGCATCAAGCCAAGTCAAGCCATTGAAATTTGTGTCACCATGATGATGATGTGAAGGATTATAGCCCTCACATTGCTAAACAACAACCACAATAACAATAACAATAATAATAATAATAATAATAATAATAATAATAATTAATTAAAAGCTATTCTATGCAGGTCAATACTCACCCTCAAGATCCTTTTTCTTTATTTATTTTTTTATGTTTTTTGTATGATGATCTTTATCTTTATTACTCGTGAACTAACTATTTATTGATAGCTTGTTCTAATGCAAGAACCGGAAACAATTAAGAGGATGTTCCATATCAACTATACAATCTATTATAAATAAATATCCTTTTCTAAGTTGTGGGCAACTGAATTGTCTTCACGATATAAATATATATATATATGTATGTGTGTGTGTGTATATGACTGAACTGACACTCAACATATTTAGTCATACTAGCTGAAATATCTGAAATGAATATCTCAAAATAACTATCATTTTGCCACCTCTGATGAACTTTATTTACCACTTTTTAAGGTCACCTTCTAATATTAATTTGCTCATGCCCAGCTTAAGACCAAAGTTGATTGCTCCGAGTGCAGCTGTGGCCTCTGCTAGAAGTGGATCAGGAAAATATGCATGTTTCTTCCTCAAAATAGTCAAAAAGTTGCCTTCCTCATCTCTAACAACAACACTTATCCCTATTTTACACTGACTTGTATCAACTGTCACATTTCAGTTGATCTTACAGAAATCTTGAGGTAGACACTCCCATGTAACTCTCATTGTGTTTGTAGATGATGTCTGATTAACATCTCTTGAGTCCATAGCAGAAATATCAAACATCATTTGATTCACTCTGTGTACACACAATATTTGGATCAATGAGTATGTTCTTAAAAACAGATTCATTCATTCTCCACCATAAATTCCAGAGAATTAAAGATAGTTCAATCATCTCTTCCTTGTTTAGCTTTTTGAACATGTCTTGCAACAAGTTCTTAACACTTTTGTATGACAATTGACTTTCCTAAATTTTCCTGGAACATTGATCCTGAATATCAGTAGCTGAAGCACATTCCCAAAGTACGTGTTTTGTAGTTTCTGGTTCTAATAGACACATTAGGCAAATGGGGCCTTCCAAAATTTTCCTTTTGTGAAGATTGAATTTGGTAGGCAGAATATTCTTACATGCTCTCCACAATAAGTTCTTGGTTGCTGGTGGTATGACAAGCTTCCACAATCTGGTTCATTCTTCTCGAGAGTGGGAATTATGATAGTTTTGTCCTTTTTATCTTTTTTGCAGTTCTCCTTGTAAGTGATAAGCACTTCTAATTGTAAAAACTCCTTTTGCATTGCTTCTCCAAACCAACTTGTCTTACTAACTGTTCTGACTGATTGGGATCTGAATGATTAGGTTAGCTTCATTGTTAGTGAAAACTGCTTTGATTAAGGGTATGTTGCATTCATTGGTTTCTGGTTGAATAAGAACCTCCACTTTAGCATCATCCCCCAATAAATTGTTTCCATTTTGAAGTTTGTGTAAAGTAGGTTAAGGCAACCAAGGATCTGACCAAATTCTTACTGATTTGTCATTACCAATTCTCCATATGATTCCTTCTAGAAGTAGAGCTCTAGTAGATAAAATGCTTCTCCAAATATAAGAGGGATTGCTTCTCAACTTGGCATTGAAAAAAGTAGAATGAGGAAAATGTTTAACCAACAGGACTTTTGATGCCAGAGAACTTAGATTTTTAGTAGTCCTTCAACCTTGTTTTGCTAACAAAACAAGGTTAAAGTTCTTAAAATCTCTAAAATCAAACCCTCTACCTCTTTGGACTTCCCCATTTGAGACCAACTCAGCCAGTTCATTTTCCTCTCCTGGTTAGCTTGACCCCACCAGTACCCTCTAATTAGCCTATTTAGTTGTTTTAGCAAGCCTTTAGAAAGTTTAAAAACTTTCATAGAATAAGTAAGAATGGCTTGTATAATAGATTTTATCAGGATTTCCCACCCTGCTTGTGATAAAAACTTTAGCTTCTAATTGCTCATTTTGCCTATAACTTTGTCAAGTATTTCTTTGAAATCCTTGTTTCTTGATCTGCCTATCAAAGCTGGAAGGCCAAGACATTTATCATAAGAGCTGGTAATTCTGACCCCTGCAATTCTAGTAATGTTGACCCTTGTTGAGAGCCATATGTTTTTACTAAAAAAAAAGAAATGACTTTTCTTTATTCAGTCTTTGCCATGATGCTATTTCATATTGGCCTAAAAGATGTAGCATCCTAGTCCATTACAAAGATGGAGCTTGGCATAATAATGAACTATCATCTGCAAAAAATAGATGATTTATGTGAATTTGTCCTCTGCCTAGTGGTAGACCAATTATCATCCTTACTTCTTCTGCCTTGTAGAGCATTTAACTTAGGACCTCTTAACAAAATATAAATAGATAGGGTGACAATGGATCACCCTGTCTAATGCCTCGAGATGGAGTAATGATTGGTTGTAGGGGTCTATTAATTACGATAGAGTATGAGACTGCAGTTACACAGTTTAGAATTAGGTCAATCCATCTTCTGTTGAATTACATAATTTCCATCACAATTTCAATAAAGCTCCACTCCAACTTGTCATAAGCTTTACTCATATCCAACTTTAGAGCCATGTACCTAGTTAAACTTTTCATTTTATACTACATAGAACGCAAGGTTTCAAATGCAACTACTACATTATCTTCTATTAGTCTCCCTAAAACAAATGTACTCTTAGTTGGAAAAATGATATTAGGCAATATTGTCTTCAATCTGTTGGCCAGAACCTTAGCCATTACTTTGAATAAAACAATACACAAACTAATTGGCCGACATTTTATGACACTTGCGGGATTTTTGGTTTTTGGAATTAAGACTATAAAAGTCTCATTTATAGAAATGTCTCACCTATTTGTGTTCAATGCCATTGTGGTTGTTTCACATAGATCCTTACCTATAGTATCCCAATGCTGTTGAAAAAATCCAACTGAAAAACCATATGGTCTTGGAGAACTCATGGGGTTCATGTTAAGGACAACTTCCTGTGCCTATGAGCAAACAATTTCTTCTGAAATAGTATTGTTCATCTCCTATGTGATCAGTAATGACATAGACTCCACACATTGTAGTTGACCTGAGGGATTAAAAGTAGCAAACAGATTAGTGAAGAAATCCTGAAAAGTCTGATTTATACCTTGTGGAGTAGTATGAAGATGCCTATCACCCTCACTAATGCTATTAATAGAATTAATCTTGCGCCTCTGAGAAACACAAGTGTGAAAATACTTGGTATTTTTATCCCTATTTTTGAGCTATCTTTGTTTAGATCTTTGTTTCCACTTTAACTCATCTTGCTCCAATCTCATATTCACATGTATCTGAATCTGTTTTATTTCTTTCTGATCATTCCCTATGTTCCTCTCTTGAAGTTGTTTTACCTTGCCTAGTTGAGTTTTAATATCTTCTTTGGTTTCCTTCTCTTGGTTCTTGTTCCAGTTAATTAGCTGAATTCTACAATTGTCCAGATTGTTTGAGAAGGCTGCCATTGTCTTTCCATTTCTACTATTGTCATTCCATACTCTAGTGACCATTGCTTTACAATCACTGTTAAAGCCCCAACTGAGTTCATATCTGAAGAATCTTGCTCTCCTTCTTACAGGTTGAGTCTGAGTACTCAAGTTTGTTAGAAGAGGACTTTGATTTGAAGAACATGCTGCTAATGTGGTAACAGTAATAACTTGAAAATTACTCATACATTCAGTAGTAGCAAACACTCTATCTAACCTCTCATTGGTAAATTCAGGTCATTCTCTGTTATTGGATCAAGTGTGTTTGGTGCCAATGTATCCCATGTCACTTAAGTTACCGTCTTGCAAAGCTTGTCTAAATCTCTTCATTTGAGCAAAAGGTCTATGTGGTCCCCCATGTTTCTCATGTTGATGAAGTAATTCATTAAAATCTCTTAGGCACAGTCATGGTCTATGATCCAAAGGTTGTCAAAACCTTAATAACTACCAACTACCTTCTCTTTTTGCAGTTACTAGGTTGCCATAAAACCCTGTAAGGGTCCAAGCCTTCCCAATTTGTGGATCATTAACTTTGACATATATGTGTGAATTAGTATATGATTCAACTTCTATATCAAAACCAGAATTCCACAACATGGCCAACTTTCCACTACTCATTTTACTATTCATTGTAAAACTTATGTCAAAACCTATTTTATTTATAATTATTTCAATCCTCTCCCTCGTTCTCTTGGTTTCAATGATGAAGAGTAAGTGTGGGGACTTTTGGTTCACCATAAAATGAAGTTCTTGAACTGTTCGCGACAATTCTATGTAAGACATCTCATTGTTGATGGTGGGGCTGCCCAACAGCCTCCACCATATGTTCTTGAGTTATGCTTATTTCAGGATTGAGTCCCTATTTTTGTTTTTTGGTTAAACCTTGCTGATCTTCACTATCTATCATTTCTTTATCTCTTTTTCTACCACTTGTGCCACATGTGCTAGTGTCCCCACTTTCCATCTCATATGATCTTAGTAAGTTAACAACTATTGCCCTTCTTTTCCAACTCATTGTCTTTGGTGTTAGCTCCGCATTACTCAAAGAATCGAGTCTTGAATATACAAGATTACCTGGTGAAGAGCTGAGTAACTGAGTTGCTTGAATACTCCTAGAGGAACTGCTAAGGTTGTTATTCAAATTTTCCCGAACCTTATTAGCCTTGTAGCTCTCCTCTAATAAGGCTCTCTTCTGGTCTTCAAGTTGATCAACCCGCCTTTTGTACTCCAATTCTATTTTTTGTTTCCCTTTATCAACTGACACACCAGATGTGTTATAAATCTCAATATGTTGATTGTGAGAGGGTTCCAAGGAAACCTCTTCCTGATCACCATATCGAGTGATTAGACCCCTAATGAGTTGACCCTTACCAATTCCTTAGAAATAAGACTAAGTTTTGTTTCCCCTACCTCCTACTCTTTTGTCACCATTATCCATTAAATTAATAGTCGTGACCCTCAACCATTGATCATATTGGGATTGACCAGCTCCTCTTGTATTTATTTTGCCTCTTTCCAGAGCATAAACCTTGTCTACATGTCAAATTACCCCACATTGGAAACAAAATAAAGGCAGTCTCTCATATTTGAAGTCGATCTAGCTTTGTTTGCCCTCTATTCTAATCAGTCTCCCACGAGGTAAAAGCTTTGTGATATCCATATTTACCTTGATTCTTAGATATTTTTCCCAACCAACCTCATCCCCATCCACATCTACTGTTAAGACTTCCCTTACTAAGGAGCCAATTCTTTCCCCGCCTTCAGTTGTCATGGCTGCCAACGGCATACCATGCAGTTGGATCTAAAAAGGTTCATGAGTAAAAATCACCTCACTAGGAGGAGTACTGTTGTCAAAGGCTTGAATACAGATTAAGTTTTTATCAAAGGACCATGGTCTCCCATTTATCACATGTTCTATGTCCACAGCTTTCTGAAATTCAACTAAAAGCCTAACCCCACCTCATTGAAGATTAGAGATCCTTCAGGATTCTAGATTTTAGTCATGATAGCTTTGAAAGCTTTTTTATTTAGACTCTTTTCTAGAAGAAGACATATATGTACTCTAGCATCTACACGTTTTGTTTCATCTTCTGTAAAATCAACCTATTTTTTCTCTATTTTTGTTAGGTTAAAACCTTCCCAAAACTTAACTGGTTCATTTGCCATGCCCACGTGGTTAGTAACTGTCGATCAAAGCTATGTTATTTGCAAAAACCCTACTCCGCCTCACCCTTCTAAAAAGGAAAAGACAAACACCTTATGCGTTAAGAAAATGACTATGGAATAAGAAAATTTAAAACAAGAAAAAAACAATCGTGGGAACGGAAGAGACGTGTTAAGATGTGCCAGCCTATAGACTACAACTTGTCTCTTTTCATCGTATTGGCTCAGTTTCTTTGCTTGGGGGAATGACTTAAAGTTTTTAATACTAATAGAAAAGAATTAACAAAATTCTTATTCCTTCATGACCATTGACCACCTATATTTAGTTTGAATTTTTATTTTTAAATAAAAATAAAAAATGTTATTATTCATCATTAACTTATTCTATTTAGTCATATAAATTTATAAGTCACGTTTTAATTGATTTTCTTAATATTAACTACTTAAAACACAAATCTAGTTAAAATATATTATATCAATTTTTGTATCTGAATATTTTCTTGTAAAACATACAGAAAGA
The DNA here is from genome assembly GCF_004785595.1 of Juglans microcarpa x Juglans regia. Taxonomy (NCBI): domain Eukaryota; kingdom Viridiplantae; phylum Streptophyta; class Magnoliopsida; order Fagales; family Juglandaceae; genus Juglans; species Juglans microcarpa x Juglans regia. The sequence goes on along the minus strand of NC_054602.1, from coordinate 5,251,649 downwards.
AATGAGATATATCTTTATAAGAGAGGATGAGAATGTCGTAGATATAAATAATCATCACGTATGTTGTTGAAAGATACGATGTGTTAAAACATGGGAGGAACAAGAAAACTCTACGTTTACAAAGTAATTTTATTAAAATAAATATATAAATTAATATGTTTAATAATGAGATACGTTATATTTATTTAAAATAAAAAATTAATCATTTAATATATGATATTTGATTATATTAATTTATATATTTGTTTTATAGAAAGGAAAATGATATTATGTTCCTGAGTTTATCCATTCAATTTGACTGCTCAAGTATTTTATTTTATTTTTTATCTTTTTTATTTAATAATTAAAAAATTAACTATTAATATATTGGTATTAAGAGTACAATTACTGTATTGACACACCAAGCCGACATATTTGGATGGCACTAAGAGCAATCTCAATAGATTAGCTAAAGCTAACCCAATTTTTTGCTTTTGTGATATGAAAATGCCTTTGCCTATTTCATTCACATCTAATTTTTATATTGGATTGTCTATTTATTCTTTATATAATAAATTAATATTTTTTTATACTTTTAATTAATTTATTTTTTATCATATTTTACTATTATACCAATTATATATTAATTAGTAATCATATTTCAATTAAATAAATGGTTAATAATGTTCTACTAAGAAAAAAAGTGCAATGCACAACGCATATTAAAAGTAATCTTATTTTAAGATTTGATTCATCTACAGTAAAGAGTAAAGATAACTTTTATTTTACATTTATTGCAGCATAGATTAGTTCTTCACACACTTTGCAATGTTTGCATAGTACACTGCATACGGTATTTTGGCCGCAAGTATTTTTTTTTAGCTTTGGCTCATCCATTGAGATTTAGAAGTGATTTGAATTCAGAGATAAATTAAGATGTGATAAAATTATTTATAAATAATAGAATAAAAGTTGATTATTTATTATATTTTGTATAAGAATTTGAAAAAATTATTTTGAGATTTAAAAAAATTGAATTGTTTATTATATTTTGTGTGAAAATTTAAGAAAATTATAATGATGAGATGAGATGAGTTTTGAATACAAACGAGACTTTAGATTCAAGAATCACTCTAATTTATTTCCATTTATCGTTACAAATTTTTTAAATTTTTATATAGAATATAATAAATAAATTTTTTTTAAAATTTTAGATTAATAATAATATTAAAAATAATATTTTAATAATATTTTATTTAATTTTTATTTAAAATCTTTTCACCTCAATTATTACCTAAAAACGAAATTCTACTGACACCAATCAATTTTCGGTTTTAAAAATCCGTACATTTCTACTGACGTCATAAAAGAGATTTTAATTTTGTTTTCAGCGGGCTAATGAGGTCAAGAACGGTCACTTTCGGGTACAGACTACAGAGAGCAGCGTGAAATTGGAAACGCGGAGAGGAGGAGGAAAAGAAAGAGAAGACCGGGGCAGGATTGCGTCATTATTGCAGCAGTCAAGGAAGCGAGGAGCATACATGTCACTCGAGACCGTTTCTCACTGGCCCAACAACTGACCCAAGAACAGAAGAAATCAGCCTCAACAACCTCCACTCATCTGCTATATTATTATTATTTATCACTGTTATAATCATTGAAGGTTTTAATTAAGATCTTAAAGCGGCTGCAATAAGGTACTATTTATTTTTACTTTTTCTAGGAGCAGCTGAAAAATCTCGGAAACAATATGATTTTCAAGGTCTCCTCCATACTTTTGTAACCGAATCAGGAGGGATCCAATTCCAAATCCGCTGAATTGGTTTGAATTGTTCTTACTCAGTTAATGAGGTAACTGATTGCTCTTAACTACAAAGTTGAATGAGCTCGATTGTGTTGCTTTTACGTTTGAAAGTGATCTTGAATTTTTCCTGCTTTTTGTTGAAGATTGCATTTGGGTTTGCTTTGGAGCTTAGATTAACTGAGATTTTTTTTTTGGTCATAATGCACGGGAATTTGGTGTTATGTGCTGATTCGTTCAAATTTTGCTTGAATCTGCGTCTTCTTATATAGAAATCGATTAGAAGAACGCAGGATCTTGGGACTCTTAATCGTATGTCGTAGAATTTATGCTGTTTTTGGGACTTATGGCTGCTCTTAGGGACGTGTTTTTGGTTTGGATGGATGAGCAGCTTGGCATTTGATTATTATCGAAGAACAAACTTTGTTTTGTTGCCTCGGGTGGGAAGGGAGTGGTTGCAAGTGGAATGTGATCTCTTCATATTGTAATTAACGTGTAAGAGACGGCGTTTTACGATTGTCAACGTTACGAGTAGTCTCTATGTTTCCTGTTTTAATTTTTATGCGTGAGATTGAGTACATGATGGGTGCCGCCTTTCATTTATGTACCGCATATGCAAACATACTAGGATGCATCCCAACTCCCCTGATTTCCGAAACCTACATGAACAAAATTGAAAGAAAATAACCAATAGCTACTCATGATGCTTCGGGAATTTAAAATAATCAAAATGAGGTCATAAGTTGAATTTCAACGGATTTTTCTGTTCTTAATTCGAAAATCTTCTTCAAGAAAGAAAAACGAGTGTTTTTGTTAATTTCTATTGAATGAGTCATCTCTGATCCATTCAATCTTGCAGGTGCAAGGTACAACTTTACACCAAGACGATAATAGCCGCATACTTTAGTTAATTATGAGTTGTAGCTGCTTTGGGGTCTCAAAAGTCAGGCGGATAGAGAGATCTGCTCATCACGAAATAGTAGGTACGTCACTTTTTTTCGTCATATTTTCTATTCTGTTAAGTACCACAGAAATTGTTACCTGATTTGTCTGTACTATGTGTGATGCGTAATGTCTGCTCCATCGGGGAGCTTTGTGCCCATTTGCATACGAGCAATGAAACGGCGTAATACTATTTTTGACACATGAAACAGTTCGAGGATCTTTTGTGTAGTTTTGCATGGGCCACTTTATGTGTAGTGTGTACCCTTCTAACCATAAGCCGAGGGGGTGAGGCCATTGATTCTGAGCTCTACATTCAGCTCCATTGATCTAAGAACAGGTCCTAGTGTAAGTAATGGTAACCGTTATAGACTGATGGCAAACAAACTTTGAGATACATCTAATCAACTTGCCAAATTGATTCTTTAATAGATTCATGGATTTGGAATCCGTTGGACAGGAGGCATTCTTTAAGGATGGCAAATGTATGGACCTAAAATTAAAAAAAAAAAAAGTCATAAGTGGTTATAAATTGGTCAACTGATGCCTAACCCTGTTCAAAGCCAGATGCAGTTTTATATTTTCATTATCACGGGGGTTTTCTGACGACCAACTGTCTCTCTTCCAGGAAAAAATTAAAAACTTCCCTACTAATCTTTATTAATCTCTCAGAAATAAATATTTCTCTATGAGATAATCTTAGCATTGTACTACTCCAGTCTTCACCGATAATATTACACCAACTAACCTAAAGCAAAGAAGAAGAAGAAGAAGAAGAAGAAGAAGAAAACTACTATATGGTGCTCGCAGCAACTTGTGCCATGGTGTCTCCTACAATGTTTATGTTTGATCAAAAGAAGAAGTTAATATTTTCTTTTTCATTTTGAGATTTTGTTCCATTTTGATTGTTGTTTAATTCTCTTTGATGTCTTGTATCTCATTCATGGCATGTTTACGTTTGATCAACAGAAGAAGTTAATATTTTTTTTCCATATTGCTTGTCGTTTAATTCTCATTGATGTCTGGATCACATTTGTTCAGTTAAAGTACTAGATTGGTTGAGACTCTAAGAATGGGAGATCCTGATTTGACCTGTGAAGCTGCCTCTGATTTTTTCTTAGCTGCTTTAGACATCTCTTGGTACTAACATCTTTGTACTCATTCTGACTTCAAAAAGAATTATTCACACGTGCTGTGTTGCATCCTCATCAAAGCTTTAGAAAGGCCCTTAAATGTAAAAAGTGAAAAACTTCCAACCAGTCCATCTATTCTTCTCCAAATAACAGCCCTCCAATGAGAAAATGTCACGTATGGGTCCCATTTTATCAACATTGTAACTGTAGCACAGACTAATCTTCATGAGAACAAAATTGGATCCCGCCAGAAATCCTTCTCCTCCCCCCTTATCCAGGCGAAATCCTTGCTCCGCGGACCCTCCCCCCCCCTCCTTCTCTCGCACTGGCGTCGAGCCCTCCCCCCCACCACCTCGCACCTGCGTCGAGCCCTCCCCCACCCCTCTCGAGCTGAACCCCGGACCCCCCCCCCCTCCCCAAGGCGAACCACCCTCACCCGAGGCCCTCCTTCCCCTACCTCTCTTAAACAAGCCCTCCCCTCGCCGCTGGTGGTGTCTGATTCCTACCCTCACACAAGTGTTGACCCTCACCTTCTCTTGACGGAAACTCACAATCTATCATACTTAAGGCATCCTTGAGCTGGAGCCTTATCCAACCTCTCAGCCGGGAAGCGATTGGACTCTTCATCCTTTCAGCCGATGATCGGCCACCAGTCATGAAGGCCAATGGTGATGTTATTTCTTATGAATTGAATTTGTGATAATGGATTTTTTGATGCTCTAGTTTTTTGTTCAAAACAAATGGTGATCTAAATTGGATTTGTGGTTATTTGATGCTTGTTTGAGTCTGTGATCTGAGTTGGTTTGTGTAAAAATCCAACTTCATAGAAGCCAAAGCATTGGTTTTTTGTTGAGTGCAAATGATTATCTGATATGGAATGATTTGAAATGGGTTTGTGATTACTAAGATGCATGTTTGGGTACGACGGCGATGGACACTGCTAAGGGGATGGTGGCGATGGACACTGCTGAGGCAAATGCACTGCTGTGGACAACGGTGAAACTTGATTGTTGTAGACGACGGTGAAACTTCACGACTGTGGACTCAAAGAGGGAACAATGTGAATGTTGGGTGACGGACGATGAACAAAGACAATGAAATTTTGGAATTATCGGATGCTTTGGTTTTATGTTATTTAGTGTAGACTTACTGACGTGGCGCCCTTTGATTGGGGGCTGTTAAAGGCCCAAAACCAGCAGGACCGTTCCAAAGAGGAACCGATGTAAAAAATGATTAATTGACCTCCGTTCCTTGACTTATTGTCTTTTCATGTCTTATTGCAAAATAGGAGTCGCAGTGTGACCATGCTTTGGGTTATGACTATTTCATCTGTAGTCATTGTTGATATTTTTATGCCATCATTTTTCGCCCCCTTTCTCTTAAGATTTTTATGCATTTCTAATTTTTTTTTTTCATCTCTTTGTTTTTATGTTTGTTCATTGTCTTCCATTTGTTATGCAGAGAACTTGCATGTGAATATTAAATATTTCCGCTACAATGAATTAAGATTGGCGACAGATAATTTTCATCCAAGCAATAAGTTAGGCCGAGGGGGTTTTGGAACCGTTTACAAGGTACTAGAATTTACATATGATTTTACCTTTCAATTGTGAAAGTGAAACTTATTATCAACAATCTTCACAGGTACGCATAGAACCATTAAGACATAGAGATACTGCTGCTTGCTTACCTTTTTTATTTTTCATTTCCTATGTCATTGTAATGGTCTTTTTCCATGGCAAGTTATGAAACATGCACTTTTGAATGAAGATTAGTTTTTGGGTCTAGATCTTCAATGGCATAAGAAAGCACCTTTCCATTGGTTGGTTCAAGATTTAGTGCACCAAAAAGTTGAAACCTGATTGCTGACAACCTCAACAACTTTTTAACATTACATTTATATCAAATTGGAGTTGGTTCACAGTAAACACCTAGATCCATGAAAACTTGGGTTTTGTTATCTTGCTATGCAACTTGCTTATTGATGTCTAGGGCACATATTATAAGCTAATCAAGCTGCGTTGAAGAAAATTAGTCACTGCTGTGAATTGGTTTTTCTGACTTCTTTCTCTATCGAAGAATATAATTATAGCTCGATTTTCTTAACTTGAATGTGTTTCTGGAGTGATGACTTTGGTGAGGGAAAATATGACTTAATTTAATTAATATATGAAGGAACATGAAGATGTTTTTTGTCCATCTAGTATTCAAAATAACTGTTAATTAATGCACTGCAATTTTTCTAGGGAACCCTAAAACATGGAATAGAAGTTGCTGTGAAGACACTTTCTGCCCAGTCGAAGCAGGGATTACATGAATTTTTGACGGAGATTAATACCATATCGAATGTCAGGCATCCAAACCTTGTTGAGTTGGTAGGCTGCTGTGTTGAAGGATCCAACCGAATTTTGGTCTATGAATATGCAGAAAATAACAACCTCGATCGTGCATTATTAGGTAATTCAGATTAGTCTGCAAGATGAACTCAATGCCTTTGTACATAATGAAGGATCAAAAATGTAATTTGTTTCCTAATGTTTGTAGGTTCAAATAGTTCGAAGATCAACTTGAATTGGGAGAAAAGATCTGCTATTTGCCTGGGCACTGCTAGGGGTCTTGCATTTCTTCATGAAGAACTTGTACCACATATTGTTCATAGAGACATTAAAGCTAGTAACATACTTCTCGAGAAAGATTTTAACCCGAAAATTGGAGACTTCGGGCTGGCTAAACTTTTCCCAGATGACATCACTCACATAAGCACAAGAATTGCGGGAACAACGTATGTCATCTTTCAGATTTCTGGTTGACTGATTTCATAGTTAAAGCTATATCTTCCTTGCATCATTAAAGATTTTGCCTTTCAAAATTCCGCCCTTCCATACTTTAATGTGCATAATCTACATTTCTGTAAGACTCTTAACTTTTATCTTATTTGAATTAGATGTTTCCACATACAAGGAAAATGTGTTAGATATTTAATCTTGCATGATCATTGAAAGCAAATGCATAACTCGTCTTTGTTCTATGCAGTGGTTATTTAGCACCAGAGTATGCCTTAGGGGGTCGTTTAACTATGAAAGCTGATGTTTACAGTTTTGGAGTTCTTATACTTGAAATTGTTAGCGGCAGAAGCAGTGCAAAGGAAAACTGGGGAGGGACGGAGAAAGTTCTCTTGGAATGGGTACGGTTGTCTTCCCTTTTCCTATTTTCAAAACATTTCTCAGTACCTTTTGACATCTACTGCTCCCCTCATTAATGAATTGCCAGTGCTTCTTTCTTTTCACTTTACCCTTGGACTCGAACCCCCATATTGGATCAAGAGCTCCTATACCAAATTTTAGTGCCTAAAATGAGAAAGAAATATACATATAAAATGAGTTATATAGCATTTATTGAGCATTTTATATTGCTCGGGAGACTTAACAGCTAACAGTAAATGTTGTAAGGTTTACTTTATGTGTTAATCTCTCGTGCACTATAAATCCTAGCGTCCAAATAAGAACCTCTCATATTCACTGGGTGTGGAAACCATTTGGAGCGAAGGCCATTAGCCTCTTTGTGCCTATCCCAACAATCCTCTGAATCATAAATAGCATTACTTTTGTAAGATTTTTTCTTAGACCAAACATTTATCTTGCTGTTATGTGATTCCTCAACCATCTCCTTCCCTTTAACAACTACTATTTGCCGTTATAGGCGTGGCAGCTCTACGAGGAAGAGAGACTTTTGCAGATTGTGGATCCAGATATGCAAGAATTTCCCAAGGAAGAAGTCATTAGATACATGAAGGTAGCCTTTTTCTGCACCCAAGCAGCAGCAAGCCGAAGGCCACTGATGAGCCAGGTAGTTGACATGCTTTCGAGGAACATCCGGCTCAACGAGAAACAACTTACTGCCCCTGGCCTTTTCACAGATTCGGGGGCATCTTCCTCCAAAAAAGAGTCATCCTCCGAGAGCACCAGCTATCGGATGAGCTCAGTCCCAGTAACAATCACTCAAGTAACCCCTAGATGAAGAACGAGGTTTAATAATTCCGGGGTGGATACAACTCACCAAAAGACCACCACCAACCTGTCATAGAGTGCATGCATCTCCCATTAGTCAAAATTATTATTATTTTTGTTTACTTAGTCACATAATTGTTATACATTTTTTTGGCCTTTGGATTGGGGATTCGAGCATAATCTCTTTCACACAAACGCACGCACTATTCTTTTCAGGTCCCAGGATTGATTCAAGTGGGAGGTCTGCGATTGCGTGGATAGCCTACAGTACAATTGTGCAGTATTTCATGTCATCGTTCATGTAGACATATTGTTATATGAGCAGAACAGTGAATTTGTTAACACGCGCTCTCTCTCTCTCTCTCTCTCGTGTATGCATGCCAGGAAACTGTCTCATCTTATGTGCACAAAATTCGCCGCCGTTTGCTTCAGTACAATTATTCTGTCTAGCTTGTAACATTTTCAACGTAGAACAAAGTGGTAACGTATGGTCATCATGATGCACATGTGACCTTTGCATAACATGCTCTTACCATCAAAACAAGTCTTCTCACAGAACGATCAACAGAACAAAAAGGTACCACAATTAGTTTTTGGGCTACATATGTATACCTGCAAGCTAGATCGATCCTCACAAAAGATAAAAAATCAAGGTACACATATGATAAACTTCATAAATGCCCTGCAAACAATGACCATTTTAAATATCCATCATAACACGTGCAACAAAGCAGAGCAAAAATGGGGGGGGGGGGGGGGGTCCTTCCAGTCGAAGCTGAATAAAAATGGACACAAGTATTATACACATGCTTATTCTCCGTGAGCAAACACACTGTAAGATGGCTAGTATTAAGATTTTAGAATCAGGGAATAAATTTTACAGGTTCAAAAAGAGAGCAAGATAGGTGGAGAAAAAACAGATATATAAAGAAAGACGCATGAAACAAAACACGTCATGTTTCTATGGCTATGCTGCAGACGGTTCCTCAGCGTTAGCAATAACTTGTTTGGAATCGTGTGAAGTACTGTTAGAGTTGGCATCTTTGGTCGGCAAAGCGGGCTCTCCTGCTGCAGATCCACTTGCATTTGATGCCGCATCTTTTTCATTTTTGGCATCTTTTCCTCCCTTCCCGTCTTTTCCATCCTTAGCAGGAGCAGGTGGAGGGGTAACCATGTGGGGAGGAGGAGTGTGCTTTAGCTTCACCAGTATTTGGCGCATCCTGGAAAGATCAGTGGGTTTCCCAGGCTTTGGGCCCTGAACAACTGTGATTGAGGGCTTCTTGTCCTGATCTTTCTTACCTCTCTTCTTCTCAATGTTAGGGACCTCATAAGGAATGAGATCCGCTATTGCTTTCCAGTACTGTTTGTCTGCCTCTTTATGAAACTTCTCTTGATTAGCCAAGGATAACTGCACCAGGGAAAAATTCAAGCATTAAAGCAGACTATAACCATAGTAGAAAATAGGGTGCGGCTATGTTAGCATTTCAACATTTTACCTTCTCCCTTTCTCTGTTGTTAGCCTTGTTAGTCTCAACATTGACCTTCCTTTTCTCATAAAAAGCTTGCATATACTCCTCAGCCTCTATGATAATCTGGATTCTCATTTCTTTCTCCCTCTTCTCCTTCTCCTCAAGCTGAATGGCATTTTGACTGCACCAGAAAATTCACAGTTCGTCCTTTCTTATATTTAATTGGCAGATAATTCCAACATAATTCAGAAAGATAAAAAAAAAAAAAAAAAGTTTCTTCACATTTATAATTATCAAACAACACAGAAGTGTTCCTTACTAGAAAAACCAGATCAATCAAGTGTTATACCAGACATTTGAATTGCCTAAAATTAATCCCTGTTCTTTCCAGCTATGCCAGGACCTGCCTGTATGATAAGTTAACTAAACTTGAATCTCACCGCATGTACAATGTGTGGGTGGAAATCACATATATGTGATCAAGCCCAGTAGTATGGCATGATGCACCTGTAGCAAACCCAAATTTGGTCACCGTGCAGTGATCAGCAACGCTTCTAACTAAAGACACAATATGCTGATGTTATAAACTTTGACCATCCTTATCTTTTTTTCTTTTGACCAACAATGGAAGTACCAAGACCCACAAACTCTTGAACAAGTGATAGCGTCACTGTTACTCTTCTCTATCTAAGTGATTATTTAAAGATCTTCGGTGACAATTCCTCTTCTTTCTCTTTCTAAGGCAGAATCCTGTCCACTCTAACATGCATGACATCTCAGGACCTCCCTGCATGAGACCAATGCTGCTCATCCATTGCAATCAAAGCACTCCCATAACATCTAAGCAAAATTTTTATCATTGAATTGAGGAAAAAGTTTGCCTACAGTCAGCAGAGCCTTAATCGTAACTGGTTAAAATCGGCTAAACATGAACCTAAGCTATACCTTCTCCCCCCACCCTCCTTTCTTTTTCCTTCCCTTTGGCTAAGGCCTAAAGTAATCCAAGAATTAACATTGAATCCATCTCTTGATCACTGCTGCTATTGCACAATTAAAGTTCCAACATCTGGCTTCAAGAGTACTTCCCACACAACATCCTGGGAATCTTCATCTATTAACAATAACTAAAATTCCCCAGAAGGCCTAGGTAATATGTAGCATACCAGAGCAGCACAGTCCATATGCCCCCCATGGATCGAGGTACTGAAGAGGTTAATGGAATGAATATGATCATGTAAAGTTGCAACCTTCGAAACACCAGGGACCACTTGTATTTCCACTCCTATACTAAAGAACCACATAATCACATCAATTTATGACATGAGCTACAATAATGAGTCATTCTCTACAGCGATATGTGCCACAAGTCCATGAAACATGATCCTCCAATGCAATAAATACTATCTGATAGGATGGTAAGGATTCAAGAATCATTAACTGGTTAAAAGCAGATATGTGAGGAATCCTTAACTACAGGAATTAAAACCATGGGGTCCCAATGAATGAGATTTGATCCTCGAGATTCCTCAGCATTATATGTTTTTTAATAAGTAAAATACGGATCTAACTGCACAGAGAGAGAAAATAAATCTATGTGGCACACAGATAGCCTAGATGCACAGTTACGTACAAAAACTATGCGTGTCCATGCAAGCATGCCATAAGACTCTGTGACGTCTTCAGGATCATAATGAATTAAGCCATCAACTAAGAAAACTTAATTCTACATCCAGATAATACAGACATTAAGCTGCACTTAACTAAAAGTGAACCAACTTCATTTACTATAATTCATAAACAAGATCAGAAAAAATAAGTTTCTATACATAATTCTCCAAAAAGCACAACTTCGCAGACACAATAAGAGTACCGTTCGATGCAACAGTTTCAACTAAACAACCAAGCAAAGAAAGTAAAAAATTGAAATTAACTATGAAAGAAAATCGAAAGAAATACAGATCTATGAACACTGCAACAAAATCCAAATTAGATCTGAAAGTTATCACATCAAAGAAATCAAATCTCAAAGAATTTTGATAGATAAGTAAGAAATCAACACATTAGAATCCTCACCGCCTCCATTCACGAAGAGCAAACCCTTCCTCGGGCTCCATCTCAGTAGGCGGTGGGAGCACGGGCCCATCCGAGACAAAAACGTCGTCATCAGCGCCGTTTTCACCTACACCGTAACCATTTCCGTTCTCCGCATGGATCTGATCGAACGGAGACTGGGAGTAGCTAACGTTTGGATCATCAAATCCAAAGATCACCGGAGAGTCAGAGGCGTGGTCGACGGCGATGTCACCGTCCGCAGGGAACCCTCCGGAGAAGTCTCCTGTGGCAGCTGGGAAGCTGGAGTAGGATCCGGATCCGTAACCGCCGCCAGTGAAGTTCTCCTCGTCGTCGTCAACGAAATGACGATCAGAAGAGTTCACGTTCATCTCCTCACCATCGATGCCGTACGCGTCGAAGGAAGACATCTCTCTCGAAATGCTACTTTGCCTGTATCGCACCCTCTCTCTGTAAAACGTACGATTTTTTTTTTTTTTTAGCCTCAGACAGCTTCGCGAACTCAGCTTCAGCTTTATATAGATCTCGAGCGCTTGGTTTTATTGATACTAAAACGACGTCGTTCTCCACTCTTTCTTTCAGCTTTTCCCTTTTGTTTTTATATAATTAATCGGTTTAGACGAAGACACATCAGTAACCAAGTAGAGAGTTATCCTCCTTTTCCTTTATCCAGTTTTTGGCACAACATAATGCATTTTTGCAAAACATAAATATCCAAAATTATATGAATAGAAATTGTATTTTTTTTTTTATTTAGCAAATTAGTCAAGACAGTTTAGTGTTTTTTTTTTCCCAAAATAAGCAAATCGTTAAGATAGTTTACAAATGATTCAAATGAATGAGAGTTATTCCGGCTAGGAATTATATTGCTTATGTAATAAGTAACAAGTATTGGCCGTATAATTAATTAATCACAATAACAAGGATGAAGGAAAACTGTGATAAAAAGGGACACATATGACCTAGATTGCAAATCCTTTAAAATTGGTAAACCCTCAAACTAAAACTGACCAAAGTTCACATAAAGATCAAGAGGGAACTAAGGAATTAGAAGTGCAATATGGAAGACAATGGTCTATGATCTTAGAAGAGATAACATGTCAAAGCCCACGAGAATGAGAGACAATTAAAAGGTGCTGCGATGGTGTCTATACTTAAGAGAAAAACAATTCTTGAGCATATTGCTTGTGGTATAATCTGGCCCAAATATAGTAAGTAATAAGTAACTCTCGGTTCAGCCTATTGTGGTTGCAACTTGAAGCCTTATCAACATAGAAATAAAAATGAACCTCTCCAAAAGTCACGGACAGCGAAACAACAACAAAGAGGTGAAAAATCTTATCAAGGTATAAGGGAAGGGCCTGCAAAGAGCAAAACCAAGTACAGGCACAAATATGTGAAATGCTATTTGGCATGCAAAATACCATCCATCATGGTTCCATATTTATTTTAATCACACAAAATTATTTTCATATATTTTAATGGGTCATCTTTTTTTCCCACCAACAAGAGCTAAGCTAAGCATAGTTGAGACGTACAAAGAACAAGATTTTGCTTAAAATAACAGACAAATAAACATGGTACGATTTTCAACATTTACTTCAAACATGCATGGACTCAAGTATTAATCATCTAACCTTTAACATATAAATATATAACATAAAAGTAACTTTGGGCATTAAGTGAATGTGTGTCATACAAATAGCAGGAGAGAGAGAGGTATTACAGAGGGAGGGAGGAGTTGGGCAGTAACACTGGGCACAGAGGGAGGGGCGACGGTGAAGCGGGACCCAGAGCAGAGGATGGGTGGCGGCGACGCGGCACCCAGAGCAGAGGAGGGGCGACGACGGGCTTTGAAGGTAGAAGACACCGAACAATAGAGATGAAACCCAGGCCACTGCTAAAGAGACGAAACCCAGGGCTGCAGATTTTGAATGGGAGAGGAAGTTGAAGAGAAGAGGGGGGCTCTGAAGGTAGAAGACACCGAAATGGCAGACGCGGGAATTCAAATGGGTTTTGAGAAAATGTAGGTTGTCTTTTCAAAACGCACATTTTGAGACAAAAAAAAAAACAAAATACAAAAAAAAAAAAAAAAAATACACGTAATGTGTGCAACAGCTGATGCGTGGACAGTGGCTACTTGTAGTTTTACTTGAGATAAGTAGGAAAAAAAGAAGAAGAATACAAATCAAGGATACTGGGGCATATTTTCAATTTTTGGATGGGAGCTCCTACATAGTATCTATTGTAGTGGATGCACATAATATATTCATTATGTAAATACTTTTGATCTATGTATTTTTTTTTTTCATTAGACGGTTTCTCTTATCTCTCTCATCCCTCCCATCATCTCTCTCATCCTCTCTCTCTCTCTCCTCGACTCTCTCTCATCAGAACGACTCTCTCTCTCCTCGACTCTCTCTCTCTCATCTTTGCTCTCTCTCTCACATCTCCGCTCTCTCTCATCTCTGCTCTCTCTCTCATCTCAAGCTCTTTCTCTCCTCGACTCTCTCTCTCTCACATCTCCGCTCTCTCTCTCATCTTGAGCTCTCTTATCGTCACTCTCTCTCTCTCCTCGAATCTCTCTCTCTCATCTCCGCTCTCTCTCTCATCTCGAGCTCTCTCTCTCTCATCTTGGTCTCTCTCTCCTCGACTCTCTCTCTCTCACTCATCTCGGTCTCTCTCATCGTCACTCTCTCTCTCATCTCCGCTCTCTCTCTCTCTCTCATCGTCGGTCTCTCTCTCATCAACTCTCTTAGTCTACAGTAATTTTGAATTTGAGAGATAAATATTATAGGGTATTTTCGTCATTTGACTTATGTCACGTAGGATGTGCAGCGGCTGCACCCACTACAGTGGTTTCTCCCCAGAGTTTTTCTTTTTGGATTCTCATGTCCTCGTGGGAAATATCTATCTTAGGGGAATATGGGTTTCTGACGCATTGTAAAAAGGCATCTCGCCGATGCAAGTGAAAGAAAGATTTAGATGTACGTGAAAAATGGTGAATTCAGTGAAAATTATTTTTTGTTATTTGCATTAAGAGCAAGTTTGAAAACTTTGAAAATCTCTCATCTCATCATTATAATTTTTTTAAATTATCACACAAAATAAAATAAACAATTCAACTTTTTCAAATCTTAAAACAAAAATAATATTAAAAAATATATTCTAACAATATTTTATTTAACTTTTTAACTTTAATCTCAACTTATCTCCGAAAACAAAGGAGGCTTAGAGGACAATGTTGGAATACATTTGTTTAGAAATACAACATTGGAATTTTCTTGTAGGCATATACAATATTAAAATAATATTATAAAATAATATAGAGTATGAATAAATTATATTTTTGTTTGTAATATGTTCTTACAAAATATAATTTATATATAATTTTAATAACATAATAATTTGTAGTTTATTGAGAATATCAGGTCGTTCATATTTTAAATAGAGTAATAATGAATAGAGTTCTAGTGTATGCAAGTTCCGTATATTCCATTTGAAAAAAAATTAGATAAATCTAAAATTCACATAAAAAATTATTTTTTTAGTGGTAATCCATACATTTTTTTTTATAACGAGTACGCGAAATTTGTCCATTCTAAAACTAAAAATATTATTTCTCTTTTAGATATTACAGTATTCATTCTCTAAGAGTATTAGTATTGGATTATTGATCTATATATTTATATAATATGACCTTAAATTAAGCTGTATTGGATTATGCATGTTTAAAAATTTGTATAGCTATAAACAATATTTTTACAAATTTAAATATGTACTGTACACTCTCTAAATCTTATTTTATTATTTTTTTCTCTCTCCACCAACGGATAGAATTTTAAGAAAAAAATTATAGTAGGTGTTAAATGATAGAATTTGTAGTGGTGCTAATTGTAAAATATAAAAAAAAAATTAAGAAAAAAATAAATAAATAAATAATGTTTTATTATTATTTGACTTAAAGATACATAATCTAATATAAGAGTTTTTTTTTTATATATAAAATCAATCTTCAAAATTTTTAGAATGGATGTAATTTTATATATGCGAATGGAGAAATGAATACTAGAAAATTCTTAAAATGGAATCCTAGCATTTTAAAATGGGAAAACAGACATGAGAAACATATGCCAATAAATACTGTTTAATTCTAAATAGTTGAATTTTGAAACAGCCAACCCACCCCGGTGCTAGAAAATAAATGGCTTTTTTATTGGAGCATATAAATGCCTTAATTAATTCCTGGCAGGTCCAGCTTCATGATTATCCTTTGATGGGATGGTCAATTTGATATATTAGGATCACTTTTAATACAAATAATAATATGCTCTGTAAGAAAATAAAAATAAAAATCCTACTAACAGTGACTGTTGGCTTTGAAAATTAAGGGAAAAATTGAGAACCAAAACTTGTTTGTAGGAATAAGGGTGTAACTGATCCATTTCGATTCAATTTTATAAAAATTTTAGAATTAAATCGGTATATATCGATTTTAGAAATTTAAGAATCGATTCATCACTAAAACTTAAACTTTTGATTTTTTCAGTTTCAATCCATTCTGATTTTTCGATTTATCATTTACACGTGTGACATTATATATGTTTAATATTATAATTTTTATAATACTAAACTTAATTGTACGAATTTAGTATTTATTATTAACAATTATTAATTCTTTAACTTTCAATTATAATAGTATAATATAAGTAATGTCTAACTTATTAGTAAGATTAATAAACTTGAATAACAAGATTAAAATAGTATAATTAGTGTCTAATTATACTAGTATATTAATTTTATGTTATAAGATTAATAGACTTAAATAAAAAGATTAGAATTTCATTTTATTTTAATTAGAAATGTAGCATATAATATATAATAATAAAAATATAAAAATTATATATAATATAATAAATTAAAAAAATATATGTACTGGTCAGGTTAGATTTAAACTGATTTTCAAAATATGAAAATCGGTATCACAACAATTTAGGGCTGGTTTTCGTTTTTAAGATTTACTACCGCACCGGACCTGTTACAAACCGGATAGAACCAGGTCTTGTTCGGTTCAATTAGTTTTTTGGTTTTTTCTTACACCCTTAGTAGGAACCAAAACTGATAACCAAAGGACAATGCTACTCTGTCCCATCTTTACCCTTGATGCAATTTCTTTTCTTTTTTGAAAAAAAAAATACACACACATACACTTTCAAAGTGAGGGCATTTTTAAGAGGCGACTAACATTTTCCAGACAAAAAAGTAGATTGAACTAGGTGTCGAGGATCCTCTGCCTTAATCTAAGGCCTTCCATATGTGCATCAATTGACCCTCAATTATAGGAGCTTGTTTAGATAATTCTTTCCATTTATTTTGTAATCAACACTTATGTGTAATTACGCCATTATACAATCTGTAAATGAATATATATATATATATATATATATATGAAAGGCTCTCACCACTCAAAAGTGTGGTGGTTTTCAAACATTCTCATGGCATCAGAGCATACCTGGATTAGCATCCCACGATCCCCAATGGCCTCTAATTCTTCTCCCACCCTCATTCCCTTAAACACCATGATTCACATGGTTACCATCAAACTCTCCTCCTCCAACTACCTCTTATGGAAGAGCCAACTTCTTTCACTTCTCGAGAGCCAAGGTCTGCTAGGTCATGTGGACGGTACCATTATGCCGCCACCTCCATTTGATCCTTCCACTTCTCAGACACCAAATACCAAACATGGCATGGAAAGCCACCGATCAGCGCCTACTAAGCCTTCTCCTCTCTTCTCTCACAAAGGAAGCCGTGGCTGAAGCCGTCAGCCTCTCCACATCCCACGAGGTCTGGACTACTCTCGAATATACCTTCAGCCACCGCTCCAAAGCCCGTGAAATAAGCCTCAAAGACAACCTCCAATTGATGAAGTGCGGCACACCTCCAGTTTCTCTACTACCCAAATGGCACAAACACCTCTCCCTTGCTTCCTGGATCTTGTGTCCAAGGCTGAGAGTTTTGAACTTTTTCAAAAATCTCTTGAGAGTCCAGCGCCTTCAGCTGCAGCGTTCACTGCTAACCGTGGCTCTTCTCAACGTGGGTGTGGCTCATCTAGCTTTAGACATGGCCTCGGAAATGGCCACAACCACGAGTCTTCCAATCACAAACAGGGTCGTGCCCAACCCACTCAAGGTCAAGGTCGCCGTCCACCACGGTGCCAGATTTGTTGATGGGAAGGTCACTATGCTGATTGGTGCAGGCAATGTTATGATCAGCACCAGCATGACCCCTCAGCGCACCTTGTAGAAGCTTTCAACGCTTCATGCTTTGTGTCTGGAAATGAAGCTTCGGATTGGTTCTTGGACACAGGGGCTTCAACCCATATGACTCCAGCCCACTCCACTTTGGACCAGTCCACCACTTACACGAGTAAGGAATGTGTGATTGTAGGGAATGGTGCATCACTTCCCATTACCCACATTGGTAAAATTTTCCCTTTCCCAGATCTTCATTTGTTAGATGTTTTCGTTGTCCCTCGCCTCACTAAAAATTTTTTGTCCTTTAGTAAGTTAACGCATGATTTTTCGTTATCCGTTTCATTTACTAATAATTTTTTCATTGTTTAGAATTATCAAACGGGAAGGGTGGCGGCAACCGGTAAATGAGATGGAGGCTTATATGTGCTAGAGCGCAGAAATTTTGTTTTTATTTCTGTCCTTAAAAATAAATATCTCCATACTTCTTATGATTTATGGCATTCTCGCATTGGACATGTGAATTATTCTGAAATAAAAAAGGACAGCTTTATCATTCTGAATCATCGTTTGCCTTATTCTCGTAATGAACATAGATCGTCTAATGTTTCAGATCTTATTCATTGCGATATCTGGGGTCCTTCCCCGTAAAATCAAATTTGAGTTTTGCCTACTATGTTTTATTCATTGGTGATTACCCTCATTTCACTTGGCTTTATCCTTGAAATTAAAATTTGGCTTCTATGATACTTTCATTCATTTTCAAAAATTTGTGGAAAATCAACATTATGCTCGTATCAAAATTTTTCAAAGTGACGATGGTGCAAAGCTTACTAGCAACTGCTTTAAAGCTCATCTCCGTACCTTTGGCACTTATCATCAACTCTCTTGTCCATATACCCCTGCCCAAAAGGGTCGCACAGAAAGAAAACACTGTCACGTGACTAAGACCGGCTTGGCCCTACTTTTTCATTCCCATACTTCCCCTCACTTTTGGGTTGACGTTTTTAGCACTGCAACTTATATCATCAACCGTTTGTCCACTCCACTTCTTGGAGATAAGTCCCCATTTGAGCTTCTATATGGTTCCTCTCCAAATTATAAAACTTTTCATCCATTTGGTTGTTGTATTTATCTTTATTTACGTGATTATATGCCTAACAAAATTTCTCCCCATATGATTCCTTGCATCTTTTTGGGTTATAACTCATCTTACAAAGGGTTCTGTTGTCTTGACCCTATCACCTCTAGGCTATATATCACCCGTCATGCTCAATTTGATGAGACTCACTTTCCCTTCCTCGATACCTCACAGGCTCAACCCATATCCTCCCTCCAATTTTCAAATTTTCTGGAACCTAGTCTTCCCCTACAGACATGCTACCATCTTCCCCTGCACCTCATTCTCGGCATATTACACAATCCAGATCTAACCTGTATTGTATTTGTACTGATTCAGTATATGAGTCTTTGTAGGCCAATGATTCTCTTGTAAGTCCATCTCCGCCGCACTCAGATCCTAACCCCGCTTCTCTTGAGCTCACCCCCGAGCTACATACCCCTGCTCCTGTTGCGGCTACTCCGATGGCTTCTCATCCCATACTTACAAGAGCCAAAACTGGTATTTTCAAAACTCGCCACCCAGCGAATCTTGCCCTCTTGGGATCCTCTGGTCTTCTCTCTGCTTTACTTGCATCCACTGAGCGCAAAAGATTCAAATCTGCTGCTAAGAATCCTGCTTTGCTCGCCGCTATGGATGAAGAAGTTCAAGCCCTGCAAACTAATCGTACATGGATTTTGGCTCCTCGACCTGCCAACACCAACATTGTGGATTCCAAATTAGTGTTTCAGACCAAATACTTACCCGATGGATCTATTGAGCGTCTCAAAACTAGCCTTGTTGCCAAAGGCTATACACAGGTACCTAGTCTCAACTACACTAACACTTTTAGCCCTGTTATCAAGGCTACCACTGTCCGTGTTGTCCTCTCTCTTGTTGTGACCAACAAATCGCCTCTCCGCCAACTTGATGTCAAAAATACATTTCTTAATGATCATCTTACTGAACATGTCTATATGGAACAACCTACTGGGTATATTGACCCCCGCTTCCCTAATCATGTCTGTCAGTTGAAGAAAGTTCTTTATGGCCTCAAACAGGCTCCTCGTGCCTGGTTTCAACAATTCAACTCTTTTCTCATTCAACTTGATTTTTATTGCAGTCGTGCCGACACACCACTCTTTGTCTTTCATAGGCAGACTGGCATTATTTATTTGGTTCTTTATGTTGATGACATCATTATTATAGGCAACAACTCATCTTTTATTGACAGCTTTACTTGTAAGCTTAATTATGAGTTCGCTACTAAGGATTTGGATTTTCTCAGTTACTTTCTTGGTCAGGAAGCCACATCCACCACTGATGGTCTCTTTATCAGTCAGCTGAGATATGCACGAGACATGCTCACGCGAGCTCAGTTACTTGACAGTAAGCCTGTTCACACCCCCATGGTTGTTTCTCAGCACATGTCTTCTGATGACCCTCTATTTTCGAATCATACTCTTTACCGATCTCTCGTTGGTGCTCTCTAGTATTTGACTATCATGCGTCCCAATATTGCTTACACTGTAAACTCTGTTAGTCAATTTCTGCACTCTCCGACTGAAGACCACTTTCTTGTTGTCAAGCACATTCTTCGCTATGTTAAGGGCACACTACATTTTGGCCTCACTTTTCATCCATTTGCTGCTCCTGATGCGTTAGTTGCTTATGCTGATGCCAACTGGTCAGGATGTCCTGACACTCGTCGCTCTACCTTTGGTTATTCTATTTACCTTGGTGACAACTTGGTTTCCTAGAGTGCCAATAAGCAACCTACTGTTTCTTGTTCAAGCTATGAGTCTGAGTATCGTGGCCTTGTTCTCACTGTCGTTAAACTTCTTTGGCTCACACATCTCCTTCGTGACCTTAGAATTTCTCTTCCACAGCAGCCTCTTGTGGCGCCCTCGACCCCCACGTGTTATTTTTGTGGAGTTCGTGACACGGGGATGATGATCACACAGATCACGCACCCCAACGACCAGTGCTCAGAGTGTGTACAACATGCAATAAGTGTACAAAAATAATATTCACAGCGGAGAAATAAAAAGGTATTTCTTTATTAAGTACCAGAATTGTTCAAAAATAGTAAAATAACTTTACAAGAATTATACAATCATCCGACAGATAAAATAAAGACAGGAAATAACATAAGGGAAACAAATCTCATAACGCTGAACAATATCTCAACAACTCAGACCTCCGATGGAGTTGATCCCTCGGGTTCATACTCGGGCTCTGCGTAACACTCTACAGCACCATAAGACGGAACCGTAGGGTAAAACACCACAATGAGATTATGACATCTCAGCAAATAATTAACCAAAATAACATCCAAGAGATTTAAAACACATTAATATATTCACGCGTCCTCGTACGAACAAATATTGCAGAAAACAAAACCACATTCTTTTTCCCAAAAATACAGTTTTAATACTCACGCCAAAAATCCCACTTTTGACCCAATCATAATCATTATTACAAAATTACGCATGCACCATGGTCTCCCCTATGGACAATCCGCACACTCTGGCTCTCATCGTCACATCACGGGTAACATCTGTGCATGAGACTTCGTAATGAGCGATACCCAGTTCTGCGCCTAGCGGGTACATGGCCAAGCATCCTCTAACCTCGCCAGCCAAAATGTTACGGAATCGGTACGAGAGCGTTACCCTCTCGTCCGTTCCCGTCGTCGCCCTGCGACAACTCAATGTACGTCACGTCAGTCTGTTACGCTCCTGAGTGACCAGAAGAGCTCCACCAAGATAATATCCTATCTCGGCTTGGGGTTGTGATACACATGCACCCACATAATTCAGTCTCATTTCCAGACAAACAACGACATCACAGCACAATTTATTTAAGACGATAAATGTGCATGACAATAATTTATTGGATGAAATATTAAATAACTCATTTACATAAATTAACCCTCCATTTACAATTATACAATTTCATAACTACACGCGTAATCCCAACCTCCAATCCGGCCCAAGGCCTAACACCAAAACCAACTACAATCACAACCCAACACTTCAACGACCCAAGGCCCAATTTCCAACAAACCAACAGTTTACAATTAAATAACAGTTATAAAGCCAATTTAAATCACTTGAGTCGCGATGGAAAAATTACATACACGAAGATTGAAAATTTTCTGGAAGATCGCGCAAGAGGAGTGTTGCCCAAGGTGGCGGCAGTGGCAATTTTGATGGGTTTCTCACAAGGGCAATTCGATCAAGGTGTAAAATAGATGAAAGAAAGAGTTCTGCTATGGTGGGTTGTGGTGGTGCACACGGCGGCGCAGGTTGGAACTCACGGCAGTGCTCGGCAAAATTGCTATAAAATTCTCAGGTTTACCACCCAAAAATTTACAGAGCAACAATTAAACACAAGCGAGATATAAGAGCTTAAGCAAGAGAGGGAAGATGAGTGACTGGAAAGACTTAATTTGAGAAACCCGTGGCCTATAAATAGACCAACTATGGCAGTTTGAGGAGCTATGTGTCGCATGGGTAGAGAAGATGAAAAAATAACGGCAGTGCAAGCCGTGGATAAGAGAAGTGATTTCGTGCGAATGAATGGCGCAGCAGCTAATAGCGCAACACAAAGCTCACTATCGGTTGACACGGAGCTGCTCAAGGTGGGTGGTGGCCGTGAGGAGCAGCAGTTCGACATCAAGGCTTTGGAGCCTTCACCGAACGACACGGAGAAGAAAGAAGGAAGGAGGAGGTGGAAGTGAAGGTGATGGGTGGCTTGATGTGGGTGAAATGCGTGGCTTAAGATCTGATTGGAGGAGAGGCTGGCGTCGGTAGCAGCTGCTGGAAGAAGAAGAAGGAAGAAGGTGGCGCACGGCGCAAGGAAGAAACTTATGAAACCCTAAGGGGTTCACCTCAAACGGCGCCGTTTCAGATAGTGGGAGGGGCTGGGTTCACTTAAACGCACGGGATGGGCTTCAAAGGCGCACACGGGTTGGGTTAAAACTCAAAAGGATTGAGCTTTAACACAACACACACTGGCTGGGTTTTAAAAACAGAACACACACACACAGCCCAAATAAAATCACTACAATAAACAAGCCCAAAAAATAAAACACAACAATTCAAAAACCCAAACCAAAAAATATACCAACATAAAATTAAAAATAAAATATAATAAAATAACACAAACAACATAATTAAAAATAACACATTTAAATAAGGAATTAAAAACACATGCAAAATTAGAGATCTCACATCTCTTCTCCTATGTGACAACAAAAGTGCAATTTTTTTGAGCTCCAACCCCATCTCTCACAAACGGGTCAAACATGTTGAGTTAGACTACCACTTTCTTCGTGAACTTGTTGCTGGCAAACTTCACACCCAATATGTGCCCTCTCACTTACAGGTTGTCGATATCTTCACCAAAAGTGTGCCTCGACCTCTCTTTCAATTTTTTCGCTCCAAGCTCCACGTCTGTTCAAATCCGATGCTCAGCTTATGGGGGGTGTTGAGGATCCTTTGCGTTAATCTAAGGCCTTCCATATGTGCATCCATTGACCCTCAATTATAGGAGCTTGTTTAGCTAATTCTTTCCATTTATTTTGTAATCAACACTTATGTGTAATTACACCGTTATACAATCTGTAAATGAATATATATATATATATATATATATTTATATGAAAGGCTCTCACCACTCAAAAGTGTAATGGTTTTCAAACATTCTCACTAGGGGCACTTTGGAAGGACAATCTATGACCAAATTAGACTACGATTCCGTTTGAATAGTAAAAGTGTTTCACCTCATCATTATAATTTTTTCACAAAATATAATAAATAATTAGACACTTTCAAATTTTAAAATAATAATAATATTAAAAAATAATATTTTAATAATATTTTATTTAATTTTTAATTTTTATCTAAAATTATCTCATTTCACTTTATTATCAAAACCGCACCTATTTGTTTGGAGTTTAGGCTGGATTGGGCCGTAGCTTCCTCGAGCCCAAGTTAGATATAAGAATTATTAGTTATTCGGGCTTGAAATGTTGGACCAGGTTATTATTATTTTAAAGAGGACCAGGTTATTATTAGTGATTATTATCAATGGCTGAAATACACTAATTTATTTAAAGATATTAATTAATTAACCTGAGGGCATTTAGTTTTGGATAGATAGATGATGCCTCGAGCCTTTCGTCCCACTGAATATTGTAGTTGTGATCAACTTACAGACGGGACAATGTGATGGAGGAAATTGATATCATTTACTTTCATAAAATTTTTTAATTTATTTAATCTAATAATTATAATTTTTTAAAATTTTTATATAAAATAAAATAAATAATTTAATATTTTTTAATTTTAAAATAAAAATATTTTAATAATATTTTATTTAAATTTTAATTTATATCTCAAACTCATATTATATCATATACAAAAATAAACGAGATTGAAGATTATAAAAAATCTAAGATGAAGTATATTGGAATAATTGAAAATGAGAGGAGGATGCACATTCGCAAGGAGGAATGAGATACTTTTCAAGATTACAAAAAATTTATATGAAATTTATCTATTTAAAATTTGTATTTTGTATTACTCATTGACAAGACATAATGGTATGTTAAAAAAAAGATTAATTTACTTGAAGAATTTTATATTAAATATTATTTACATGATATAATTTAATTTAAAAAATTTTAATCTCTAATTTTTAAAATGATTAAACATAATTTAATTTAAAAGATTTTAATCCATGATTAAGTATAATTTAATTTGAAATTTGTTAATACGAAATAAAAGAAAAACTCCGAGATCTCCAACTTTTGAAATGACTAAACTACCCTAGATCTGATGTCAAGTATCAACGCCGGAAAGGCGCTGGGCCGGACGTAGCCAGCCTCTTCGAGTTCGAACAAAAACTCGCACGGAATTTCATAAGCGGATCCAAAATCAGCCGCTTCGACCCCCCGTTGTCACACAAACACAAACACGCAGAGAGTCAATAGAGATATACTCCATCGCTCGTTCGCTCGCTCTTCGATTTGCCTTTTTCTTGATTGGTTCTCCTCAATTCTTTAACCCCAAATTTAAATTTTTACCCAAAAGCCCCTCAGTGTCGTCTAAATGCCCGGTTCAAGCGATTCGAGATAATCCCACCACCACTACCCAGAATCAACGATGATCGTCCGAACCTACGGTCGTCGCAACCGAGGCATTCCGAGGACTTGCTCTTCCGACATCTTAAACGACGTCGCACACGACGACCACTTTAAGGACTCTCTCTCAGAAGACAGCCCCCAAGAGCACGGCCTCGGTCTCTACACCGGTTTCGGCTTCTCGTCCCAGGAATCTTCCTCTCACCACTGGGCCTCCGACTCCGACCCTTACGGGTTTAATTCGAGGCCCGCTTTTGACGATTCGATAAACGGCGTTGTTAGGAGGCCGAAGAAACCGAGGAGGGCCGGGAATAGGGAGCCGGAGGTGATCAATAACTGTAGCAGGCCGTCGATTCCGGCCACCTCGACTCTGATGGAGGCCCAGGAGTTCGGGGAGATGATGGAGCACGTGGACGAGGTCAATTTCGCTTTGGATGGGCTCAGGAAAGGTCAGCCCGTTCGGATCAGGAGGGCGAGCTTGTTGTCTTTGCTGTCTATCTGCGGCACCGTGCAGCAGAGACGGCTTTTGCGGACTCAAGGGTACGTGAATTTCGATCATTCCTGTAATGGGTTTTGAGTTAAAATGTGAGATTTCATGTGTCTTTACTTGGAAATGGGGAAAGTATGTTTGGGATTTGCATATGGGGCTATGTAAAGTCCAATTTTGGTTTGGAAAGTTCTTGAATTGAAGTTTGTGGATATGTGTTCCATGGTGTTTTCTTATCATGTCTTCCCAGTTTTAATTGTAGATTATGACAAGAATGTTTTATATAGATTCATAAAGTTCATGTAAGTGCGTATGTGGCTTTGAAGCTTCATTGACGGTTCAGTGTGAGTTCTGTTAAAAAAAACTTAGTGTGACTAGCAATTGGTGTGTAGGAATGTGTATATAGGGGCGTGTTTAGCCCCTTGCTGTTTGATCTTGGCTATATTGGAAGGGGAGTTAGTTGTTATCATAATTTAACGTAGTACTCCTGATATTGGCTGGATTTTCTTGATTATGTGTCAGTTAATTTACTCTTTAGTTACCTTTTTTAGTGATGCAAGAAGTTACTCTCCATTTGATTCATTAAAAGAATGAATCACGAAGATTAGGTTTTATATAATTTCTTCCAAGTATTTGCTAATGAATAGGGCTGATGTGAAGTATGCATCTGTCTGAGTGTGCAAATTTGCACGCCCTTGTGGGAGTCTAGCTTGTGGCTTATAATATGTTTCGAGTGTTAGTCCGCTTGTGCTTATAAATAATTATAAATGAATTGTCAAATTTATGCTTTTGGAATTGTTTGACAGGAGACTAACAGTTTTCCTATGTTGAATGCACTTCATTGGAGTAGTCTCTTTTTCTTTTTCTTTTCTTTTCCCATATGATATTGACCATTGAAGAAATTTATTTTCTTCTTGTTTTGGCTATCTAAGACAATGCCATATGCAAGCGGTTAGGATGAGGTGGTTTGTGTTGTCCTGCTTTTATCGTAGCTACTTGTTTTATTTTTTATTTTTTTGATAAGTAAAAAATAAAATAAAAAAGAAAACAAGTAGCTACGTTATAAGTAGGACAACACACATGCAAGAATATGCATATCTTCATTCCCTTTCTGAAACCAATACACGTGCAAGACTGGGAATTTCTTACCCTAATCACTGAGTTATCTTGCTTTCAGGATGGCAAAGATGATAGTTGATGCTATTTTGGGTCTTAGCTTCGATGACTCACCCAGCAATCTGGCTGCTGCAGCTCTTTTTTGTGTTTTAGCCAGTGATGTAAGTGATGCGAATATTTATGCCAAAGTACAATAGCCAGTGATGTATAGTGCTTTTGTCTTATAAACTTATGAAAAGATGATAATTCTCCCAATGAAGAACATTCGTACACACGATCAAAGGCCTTTTTTGATTAAACAGATTTTCTATTGTGGTATTTTTTGAGTATGGAGATAAAAGTTAATTGACTTTGACCTGCCAAGGCCCTACATAAGGCCCATGATTTCATGGCAATTACGCTTAAGAATTTTTCTTTTGATTCAGAAGTGATAGAGAAGAGTAGAATTTAATGTCAACTAAACTAGATGCAAACTTATATAGATGCATTTGTCATGCATGGTGGGCCTCTCTTGGGTTATAAAAGGTTTTACTCATATGTTATTGAAAAGGTACTACCTCAAAATTTATATCTCCCATTTTATGACATTTTCAAGTGCTTTTCTATGTAAATTATATCTCAGAAAAAGAAAAAGATCCTATCTTTGTTGATGCTGTGTGATGAGTATGGAGAAAGTAAGTGTTTAAACATATTGAACATATATGTGAATAGTGTTTGTATTTGGTGCTTCACCCATTTATCCGAATATATTAGATTTTTTTTTTTCACTTTTGATTATGTAATAAGAACTTTTTGGTCATTCAAATATGCAATTTTTACTTGCATCATTGTGTTTATTCATTTTTCAGAATTGACCTTCATTCTTTGGGCATGCCTTTTATCATAGAAGTACAGTCCTGAAGGTCTAAATTCTCTATTTCAGGGCCAAGATGATCACCTTTTGGAATCACCCAGCTGCATTTATTTTCTAATCAAGTTGTTGAACCCAATGGTTTCGATGTCTGCTGAAGACAAAGAACCAAAAATAGGTCGCAAGCTTCTAGCATTACGTAACGTCACCAGTGTATGTCGTGATGCAGCAAAAAGAGTAGACTCCAGTTCTACTATTGTTTCCAAGGTTCGGGAAGTTCTTGTAAGTTGCAAGGAATTGAAATCAAGCTTTGAGGGTGATAGTGGAATGGTAAGGCCAGAGCTATGCCCAAAATGGATAGCTTTGTTAACTATGGAAAAAGCTTGCTTGACCACTATCTCTCTTGAAGGTAATGCAAGGAATTTCCCCTTCTGCACTCTGTATGAGAAGCTCATATTTATTTTTATGTCGGGATGAACTTGGATGGGGGTTTGTGCTATCAAGATTAATAGGGCTCACCCAATTTTATATATTTTGTGAAAAAACATATCAAAAGGATATATTTTGTGAAATGTATCCTGATCTAACCCGTTCAAATAGATCTACATACAATCTAATGTACCGCATCAAGCTATGTAAATTTATGAATTGGTTCCTTGTAATTCTATTTGTAGGCCCAACAATTTTCCTTTTCAAGTTGTAACATCAAGAGCTTTTCAAGATCTGGGTGCTTACCAGCTAGAAACTGAATTGGGATTTCATTTGTTTTAAGTATTTATTTATTTTTCCTAGCATATATTTTGCCCAGCTCAAGGTCTGTTTTCCAATAGAGTTCTTCTTTTGTCTTTCCTTTCCCATTGCAAAGTTCAGAATGCCTGTTACTGCTTTTTTTTTTTTAATCAGTAAACAAATTTTCTTGATAGAAATAGGCATAGCCCAAGTACACGGGACACATACAAGAGCAACACCTAGTCACGATTGCCTGTAACTGCATTTATCAATAATCAACCTAATCCAAACTGACATTTAATCCTTGAAGATGTGTTGTTTGCTTCTTTTGTCAATTACTGATCCGAATTGCAAGTTTCCTATGCTCTATTTTATACTTTTCACAACCATGATGGCTTTTATTTTATTTTATTTATGATGCTAGTATGTCAATGCGCAACAAATTGTCAAGTTCTTTTAGTTTGGGCAGGAATCTTTGCTATCCTCAAACATTGTTATTTTGTAGATAAACCATTATGCCCTATATATCCATGTTATATGTGTTTCTTTATCTTTTGTTCTTTCTGGGTTTTCCTCCCCTTATGTGTGTCTTTACATGCATTTAGAAACCACTGGTGGAGCAAGGAAGACTGGGGGCAATTTCAAGGAAAAGTTAAGAGAGCTTGGAGGACTTGATGCCGTCTTTGAAGTCATCATGAATTGTCATTCCGATATGGAGGTGTGAACCTGTATGTTTGTTTGATCTCATTATCTGTTTCATCCTTTTGCAAATGAAATGGTATAAATAAAGTAGAAGATGTCAAGAGGTCATAGTGCTATAACTTTTGAAGAATGTGTGCTTATCAAGAAGAAAAAAAAAAGGTGAATAATATGTTTCACTTTGTCATGTGTGCATTCTTTAGATTTTTCTAGCACTAATTCTTCGTTCCAACTATTCTTATTTTATGAGACATGAGAAACCATCAATGCCACCTCTAAGTTCTATCATTTCTTCATGAAATCTAAATTAATGTTGTCCCAATGATAATTTTTTTTTACTTTATAGGTGTCTTAATTTTTGAATGATGGTTGTGATTATTAAAAAATGATTCCTTATATTCTCTCCTGTTTGTTTCGATAGAATTGATTATATTTGATATTATTTGGGGAAGCTCTCAAACTACCAAATTTAATTGCAGGGTTGGATGGAGCATGGTTCAGTCACTCAGCATGTCAAGAATGGACTGAATCTACAAAGTCTGATGCAGCTATTGAAATGTTTGAAGATAATGGAAAATGCCACATTCCTTAGTAAAGATAATCAGGTGAAGTGAAATGTGATCTTAGCTTATCGTGAAATTTGCATTCTTTGAGTTTTCTTTGTTTCTTTCTCTTTTGATACATCTTTTACATAGATTTCTCCATAACAGAGTCATTTGCTTGGAATGAGAGGAAACTTGGATCCTCTGGCAACCCCACTGTCTTTTGTAGAGCTCATTATAAGTCTTATTAAGATTCTCTCAGGTAACTGAGAATAAAAAAATCGTTGCTTCTTATACCAACTACTACTTCCTTATTTGTTATGTAAAGAGCACGACTACTGTAAATATTGCTTTGGTCCCGTCTTTGTTATATATAGCACTTCTCTATTTACCTTTTGACAATTGTTGGTTTTGATTTTAGGTATTTATCTACATAGAATTTCTTCTGCCGCCTACAAGGATGAAAAGTCTAATAATCTCTCCAATGGGTCTGATCAGGCTTCTAAATTGGCTTTGACTGAGGACTACAAAGGTACTTGGTTGCAAACTACTCTCTCCCCCCTGTGCACACTTTCATTATTTGGATCTCTTATCATTATATTTATGTGCTTGTATGTTTCGGTAGAGTTTGGATAAAGGAGCGCTCAATAGAGGAACTAAGTGCTTTTTTTATTAGAACCTTATGTACATGGGCCATAGCTATAGACTTTAATGGCCTCGATTTGCATGACTTCCTTGTCTCTTTGATTCCACATATATAGAGCGTACCTTTGTATATCTTCTTGTGTACTTGGGTTATGCCTATATCATTATTTAATAAAATCGTTTACTTATAAAAAAAAAAAAAAGATGTTGGATAAAGTTTTTCATGATATAATTGAGGTTAAAATTGAATAAAAATATCAGTTGTACATATCTTCTCTTCATAATTTATGGATGATGTACATTTTGGGCAGAACAGTTGAACATTATGATGAGAAACTGATGAAAATCTCAATGACTTGGGTATTAAGTTAAGGGGCTTTACCACATGACCCTGGATTTTTTTTTTCGATTTATCATTTTGGTTTTGAAGTAGAAATGCCACCTCCAAAAGTTAAGTAAATCTCTACATTTTTCGATCATATTGTGTCTGTGTCTTTTTGCTCTGTGTGAAGACAAGGACCACTCTCTCTCCTAAATATTTTCTTTCCGTACAATTTTCCGTTTCCTCTTTTTCTTTTGGTTTTTTCTTGCTGCTTGGTTGGGGATTCATTAATGGCTTTTGCTCTGTGTGAAGATTAACGTACCGGGTGAAGATTTGGGTTTTCGTTGTGGGTTGGATTAGATGGGGAGATGCAATGAGGTTTTCATTGACCAGAAGCTTTTCGAGTTCAGGAGGGAAAATGATAGGTGGTGGAAAATTATAGAAAGTAGTCACCGTGTAGTGAAATACATAGCTTTAGATAATGAAGCTATGGGGTGGTTGGGTTCTATGGTGAGGGAATGTGCAGTGTTTAGGGGTGTTCATGAGTTTTTGAGAACTCGTAGAAAAGGATACACGGTGTTAATGGTGCGGAAGGGACATAATCATTATGGCAATTTCATTTCACTCTCAGAGTTTGGTCGTGATAAGAGGAGAGGTTTGATTGTTGTGCCGGAAGGGAGGAAGGGGGAGGGGTGGAAAAACTTTGGAGATACATTAATGGAGCTCCATGCATCCTCTGCTTCGTGCAGGAGAACCAGAGTAGTTCCTGTTGTTCAGACAGGTAACTTGAAGATGATCAGTGGAGATGGTGGTGTTGCTCCATCGTCGACGACAGGAGGTGCAAGGTCGTACAATGAGGTGCTTCAGAAGAAGGTAGTGCATCGAGCTGCTAGTGCTGCGGTGTCAGACGCGCGCATCCCAGAAGCTGTGCAGAGATGTGAGGGAGAAGACAGTGGGCTGTTAGGGCTTAATGAGGAAACTATTCTAAGGATTCTAGTTGGCTTAGAGGAAAAAGTGGGAGAAGTGTTAGAGGAAATCAATTATATGAAACGATGCGTTAAGGGCAAGGCAGAGATGAAGTTTGATATGGGCCCAGTAACGGGCCATAAGAGTGGGTCGTGTAACTCGGGTATGTGGGGATTTGGGATGGGTCGGGTCGCAGGCCAAATGAAGGCCTGGAGGGTTCAGGCTCCCACCGAAATATCGGGCTAGGAATCGAGTCGGGTTCCTGTGGCGCCGATATGTAGCTTGCCGGCACCACCACCGGCACAAAAATTTTCACTGGCCTCTGTTGACCACTTGGGTGTGCCGGTTGAGTTATTCCGACGAGAGGGGATGGAGGATGGTGAGATAGCGTTGGAGCCGGGAGCGATGGAGACCGTGAGTGAGGTTGTATCGTCATTGTCTCTTGAGGTGGAGCTGGGGGGTGGGCAGACGGAGTTGTTCGTGGAGAGTGTAGGCCAAGATGCCGTGCAGGTGCTGCCTGTGATGACGGATCTTGGGTTATCGAGAGATGACTCTGGGGTAATAACTCAGGAAATGGATGTTTGTAAAGGGCATAATGCTGGGGAAGATAGTGTCATTGAAAACTTGGTTTCAAGTGATGAACCAATTTCAGTGGGGGGCTCTGAACTGTCTTTGCTTTCCAAGGACAGTGCAGGCGAGGAGGGGGCAGCGACTCCTCTTTGTACACTTCCTCCTAGTTCTAATTATGGGAGTTGCTCGCCTAATTAGATTTTCAAGAAGTTAGAGGAGCTTCAAGATATTTTTGGGGTTTCTTTTGGAGGTTATGAAGAGCAATTTAACAACAAAACAGGATAGAGAACTTAAACGTTTAACGTGTTCCATTAATTATGATGTCAAGGAAGGGAGTAGCGGAAGGGATAGACCGAAAGGGAGGGGCAAGTTAAGTTTTTTATGAAGCCTAAGATTTTATCTTGGAACATACGGGGACTCAATGATAGTAATAAACGTCTTCGTATCAAATCTTTATTGAGGATGTGGAAGGGTGATGTGGTATGTTTACAAGAAACAAAATTGAGCCTCATTGATAGAAACATGGTGCGTAGTTTATGGGGATGCTCACATGTGGATTGGTCTTATTTGGCCTCACTGGGAGCCTCAGGTGGAGTGTTATTAATGTAGGATAAAAGAGTGGTTGAGGCGATCGAGGAGTGTGTTGGTGAGTTCTCAGTTTCGATTTTATTCAAAGATGTGAATGATGGATGGGAATGGGCTTTTGTAGGATGTTATGGTCCAAATATGGACAGTGATAGGCAAAGGTTGTGGGAGGAATTGACAGGTATTTACTCTTTATGGGATGTTCGGTGATGTATGGGTGGTGATTTCAACTGTACTCGCTTTCCTAGTGAACGTTCAGGGCATCATCGACATACTAGGGCTATGGAAGAATTCTCTGAGTTCATTTTTGATCTGGACCTTATGGACCTTCCCTTGGTGGGGGGTGAGTACACATGGTCAAATGGTCGGGCTTGGTCGAAGTTGGATAGATTCCTTGTCTCTCTGTCATGGGAAGCCCACTATCCAGAAGTAAGTCAAAAAAGGTTACCTTGAGTCAGTTCAGATCATTTTTCCATTCTTTTAGATTGCGGGGCATTCATAGGGGCCGCCGGTATTTCAAGTTTGAGAACATGTGGCTGACAGCGAATGTGATTGTAGAGACGGTGCGTGATTGGTGGGCATCGTATCAGTTTAGTGGCACTCCAAGTTTCATTTTAGCAGGTAAGCTTAAGGCTCTAAAACTAGATCTGAAAAAATAGAATTTGGAAGTTTTTGGTCACACAGACAATCAGAAGTCCACTTTGTTGGAGGAATTGCAGGATATAGAGGGTAAGGAATTATTGGGAGATGTCGCGGAGGAGGTATTATTGAGGAAGAGCACGGTTGTGGCAGAGTTGGAGAGGGTATTGTTGTCAGAGGAGATATCGTGGCGTCAAAAATCCAGGGCGCTATGGTTGAAAGAGGGTGATATATGTACAAAGTTTTTTCACAAAGTGGCTAATTCACATAGTTGTAACAATGCGATTGAGTCATTTCATTCTGGTACTCAGGTGTTATCCTCTCCTCCGGAATTAGAAAATCATGTTGCACATTATTATGACATTCTTCTCACCGAATCGGCAAATTGGAGGCCGAAGCTTGATGCTTTGTCTTTTGAGGTAATTGATCCGCAATATGTGAGTGTTTTGGAGAGACCGTTTGATGAAGAAGAGATTTTTAAGGTCATCTCTAGTATGGCTAAGGACAAAGCGCCAGGCTCGGATGGTTTCTCAATGGGTTTTTTTCAAACTTGTTGGGATGTAGTGAAAGGTGATGTCTTGCAGGTGTTCAATGAATTCTACGCCTTTCAGAAGTTTGAAAAATCCTTTAATGCGACATTTATTGCTCTCATCCCCAAGAAACACGGGGCTTCAAGCATTGAGGATTTTCGTCCTATAAGTTTGGTTAGTAGTGTTTATAAGATTATTTCGAAAGTTCTTGCTAATAGGCTAAGTCCAGTGTTGGAAAATATTATATCCAAGCCTCAGAATGCTTTTATTCGTGGGAGACATATTCTTGATTCGGTGCTCATAGCAAATGAGAGCCTCGATGCTGGATTGAGGGAGGGAAGCCTTGGTATTCTCTGCAAATTGGACATGGAGAAGGCTTATGATCATGTGAATTGGGAATTCCTCTTGTACATGCTTGAGAGGTGTGGCTTTGGAAATAGGTGGATTTCTTGGATGAGACATTGTATTTCAATTGCTCGTTTTTCAGTTCTAGTTAATGGTACCCCTGCTGGTTTTTTTGATAGCTCGAGGGGTTTGCGACAGGGAGATCCGTTATCTCCTTTTCTTTTTGTTATCGTTATGGAGGCATTGAGTAGGATGGTGCAGGCTACTGTTGATGGAGGTTTTTTATCGGGGTTTAAGGTGGGAAATGGCTTTGGTGGCCCATTTATCATCTCACATCTTCTTTTTGCAGATGACACGCTGATATTTTGTGAAGCGGATAGCAGTCAGGTCCAAACTCTACGAGCATTGTTACTTTGTTTCGAAGCAGTGTCAGGGTTCAAGGTGAACCTTAGTAAATCTGAGATGGTACCAGTGGGTGAGGTTCCTAATATCCGCAGTCTGGCAAGCTTTTTGGATTGCAGGGTGTCCTCACTACCATTGAAATATTTGGGTCTTCCGTTAGGAGCATCTTTCAAGAGTTGAGCTGTATGGGATGGGGTGGTGGAGAAGATAGAGAAAAGGCTGGCGGGATGGAAAATGGTGTATTTATCAAAGGGGGGGCGTCTTACTCTTATCAAGAGTACACTCACTAACCTCCCCACGTATTTCTTATCTCTTTTTCCTATGCCTGCAGGGGTGGTGAATAAGATTGAGAAACTTTTTAGGGCTTTCTTATGGGGAGGCATAGGGGAGGAGAAGAAATTCCACTTGGTTAGTTGGAAGACGGTATGTGCCCCGATTGTGAATGGTGGTTTGGGTGTTTGTAATTTGAGAACTTTTAATAAAGCACTATTGGGGAAATGGCTTTGGAGATATCATCGGGAGGGGGGGGAGCATTGTGGAAGGAAACTATAGATGCGAGATATGGTGTTGCTTGGGGCGGATGGTATTCCAACGAAGTGAGGGGGGTATGGAGTGGGGTTATGGAAGTACATAAGGAAGGGGTGGATATGTTTTGAAAATCATATTCGCTTTGTAGCCGGTGAGGGCAACCGAATCAGTTTTTGGCGGGATGTGTGGTGTGGAGATCATGCATTGGAAAGGGTTTTTTCGGCTTTACATCGTCTTGCAGCTAATAGGGAGGTTTCAGTAGCTGATGTGCGGATATTCTCTCATGGTTTATATCAGTGGAATATTCTGTTTAATAGAGATTTTCACGATTGGGAACTAGATATGGTTATTGACTTTTTCAGCCTATTACATTCCTCGGGGACTACTAGGGCACAGCATGATAGCTTGAAGTGGAGGTCTAGGGAGCATAAGTTATGTACTGTTAAGGTGTATTATAAACTTTTGATAACACGGGACCATACTCCATTCCCTTGGAAGAACATTTGGAGGTCTCATGTGCCTTCCAAAGTTGATTTCTTTGTTTGGAATGCCGCTCTTGGGAAGATCTTGACCACGGACAATTTGAGGAAGAGAGGATGTGTAGTGATGGATTGGTGCTACATGTGCAAAAAGAATGGGGAATTGGTGGATCACCTATTACTACATTGTGATGTAGCGAGGGTGTTGTGGGATGAGATCTTTCAGAGGGTTGGCGTCGCTTGGGTAATGCCTTTGAGGGTGGTGGATTTGATGGGCTGTTGGAGCAAATTGCAGGGCTGTCATCAAGTGGTAGCAGTTTGGAAGATGATTCCGTTGTATATCATGTGGTGCATTTGGATGGAAAGGAATGCGCGTTGTTTTGAAGACAAGGAACGCATAGTGGTGGAGCTGAAGAATTTCTTTCTAAATACCTTATTGCTTTGGTTTTCTGCTATTGTTTTAATTGGGAATAATATTCATGACTTCTTGTCTTTAGTTCATCGCTCTTAGAATGTATTTAGGTGTCCTGTGGTATACTTCCTGTGTACATGGTTTAGGCCTATTTCATTCAGATTAATAAAATTTATCTCTTACGTATCAAAAAAAAAAAAAGTAAATCTCTACAAAGTTGTTATTTGAACCTGTGTACTCGGGCTTCACCTTGACTTTCATTCTTTTTTTGTTATATTTAAAAATTTAATTGACTTTCATTCTTAATAAAATTCTTACTTATATAAAAAAAATTGTTCATCAAATGATAAATGAAACAGAATTGACAGCTGCCAGCTGCCTGGTAATTACTGCTCTGAAATCCTTATTATGACAAAACTGCATCGACCCTAGATTCTAAAATGATGTTCTTCTCCTCATTTCAGTGGACTGTACTGCATCTCTTCCCATCATTTCTGCTAGAAAGTTCAGTAGCACAGAGAGGACCTCCTCTCAGAAGAGCTTTAATGTATCCGGGAATGGCCATTTGTTGCCAAATACTTGGTTTGATTATTCCATATCCAGTTCTGAGACTACCAGTACTTCCAGGACTCATACTTCTTCATTAAAGATGAGAGCCAATTCTTCCACATCTGGCTTGTTCAGTGGAACTTCAAGGGGTTCAAATAGTGGAACGTTAATAACTGATAACGGTTCCAGCAGTCATTTTGGTCTTGGTAAGAGACCAAACTTTACTGAAGATGCCAAGTTTGAACTTCTAGAGGAAAGCCAGGATCCTTTTGCTTTTGATGAAGATGAGTTTGAGCCCTCTAAGTGGGATTTATTGTATAGGAAACCAAAAACAACTCGAACTCAAAAAAGTATGGTATCATACAGTAAACTTGAAGATGGGTGTCAATCTCAACTGAGGCAACAAGAATCGAGTAATTGTGAAAACGATAATTCCCTTGAACTTTCATGTCCGAGTGCTGTTGATGAAGAGGATTCCAGTCTTCTAGCTGACTGCCTTCTTGCTGCTGTTAAGGTATTTCACTGATTTAATGTTTGAAAT
The DNA here is from genome assembly GCF_004785595.1 of Juglans microcarpa x Juglans regia. Taxonomy (NCBI): domain Eukaryota; kingdom Viridiplantae; phylum Streptophyta; class Magnoliopsida; order Fagales; family Juglandaceae; genus Juglans; species Juglans microcarpa x Juglans regia. Next base: position 5,214,808 of record NC_054602.1, on the reverse strand, counting down.
TTTCCATATTTCAGTTTTGAGCCTTTGTGGCTTCTGCGTTATCGAGTGGAGGGTGATGGTATACTGTCCTTGTGGTCTACTAAACGAGACGTCCTCCTTGGTGTAACTTCGAGGGTTCTCTAATATGAATTAGCTGATCGAAAATTGAAATTGATTTATGTGGTTTGTGTTAGGATGGACAATTCGGTATTTAAATTTATATAAATTGTACTGGTATTCTTTCATGGCAGGTTCTAATGAACTTAACCAATGAAAACCCTGTTGGCTGTCGGCAAATAGCTGCCTGTGGAGGACTGGAGACTATGTCATCTTTGATTGCCGGTCACTTTCCTTCATTCAGCTCATCCTCATCTCCCTCTAGTGAGATAAAAGAGAGTAGCTTGAGCACTGTTCTTGACCGCCAGAACGATAGAGGACTCACTGATCAAGAGTTGGATTTTCTTGTTGCTATATTGGGCCTGCTTGTGAACTTGGTGGAGAAAGACGGTCATAACAGGTTAATTTTATTTGTCAAAAAAACTTTCTATATTGGTTCTTGGAGATGTTGGTGCCTATGGCAATTCAACTAGCATTCTAATTTTTCCATGCATTTATCAACCCTTCCTCCTCTTCCTATGATCGTTCAATTTATATATACTGGCTGTTGAAAGATGAGGCAGTTACCACTGCCTTTTCCAAATTTTGTGTGTTCATATTTTCCTTTATTGTGATATTCCCATATAGGTAGTGGGAAATGGTAAGTCACTATGCATGACTACATTACTTCCAAAATCCATAGTCAAAACAAGAAAACTATTAAATTAGTTTTTACCAAAAATCATTCAAATTTAAGTTCTATTTATGTGGTGCTTATGGCAAGAGCAGAATGATCGGACTTTTGAAAACAAGGAGCAGTCACTAGAGGAACTTCGCACACATTTTTTTCGTACTTTATTTCTATGGGCCATAGCTTTAGATTTTAATGGCCTGAATTTTCATGACTTTCTTGTTTCCAATACTGTGACCTAGATAGGTCTTATCTCTTGTGTACTTGGGCTTTGCCTATCTTTATTAATAACATTATCGTTTACTTAAAAAAAAAAAAAGATGTCAAGGAACCATAGGGCCTTCTGATGGGTTTGAGCATCTCTATTCTTTTACCACATCATGGTGGGGGTAGGGTGGATTTCTAACTAAACTGTCGGTGGGAGAAGGCATCATTTTAAACACACCTAAGTTTAAGTGTTTAGATCAACAGCTTGTGGCGAATGATGTTGGTCCTCCCCTCTCTCTCTCTCTGTCTCTCTCTCTCTCTCTCACACACACACATGCACACACATATATATATATGCACAGATGCCAATGCTCTTTATATATATATAAGTCTGATGCCAATGCTCATTGAAAAGTTTATCTTTGTTTTGTTCATGCAAGTTTTGCTGATTAGACTTCCATTTTATTGATCTTGAAGTACAGTTACTCATGATGGCTTCAGTGCCATAGTTCCTGGAGCATGGAAAGGAGTTTTCATATAAAGTTTATCAATACTTACAACTAGATTTCCTGCAGATCACAGCTTGCAGCAGCCAGTGTTCAATTGCCTAGCTTGGAAGGGTTAGAAGAGGAGAGTCAGACGGATGTAATTCCACTACTGTGCTCTATCTTTTTGGCAAACCAAGGAGCAGGTGAGGGAGCGGAGGAAGGAGAACATTTGCAATGGGTGAGTGACCAGCTGTTCAAATTCACTTTAACCAGGCTAAATGAGTAGTAACAGTTGAGAAAGTGGAAGTGAGGAAAAAAAAGTTAAAATACATTTATTTACATTCTATACAGAAGGAATCTGATTCTACCAACTCCTAATGTGCATGGTGTTTCATGTTACAGAATGATGAGGCAGCTGTGTTACAAGGAGAGAAAGAAGCTGAAAAGATGATTGTAGAAGCTTATGCAGCCCTTCTTCTAGCATTCCTTTCAACAGAAAGGTCCATTTACCATCTCAAGATTTTCTCCTGTTAATTTAGTTTCCTTGCAGATTTTCTCAAAGAGATTTTTGTTGTTGTTTACAGCAAGAGCATACGTGACGCAATTGCTGACTGTCTCCCAAATCGCAGCCTGAAAATTCTTGTACCTGTGTTGGAGAGATTTGTGGTATGTATTTCTTTCGACTTGTAAATCCCAAAGTAATGAAGAATGAAACTATAGAACAATCAATATGTGAAATCTGTGTTGAACATTAAAGTGATGATGATTATCTTGGTGTTGCAACTTTCCCTTCATGAGGCCACCTGTTGGACTTGAAACAACTTTTAAAAGCCCATAGCCTGTCCAATGGTCATTTAGGATGGTTGTGTGTGCGCACCTTTCTTTAGCAGCTAACTTATTGAGTTGCTTTCGGACAAATTACACAAGGCCTGCTCTCATTTTGGCTTTGCTGTGGGTGAGAACCTCATCGCCCAATAGCAAGACTTGACAGTGCTTGCTACTAACATGGTGGAAGTGACCAACAAAGGGACTATGTACCCACAAGTGGTGAATAAACTTTGCCCAATGTGATGGAACACCCCATGATGGAACGATGGAAACCCAGGAGATCCCTCTTTTTCTGAGTAAATATTATTACTGATTGCTGACTTATTGAAGAAGGAAAAGAAAAATACTGACGGATGACTTATTGGGGTACTTATTACGATAACGTGAATATGTTTTTTTTTTTTCCTCTCTTGCTCCAGGCATTTCATCTGACGTTAAACATGATTTCTCCGGAAACTCACAAAGCAGTGAGCGAAGTGATTGAATCATGTAGGATGCCGTGAGAACTCGAGACACATTTGTACAGCCTCAGTGTTCCTTTCGTATCTGGCAGCAGTGTTGTCACTGACTGGAGGACTACCATTTGGTCCAAACACGATCTTGCTGCTGCAAATACATCAAGCTGACGACGAGCATGTGTTATTGTCGGATTGATCTTTTTGTTTGTTTCTCTTCTTTCTTAGTAGGGTCCTTTTCGTTTCTTTACTCCATTGTATTCTTTTCTTAGGTCTTTCTGCAATATTTAGTGCAGGCTGAGACGCTTTGTATACACCCCCAAAAATGGAAAAAAAAAAAAAAATTAGTAGAATGAAAGTGTTTACGTATGTTCAGTATTCATGTCACTCTCTCTGTTTTACCTGAGGCTTGTTCCTAGTATATTTTCCCAGTAAATTTTTGACAACCCTTGCACACATGCTTGATACAAAAAATAAAAATACTGCCGATGAGTATTCAAAAACAGATTTTCATTCGACCTTAATTAGACAGTTAAACTCTTCAAATGGTTGATTATTGTAATTAATCATTACAATAACTGGGTTTATGATTTTGCAAGTACAACGGAAAACACGGCCAAACTTCAGATATACCATATGAAAATTAGGTGTAAATGAAGTGCCCACAATCAAACATGCTTGCCAAGGAAGGAGAGTATTAGCTGGTTAACCTCATCAGGTGACTGCTCATGAACAAAATGGGTTCCTTCCGGCAAATATGTGATCTCCAAATCAGGGACGAGCTCTTTCACCTTTCCACTCTTCATGTAGTCCTCTATTCCTGGAAATTTGAGAAAATAGTCCTTAACACCCATTATAAGAAGTACTGGAACTTTTAAGTGTTGGATCGGGAATCTCGAAGTCTTCACCAAATGATCTGTTAAATGCATAATATCAACCAAAATAATTAGCAAGTATTCACCTACCGCTAACAAGTTAACAAGTTGGTGGATTTTGTAGGGACTGGGCACTTCCTACAGCAATCATAGATAGACCCGTTGTAACCGCATTACTCCATCATAATGTCACAATCATGGAATCAGAAGAACAACTATAATGTGAATTGCTTTCGGCGAAATGATGCTTGCCTTTCTAGAAAAATAAGTGATGGCATACTTGCTGCAACAGGGTCAATGGTTGTCATAGTAGTGTCCAACTAGCAGCTGTGTGGTGGATGATTCCTTTGTGCTTAATGTAGTGTTTATGGTCGGAAAGGAATGACAGGTACTTTAATAACAAGGAGCGTGCAGTGGGAGAAATCTGAAACTTTTTTGTATTTTCTTTTCCAGTGGTTTTCTGCTATTGCATTGAAGGGAGGGAATGTTCATGAGTTTTTATCTTTTTTCTAGCCTACTAGAATGTAATTAGGTGTCTCACTTTGTATACTTTATGTGTACTTGAGCATCGCCTAATTTCATTCACATCAATAAAGATTATTACTTATAAAAAAGGGTTAATGGTTGTCATATGTAAACCAAGCAATATCCAATAGGATGGAAGGTGCTACGGCTATATGAGTAATACTTATCGGTGTCAATCATGTCGGTTCATTACCTGTATGGAACTTGTAATGTATTTCGGAATCCAGATTTCTCATACAAAGCTCCATAAGCTGCAAGATCTTCCTCGGTGAACCAAGGAGGCAGAGGAGTAGAAGGATCCACCAAATCCATAATCTCTTGGTTTGCTGCAGCTATTGGTATTTCACTTCTTGAAAAGAGGATGTAAATGTTCCTCACAACTGTTTTGGCATCAAAGCGCCCAAAATCAGCTTCTGCTCGTCCTGGCTCCTGGAAAGAGTTAAACGCATGAGATTGCAAGCAGGTCCATACATATATTAGTGCATTCATATGTGAACCTTAAGAGAGAAAGTTCTACCCGCCATCTTGAAATGTAGAAGCCTTCAGGAAGATACTTGTGGTATGTAGAGGGGCCTGGGGGTTTATATGGCACTCCAATGCTTACAACTCCCAAGACCCTCTCCGGGTGGAAAATGGCAAACAAGTAGGTAGGCCGAGCTCCAAAATCCTTTCCGATAAGAAAAACCTACGCAAAAAACATGAGGGAGAGTATGAGAGATACTACAACGGGGAAAAAAATAAATTTTCACCTAGGAATTTTATTTTGCTTGTTAGGTTAGACGCTTTAGAGCGGTGACTTCTGCACACCGCTTAAAAACATATGATTTTATTTTTTTATTATCATATTTCATGAATTAAAAACATGTGAGGATAATGTGATTTTATTTTTATATGTTTTTAAGAAGTGTGCAGAAATTTGGCATTTTTCATTTTACAAAGAGAAACCCAAATAACAATATAGAATAGAGGTGCACGAAACCAGGGAAGTGTCCAGTAATGATACCAACTTCTCTTTATTCTCATATGTTTTCTTAGCAAGCTAATAGCAGAGAAAACTGAAAGCACCGTTTGTCCAGGACCAAATAAATCCCGGTTTAGTTCAATACCTTCTCAAGTTCGAGGGCATCAAGAATGGCAAGCAAATCAGCGTTAAGGTCAGCAAAGGAAGCCTTTTCGGGTTCGGCAGGCGTGTCGGAGAGTCCGTAACATCTGTAATCGGGAGCGATCGCCCGGAAGCCGGCGTTGGCCACGGCGATCATCTGGTGGCGCCACGTGTACCATATCTCCGGAAATCCGTGCAGGAACACAACGGCGTTAGGACCTGAGGACAAAAACCAAAAAGAAAAAACGAAGGGTGTTCGTCACGTAAAGAAAAGAGAGTGAACTGAAAAGATTGTGTGCAAGTGTAGCGTTGGAAAATTTTGAGACCAGATCCGATGTCTGCTAAGTGGAGCTAGAGATTTCGTTTGATTATCAAACTCACTTCAACTCATCTCAATTTATCATTATAATTTTTTTAAATTTTAATATAAAATATAATAAATAATTTAATTTTTTTTAATTTTAAAATAATAATAATATTAAAAAATAATATTCTAATAATATTTTATCATCACAACTCAACTCAACTCAACTCACTTCAACATCCACACACACCCTCTCCTCGTACGTCCACGAACTTGTGCTGGATTTGGTCCATTTCTACTTCTCAGATCGTTACTTTACTGCTTCCCATTGAACTGCCTCTCCTGGGTCTCTTCTCTTTTTGTATGACCATATACCCTTTTTTTTTTTTTCTTTTTTTTTTTTTTCAACGCTGAAGACCATTTCAATCTGGTTGACTATATTAATATGCACATGCTCGAGTAGGAAGTCTACGTCTAATTAATATGCACATGAACTTTAAAATAAAAAAATAAAAAACAGAAGAGAAATGAGTGCTCATTAAATGCTCAAACGGATGTAATTAACAAGATCCTAATCAGCATTAGGCATAATTGTTAGGCTGCATTATGATATTAAAATGTTTATGGGTTTGCAACTATTTTGTTTATACTAATGATTGGTACAAGTTTCAAATGTATAATCATTATATAATTTTTTTTTTTTTTTTTGTAAAATTGTGGATCTCATCAAGGAAAAATAAATTTTTCATATTTTTTCATAGTGAGATCTACATTTTTATAAATGACTTATATAAGACTTGTGCATTTGAGACTTTTATATATCATTTTTCTTTTTATTATATCAAGAATATGCATGTCTTTCTTCCCTTGCAAAAATCAATATGCTTGTGCAAGATTGGGCATTTATTGGGCATTTCTTACTCCTAATCATTCGGAATGTTTGAGAAATGAGATGAGATGAAAATTTTGTGAATAATAATAAGATGATTTGTAAATAGTAGTAAGATAGTTTGAGTTAATTATTTATTGGATTTTGGAAAAAGGAGAGAAATTTGAATAAAAAAATATTATAAAGTTATATTATTATAATATAATTTTGCAATATAACTTTTATTTTAAAATTTCAAAAAATTGAATTATTTTTTATTTTTTATTTGAAAGATTGAAAAATTTGTAATGATTAGTTTGAAAAAATTGTGATAATTAATTTAAAAATATTTATATTTGAATAATATTTAAAAAAAATAAAATGAGATGAGATTGAAACTTTTTCCAAACATCCCGATATCTTACTTTCAGCGTGACTGATAGTTGATGCTATTTTGGGCCTTAGCTTCGACGACTCACGCACCAATGAGGCTGCTGCTGTTCTTTTCCGTGTGTTTAGCCAGTGATGCAAGTGAATGCAAAAGTACAACTACATTGAAGTGTACGTTACTATTATCTTCCAAAGAAGAACATTTGTACAGAAGTATAAGGAATGAAGATCAAGCTGCCATAGATCAAGCACAAAATAAAAACAGTCCAGCAATCACTTGATTTCAGCAACTTACCTTAAACTATATCATGGTAACAGATGCATGATTTTAGAAAGATATCCAGCTGTATAATCATTGTGTAATTCATTTAATTTAGCATTCTTTCCATATTGTACAGATTCCTAGTTTAGAAACAGTTGTACATGATCAATATATAAATGAATGAAAGCACACTCACAAATATAACTCGTGAGATTGTTTTTCTCAAAAACTTCTTTAAGAAGATCAAAGGCCTTTTGTCTCCATAATCCAAAAATACCACAATAGAACATGCGTTTAACATCAAGAATATAAGGCCCATGATTTCATGGCAATTAAGCTCTAAGAATCTTCCTTCTGATTCAGAAGTGACAGAGAAAAGTGGAATTTTACGTCAACTGAAGCAGATGCAAACTCGTAATGAAGCATCTATCATGCATGGTGGGCCTATCTTAACAATTAAAAAGCCCAAACCCACGTCCACTTTCGAAATGAGACTCTCGGTCCTCACATTCAACTCAAATAACAGAGCCGAAAACATCCCCTTTACATCTCCGTCCGCCACGCCGGCATCGGAAATCCAAACGCCATACTTCTTTATGAGTTTTGCAACCTTTGGCTGTACGCCGTGACCCTCCACTGCTCCTCCCACCCGAATGTCTCCATCACCTCTAAAAGGCCATTCCGAGCTGCCGGGAAACATGCCGCTCTCTCCAGCGCCGCCTTGTATGACTCCTTTATTTATATTTATTTACATTCTAGACGGAAGGATTCTAGCTGTTTCCTATTCTGCATGGCGTTTCGTGTTACAGATGATGAAGCAGCTGTGTTACAAGGAGAGAGAAGCTGAGAAGAGGATTTTAAAATTAACTTATGCAGCTTTCTCCTAGCATTATATTCGTTTCAACGGAAAGGTCCATTTACCACAGCAAAGAAAATACGCGACAGTGCTATTGCTGACCGTCTCCCAAATCGCAGCTTGAGAATTCTCGTACCTGTGTTGGACAGACAGATTTGTGGTATGTCTTTTGACGAGTAAATACCAAAGTCAGTATGCGAAATCGTGTGTTGAACATTAAAGTGATGTTAATAGAGATTAAAATGTAAAATCTAATGTGAATAATAGAGATTAATACGGTTTGGCATCTAGGCATGGATCTCAACAATTGGTTCACATGATGTTAAAGAAACTTCTCCCCTATTCACACGGTTCCAAAAATTCCACCAGAAGATTCGTTTCTACCTCATGGCACTGCTTGAAAAAAAAAAAAAATTGCTGAAGAGTAATAAAAAACAGATACTTTTACCAAATCAGATAGTGTCTTTTGATACAAACACTGCAAATGGTTGATTATTGTAATTGATCATCACAATATTTGGGCTTACATGTTGCGAATACAACGGAAAACTCAAAGCCAAACTTTAGATATACCATATGACAAGTAGCTGTAAATGGAGTGCCCACAATCAAACATGCTTGCCAAGGAAGGAGAGTATTAGCTGATTCACCTCGTCAGGTGACTGCTCATGAACAAAATGGGTTCCTTCAGGCAAATATATGATTTCCAAATCAGGGACGAGCTCTTTCACCTTTCCACTCTTTATGTAGTCTTCTATGCCTGGAAATTTGAGGACATAGTCCTTAACCCCCATTATAAGAAGTGCTGGAACTTTAACAGTTGGATCGGGCAACTTGAGGTCTTCACCAAATGATCTGTTAGTTGCATGACATTTACCAAAATTATTAGCAGGTATACACTACCCATGAACAACTTGGCGGATTTAGCAGGGATTGGGCACTTCCTACAGCAATCATAGACCTGCTGCAATCGCAGTGGTCTACACTACACATTACTCCACCATAATGTCACAAACGTTGAATCAGATGAACAACTATAATGTGAATTGCTTTTGGGAAATGATGCTTGCATTTATACAAGAAAAATGGTGGCATTCTTGCTGCGAAAGGGTCAATGGTTGTTATAAGTAAACAAAGCAACAGTAGAAGAGCGTAACCCTCCAATAGGATGGGAGGTGCTGCAGTTATATGAATAATACTTATCGGTCAATCGTTTCAAATTAGGATCAGTTCATTACCTGTATGGAACTTGTAATGCAGTTCGGAATCCAGATTTCTCATACAAAGCTCCATAAGCTGCAAGATCTTCCTCAGTGAACCAAGGGGGCAGAGGAGTAGATGGGTCCACCAAATCCATGATCTCCTGATTCTCAGCAGCTATTGGTATTTCACTTCTGGAAAAGAGGATGTAAATGTTCCTCACGACTGTTTTAGCATCAAAGCGCCCAAAATCAGATTCTGCACGTCCAGGCTCCTGGAAAGGGTTCATACACGTGAGGTTGCAAGCAAGTCTATGTATAGTGGTGCATTCACATGTAAACCTCAAGAAAGAAAGTTTTTTTTTTTTTTTTTTTTTCCAAGTAACCTCAAGGAAGAAAGTTATAACTGCCATCTTGAAATGTAGAAGCCTTCGGGAAGATACTTGTGGTATGTAGAGGGTCCTGGGGGATATGTGGCACTCCCATGGTTACTACTCCCAATACCCTTTCTGGGTGGAAAATAGCAAACAAGTAGGCAGGCCGAGCTCCAAAATCCTTTGCAATAAGAAAAACCTATGCAAATAACATGAGGGAGAGAAAGAGAGAGATTAAAATGGGTAAAAAATATATTCAGTTAGGAATTTATTTTTTACTTATTGACGTCTTAGTAATCCTTCGCTGTGCAGACAAAAATAGGTTAGATGCTTTAACTTTATAGATAGGCATTATCAAGAAATGCTTCAAATAACCTGTAAATCTGTACTCGAGTTCATGTCCAATTGGACATTTCATGGACCATTAGTTCAATACCTTGTCAAGTCCGAGGGCATCAAGAATGGCAAGCAGATCAGTGATAATGTCAGCAAAGGAAGCCTTTTCCGGTTCGGCAGGCGTGTCCGAGAGACCGTACCCTCGGTAATCGGGGCGATCGCCCGGAAGCCGGCGTTGGCGACGGCGATCATCTGGTGGCGCCACGTGTACCATATCTCCGGAAATCCGTGTAGGAACACGACGACGTTAGGACCTAAGGACAGAAAACAAAAAACCCAAAAAAAAAAAAAAAACAAAAGACACGAAGGGCGTTTGATTAGATCCGGGGGTGACATGTACGAACAAGAGAGTGAACTGAAAACATGGTGTGCAATTGTAACTCCGATCTCTGCTAAGTGGAGCTTGAGTCCTCCTTGTACGTCCACGAACTTGTGCTGGATTTGGTCCATTCATGCGGCTCAGATCATTACTTTACTGCTTCTCCCCGAAGTGACTCTCCCGGTTACCCACCTCTGGTTTTCGATGAATATTAGGGTGGTGACACGCTTACTACCTTATTACCTCACGTCTATTATCAATGTATATTTCAAGTTTTTTTTATTTTTTTATTATTTTCTTTTAAATATTTTTTTAACATTCTTAATCATCAAGAAAAAATTAAAAAAATATATAATTTTACTAATATTCACTTTCTTAATCATTAAGTAAAATAAAAAATTAAAAAAATCAAATATAAATTAGGTAATAAATAGGTAGTAGTAAGGTAGTAACTCTATCATTATTCATATAAGCAGGGGTGATATCCAATGGTGCAGGTTGGGCTGGACCTTTCCCCGCACCCAGCCCCGCACCATGCGGTATAAGGATTTTCAATTCCGTCCCAATGTCAGGAGTGAGATCGAAATCGCATTCCACCCTGCCATCTGCCCAAGTCACACCACCCATTGGGTCTAAAAACTATTTTTTTATCTGAAAAAAATTTTTGGATCCAAATTATAATATGATTAAAATTTTAAATTAAAATTTATAAATACAAAAAGAATTTAAACTCATTAAAGTTGTATTTTATATTATCTTGGCCTCCTATATAAATGTTGGTTTAAGAGGTTAAGGCAATCCGATAACTTAAATACAACTTCAAGTTTTCAATAAATTGGATATATCTATATACAATATATTTATTTAATAAATATTTATATAAATATTTAAAATTTAATTTTTTATATATAAGGGAGGCAGAGCAGGGGTAGGGCGGCGCACTGTTGGGGTCAGCCCGCCCCTAGGAGTGCAACCCGACCAACCCGGTTCATGTTTGGGCCCGACTCGGCTTAAAAACAAACCAACCCTATATGGGCTAACTCGACCCAAGATTGGAAGCAGGTAATGGGAACCCGAATTGGAAACAAAGCCTTGTTACAGAGTACAGCCAGAGACAGGGCCCCACCGATCAATGAAGTGAGCTCGGCCACTTGATTCCACTTCTTCTCTTCCATAACCATCGTCGATTGAAACTCTGAAGTTGGTCTCTCATTTTCGACCACAAACCCATCGGAAGAAAAAGAAGAAGATTCAGGGGGAGCGTGATCCTTGGTGGATGAGCCGACACCACCCATGTGCAATTTCTCGAGCAGGGATTCGACGTCGACGTTGTTCTTGATGACGACATAAAGTCCTATGATAGAAGCCGCAGAGACTAAGAAGTAGACGTCGAAGGCCACCTTCCCGTATTTCTTTAGGAGCTCGCGGAATCTCCTGCTCGCCATTGTTGGATGAAGAAAAATGGAGGCTAGGGTTTTTCTAGGGTTTTTGAGCTTTTGGGCTTGTGCTTTGTTGGTTGCACGGAAAACATGCAAGCTGAACTTTTACTTGCTCAAGGCATTATAAACAATATTGCTTTCAACAGGTTTGACCTGCAAATTACTTCAACTCGCTTTTTCGAGTCGGGCCGAGTCGGGTCCTATAGCTTTCTACACAGGCCTACTTGCCCCCGCTGGGTATTCTCCCTACGGAATGGGATAACGGGGGGCGGGTTCCTGCTACCTACCCATAAATATAAGTTTTTGGTATATATATTATTATCGTTATTACTGTTCTCTACCCTTTTTTTTTTTTTTACCGATAGAGAATATAAAATAAAACTAAAGAGAAGAACCTAATAAATAGTAAATACCTCAAGGGTTTAACCTTAAACCGGAAAGAGAGGGCCATTATGATGGCTGTGAGTAAGGCAATCTAGCGGTTGGACTGTTGAGAATCATTTGTCGTAAAAGAGACATACAACACAAGAGTGCATTGATGATCATATGATTAGGTAATTGATGGAGATCTTAGAAAAAAATAATAGAGAAATGATAGATCAACTACTTGGTAACAATTTTGTTTTACGACTATATATTAAAATAATATATTTTTTGAAATTTTGGTTTATTTTTATTTTTATGTGATGGATTTAAATATTTAAAAAATATTATATGATTAAGAAATGTAAATTGACTGTAATTCTATCACCGCTCAAAAAAAGATATTATGCTTCACAATAACTTCAAATAAAAAAAAAAAAAGAGAATCCCTCCCACGTTTTACCTGCAACTCTTATATAAGATTGTACAGAAATTGGAATCATAACGTGGTCATGGACGCAGGTCTATTTATTTGAAACGGCCACTTGTTATCAACTTTTGGTTTTTTATTTTTTATTTTTCCAAATTGGAGATTGTTATTTGTTCATAGACCGGTCAGTGACAAAACTAGCTGTGGATGGATATGATGTGATCTCAGCCACCAATCGTGGATGGTCCATAGACCGGCCAATGAAACGAAAGAAATCGGGGGCCATAATATAATTAATAATATCTGGAGTCTTCAAGGACGCTTTAGAAAAATAAGTAATTCTACAGAGAAAATGATTACCTTATAACTATTTTACAACTCTACAAAGAGATTTGAATAATGAATTTAGATAATTTGTAAATGGTAATGAAATTATTGAGTTGAGATAAAATTAGTTAGTTTTTAAAAATTTGTGTGTCTAGATTTAGAAATGAGATAAAATAGTTTTAACTTTTTGAAGAATTTGATAGTTGTGGATCCCACCAAATAATGCATAATATTTATAATGATTGAGTATTATTTATAAATATATTTAAATATATTCAACGGGTTACAGGATGGAGAGAGGTAGGGGTGTAAATTTTAAACAGAAAATTGATCTGATCTGGGTTTAGACCGGTCTGGTCCGATCGGTTACTAAATGTCAAAACCGGCCAGAACCGGTTCTATGATTTTTAGGACCGGACCGGACTAGTTCTATTTATTATATATTTTAAATTAATTTTTTAAATATTATATATAATATTTTTTATATAATATATATAATAATATAAATTATAATTATATATAAGATAATATTATTATAATTTATAACATAAAATTTTAATCTAAAACGTGTAAATTCATTTGATCATATGCTTTAAACATAATATATATATATATATATTAATAACATTTTATGTGTAAAATAATGTTATTATAATTTATAATATAAAATTTTAATCTTAAACATGAAAATTTATTTGATTATATGCTTTAAACATAATATATATATATATATATATATATATTAATAACATTTTATGGTCGAATAAATTCTCAACATATTCCTTTTGAATATTTGATAAATACGTTATTGATAATACATTAGTAATGCTTTAATACATTAGTTTATTAATTACATTTTGTTTTAATTTATTAGTATACATTAGTATAATAATTACATTTTATGCCCTGATACTAATACTATTATTAGTAATCTACTTTAAGTCTTTATATAAATAACTATATAAATCGTTATAGTATTAGTAGTGATACTAATACTATATCACTATAAGTCTATATGATACTATAGTGAAGAAGTGATATAGTAATACTAATAATATTATATATTTATACTAAATTAAAATCACTATAACAAATACTAATATGTAGTTATACTGACCAGTAATCACTATAACCAACACTAATATATAATTATACTAATACTAATATTATTATATAGTATTGATATTACTATTAGTATAGTATATAATATTAGTAATAATTTAGTATCAATGTATTATTATATAATATATAATATATAATATATAATATATATTCCATAATGTATAACATATAATATTAATATTACTATATCATTATATACACACTATATGTAGTAGTAACACTATAATAGTATAATATATGGTATTAGGCTATTAGACTATTAGCATTTAGTATATATTAATATATTATAAGAGTTATAGTATAACATATGTATAATAGTATAGTTAACTTAATATGTTAGTATTAATTTCACTATTAGTATAGTATATAGTATAAGTATTAGTAATAGTATTGGTATAGTCTATAGTTATTTAGTATTATAATATATACAATTATTTATTAATCATATACAAAATGTAAAAACTAAAAATTTTAATATATTGACAATTATCATAACACATTGACATACTCTAAGTTAGTAACAAATTAACAATTAACATCATATTATAATTATAATTAATTATTTGTTTAATGAGTTAATTAAACGATCCACATTCAATAGTTTACTTAATTTTAATTTTACTAATTTAAACATATTTTTTAATTAATTTATGTACTAAAAAGATAAAATAATCACAAGTTTAAAATACATCTCATGTGCCAAACAAGAAATGACGCCGTTTAAGCTCACCGCCGAATCAATTTTGAAATTGGATTACATGAAATAACGTCGTTTCACGCAGTTTAATTTTTTTTAAGTAAACATCTAATAAAACAATACCGTTTGGATCAAATTTCAATTCAAACCATATGGTTTCATTCATTCAAATAAGATTTCGTCTCCCTCTCTCTCTTCTTTTGCTTTTTTTTTTTTTCAATATTTTTTCAATTCAGAAATAGTTAGCCAGCTTGAGAAATAGTTGGTAGACTTCTTTATTCTTTTTCTCCCCCTTTATTTGAATAGTCTCTTTATCTTCCTCGTAAGGACTAACTGTTTTCATTTTTTTAAAAGTCACATCGTTTTATTGTTATTTCTGATGTCTTTCTATTTTTTTCACTTCCTTTTGCAATATTTGAAATGCTGTCTTTTGATTATTATTCTTTCCCTTTGAAATGATGTGTTTTGATTATTCTGTCACTTCCTATTACAGTATTTCAAAAGTTCGTGACTTGGCCAACATGACAAATAGTTAGTTGACTTTTTTGAATAGATTAACTTTTTTGAATTTATTTCGTTTAATTATTATTTCTGATGCCTTATTTTTTCCTTCACTTCCTTTGTTATCGTTGCTATTGGGCATGGATTAACTTTTTTGAATTTATGTGTGTGTTTGCATATATGGATTATATTGTCTAATGAATTTTATCATAAGATTCATATTTATGGGGCCTTACTTCCTGTTTCAATTGAGAATAATGAGACATAGAATTAATTAAAAGAATAATTATTTCATGAAGATACATAAAGCTAATTGTTATTTGATTCATATTGAGACATGGAAATAATTAAAATAATAATTGGTTTTGGATATAACTGGTACGTAATCAGTTTTAAAAATACAAAATTAATGATACCATAAAATGTGCTAACAAAAAAAGAATGCATCGCGCTGGAAAAAAATCGAATGGGATAAACAGGACGCGTCGACCTTGACACTTGCCTGTAGTGCACAACATTAAATGATCTACATCGGCAAGTGAACGGAAAGAACATGCAACCTTTCATTCTCTGACGATGGGTATGGGTGAAAAAAAACCGATGAACCAGTAAACCGAACCAGTCAAAATGAATTGGAGGGTTAGGTCCAGTACTAGTTCCATTTTTCTCAAAACTAGTCAAAATCGGTTTGGTTATAATTTTTCTTTTTTTAACATCGGACCAGACAAGTTCATATATATATTTATTTTTTTATATTATATAAAATATTTTTTATATGATTTTTTATAATGCATATAATTATATATAAAGTAATTTTGTATTATATGATAAATTACTAATTAATATAATATTAAATTTTAAAATCCTATATAAATAACTATATATTACCACTATAGTCTATTGTATTAGTAGTTATACTAACACTATATCACTATATATTATAATATACTATAATATATCACTATATTATATATCATAATATATGACTATAGTCTATAATACAAGAAAAATTATATTTACAATCGGCTGGGGAAACCCCCACGAAACCGGATGACAAAATATATTTTTGTTATCTCTCTCTTCATTTCGTTCTCTCAATTTATCTCTGTCAATTTTTTCCTACCCTCTTCTTCCTCTCTCTTTCTTCCTCTCGATTTCACAGTTTCACTCTCTCTTCGGCGCAGCCCGAGTTTAATATCCCGAAAGTTCAATACCTCGGACAAGCTCACACCAATTGATTTCTCCATTAGAAACCGATCGAGTTCTTCCATTACAATGATGGAAGTTCCAGAAGGTTTATCTTCAAATCCAAATATGCAAGTTCATCTGCGGGATCCTACATATAATATAAAAAATACATTTAATAATTAATTAGCTGCGCAGAGAATGCACCAACCAACCTTTCTTCTCGTTTAATCACACCTCTGAGATGCCTCTCCTCCTCCATCTCTACAGATCACTCAAAGTAGCTTCTTGCTAGCTGAAGCAGGTACTACACAAATATCTTTCGATCTCCTCCACACAAATATCTTCCTGTTCTTATGTTGGTGGGTAGTGCAGCTGTAAATTACATCAAAGATTTTTTTTCCAAAATTTGAACTCATTATCAGAAATGACTGTAAGTATTTTCCTTTCTCTTTTTTTTTTTTTTTTTTTTTTTTTTTTTTTTTATAAAAAAAAATGATAACGAGTAATGACGTTTTTCTTCTCAGATGAAATGTTCCGAGTTTTACTCTAACAACGAAAAGTTAAAGATGGAAAGAATGAAATGATTTTTCCCGAATTTCACTCTAACAACGATTCAAAAATAAGTTATCTAGAAGTTTGCTAGAATCGTACGACGGCTCTTCTCGGTGCTGGGCGATTTGTGCTAACCAACATTGGGCTACTACTTCCTGGGCTGATTATGAAGTTGCTTTCTCTCCTTGAGATAATGGAGATTGCAGATTGCAGATGAATGGATAACGCCAACTGACTTTTTTTTTTTTTTTTAAATGTGAAAGTTGATGGGAAGGAGATGACAGATAAACGAATAAAAAATGAGATTGTGTCAGCCGGTTGCACATCGATGTCGCATGGGCGGTTGTACCTAGCAGGGCTGATAATACAATTATAATATACTACAATATATTATCATTAGTTTATTATATATTATAATATATATTATATTATATATATTTAATATACTGAAAAAACCGGACTTGAACCAGTAAAATTGGAAGTACCGGTTTAGGGTGTAATCGGTACGGTATCGGTTTTTCAAATCTCAAAATTGGTATATACCGATTTAATTCTAAAATATGTATAAAATCTGACTGAACCGAACCGGTTACACCTCTAGCAATGGGGGACAAGAAGTGACCGCGTCGATAGCCAACCGTCGAGACGCAATCCTGAAAGCCACGCTACATTAATGGCGTTACCTCAAATGCCATACCGCATTAATAGCGCTACCTTAGACACCACGTCACATTAAAGGCCATGGCCTGGACAACTGTGGGCATGACACAAGGTACGAGAATGTCCCCCTGAAACCTCGCATAAGTCATGCTCCAGGTACAAATAAATATCTTTGAACTCTATTATTCTCCTATAATTCTCTCAAACGAAGTACTAACTTTAGTATCGGAGGCTCCTCGGACCACGGAGCCCACTTTTGTCTTTGTGATTGCAGGTAGAAACATCTCGGCCCGAGTTGTAGGAACTTGGCCCAAGCGTATGAAGCACGACCTTAACAATATGTTTCGCATACCAATCACTGAACTCAACCACCTACAATACAAGGAAATTGGGGGCTCAGGGTTGATGAAATATCTCCAATGCCTAAGTCAGTTTCTTGTCCTTTAGAGAGAATTCTAGTTTGTCTTTCATTTAGGACTTCATGTTGTTGCCTTTGATAAGGCATGGCCTTCCCAGGTCACATCCTTGCAGCAAGTTGGTAAGTGCAGCTACCTTCTACGCGTTCTGTCAGGGACAGGGGTTGTGTCGCGCACCCTATCAAGGACAAGGTGCCTAACCGTGATCCCTGTCCGCGTCTTTAAAGGCAGCATGACCCTATCATTACGTGCATGTGTAGGGCGGCGTCAAAATTGCCAGCGTCCTATCATTCCACGTCTACTTCCTTCTCGAGTGGGCCTTGGACATTTTTTCCATTTCTCTTATTTGGGCCTTTTTTCCATTTCTCTTATTTGTGGGTCGACTATACTTTGGTCGCTAGGCCTTCTGAGGTAAGTTCGGCCCGGCCCGGTAGAGGATGTAAATATCCTTTCCAACTACAGCCACAAACAAATTACATAAAAGTCAACTTATAAATTAACATGAATTCATATGATACATTAGATATATTTTATAATAAAAGTAGTTTTATAATCTAACATACTACATTAAACCATGTTAGTTTATGAGTTTACTTTTATAAAATCTTTTTGTAACTAAAACATTTATGTTTTGACATATTTGTGAATACTCAAACTCGGTTTTTTAAATCAATGATGTTTTAGTTCCACGGGATTAAAGTTTTGCGACTTTTTTTGTTATCATCTGTTCGGTATGTTTCTTTTTTATCCCTAGTATATTAGTGAAAAATTTTAGGTAATTTTTGCGAGATTTTATAGGCAGGTTTTTCTTTTGTTGTTTAAACACGTTTTCTAATTATTCTTTTTCTAAAGTTTCATATTTTCAAGTGGGGAATTGCTTGGGATGTTGCCTGTGATTTTATTTCTTGAATAAAGATGGGAAGATTACAATGTAGATCAAGGAGTAGTGTACTATATGCTTGCATCGTGTGATGAAAAATGGAAGGGATAAAATATATCCGGCCCAAAATAAGCCTACTAGGCCCAGCTTAAGGAAAGAGGTCCCACCACTAGAAGATAAAGGAAAAGAGATAAATAGGAGATAAGAGGGTATAAGTGAAATGAGGGTGTGAGGAGAAATGGATGGAAAGAGAAAAAGAAAAAAAGGGAAAGAAAAAGAAAATGTCAGACACGCAAGAGAATGCGGCAAATCCTCACCACTCCCTATGGGCACATGAAAATGGGCACATGAAAAGATGGGCAAATAAAAGGAAACAGCTAGACAATTTCTTCAACCTCGCGAAAAGGGGCTCCAGGGAAAACATATTTTCCAGTAAATATATTCGAGATCTCCATTGTACAGTAAGAAATGAGAGGATATGAGATACTGTAAATAAGCTTATTATAATGGATATTCTCTCTCCAAAAACTCTATGGACATAGGTAATATGCTGATCCACGTAAATATATGTGTTAATCTCTTTTTTGCATTTTTAGTATTTATTTTATATTCATTGTCATGGCCGTGCGCACAACCGCACCGGACCATGCCGGAGGCTCTATACTACACCGATCGAGACCTACATTGTCATAGCAAATCGGAAATAATTTTTTCTCTCATTCTAGCCTGATGTGCAGTTTTTGACATTAACAGAAAAGGAGGCCGTTAGAAAGACCAATACATATGTTTACTCGGCAGCCATATTCAAGCAGATGTTACAAGAGAAATAATATGCGTCGTCAAGATCATTAAACGTTGCAGCTGAAAAGGACCAGCTGTGGAGGGAGTTGGTAATTGCACAAAGCAAGCATAATGAGGCGGAGGAGAGGATCAAGTCCAAGACAAGACTGCAGCAAATAGAGGCATCCTGGCAAGTACACGTGAAACATTAATGCTCAAGAATTATTAAGTCAATTATATGATTAAACGAAATGGATCGCAGATGTGTCAGTCTATATATAGATTAATGCACCCAAGTAATTCATCTTTTCACTAATCCGTTAATTTTTTTTAATAAATCAGCCTCAGATATGTTGCACAATTAAGCAATAAACTTGTGAAAATAAAAGGTAGAGAAGTGTTTTCACTATAAAAAGATCCTAAAAAAATAAATTCTTAACTTGACAAGTTGATGTAGTAGGTTAAATTATAAAATTAATTTTATTATAAAATAAATATAACATATCATATAAAATTATATTAATTTTTAAATTTATTTTTAAAAAATCTATTTATGAATATGACATTTCCTTCCAACATATACTGCACAAATTTGAACCACCCATCGAAAAAGGGATAAATTTGAACCACAATTAACTTCACATGTTACACTTTTCAAAAGGGTGATGATGACTTTTTAAAATTTTTATTTGAATATTAAGATTTTTAGAGTATAAGAAGATAAACACACGATATTTATGGTTAATTGTGTGAGTTTCAAATAATATTATACAGTGTTATACTGCTATTGGTATATCATTCTATCTTTCTAAACCTTAAAATCCAGACAAAACTATTGATCATTTTTTTTCTTTTTCTTAAGAAGAAAAAAAAAAAAAAAAAAGTCGAACCACCTTAACAGGTACTTTCCGGACTAGTGTCTCTCTCTCCAAAGCCGGTTGGAGGAAAACCGTCCCACTTGGCTAAATACAAGTTTTGTTTTTGGTTCCCAATGTCCAAAACACCAGAAACTACTTTTTTTTTTTTTTTTTTTTTTCTACTTTTTTCTTATATTTTGCCGCCTCCACCATTAAAATGCCTTTCAACTTCCTCCGCAGTTACTCTTCTCAGTTTCCCACCACGCCAAAACTAAAGGGAACTGCACTCAAACTTCTTTTGACAAAGCCCACTTTTGATCAATCAA
This sequence comes from Juglans microcarpa x Juglans regia, assembly GCF_004785595.1. Taxonomy (NCBI): domain Eukaryota; kingdom Viridiplantae; phylum Streptophyta; class Magnoliopsida; order Fagales; family Juglandaceae; genus Juglans; species Juglans microcarpa x Juglans regia. Next base: position 5,194,056 of record NC_054602.1, on the reverse strand, counting down.
GCACGACCATGTACGAATGCCCCGCCACCAAACCCTCTGAGCCTTTCCTTCTCTGTCTTCTTCACCATTTACAGGACCTCAAGAGATCCATCCTTGCTCTTCTCTTTTGCTTGCCCACCTCGCTTTTCGCTCTCCTTCTTCTTCTCCTCTTGCTCTACAATGGCTTCTCTGTCTTCTACCTTCATCTCCCTTTTCCTGCCAAGTCCCCATCCGTACCCGCCAATTTCTCTCCTGTAATTACCGCCGGCGAGCCCATGAGAAAATGGTCTTCTTTTTCGACTGCTTCCTCGTCCTCTTCTTCAAAGCTGGCTTCTTCAGTAATGTATGCTACGAAAGAAGAAAACTCACCCGTGATTTTGAAGACTCAGTTGCCCCTTTTTCTCAAATCACGCTTTTCAATCCTACCCCTCACCAATTCTACGGTTTCCAGGCCGAGACGGGCCCGGAAGCCCAAGCGCAAGCTCAAGAGTGTGCCCTTCGAAGCTCGGTCCAGTCCTTTTCCAGTAAGAATCGCTGAGTTCTTCGCCGGAAATTCTACCACTTCCTGTAAGTTTCGGTTCTTTATGACTAGGATTTCTTTGAAGTCATTTGGTGATAGAGAAGTGTTGGCCATGGAGAGCTTGTTTAACTCTCACCCAAACGCTTGTTTGGTCATAGTCTCAAACTCAATGAAATCAAGAAGAGGAAATCGAATTCTTAGACCATTTTTAGATAATGGGTTTCGGGTAATGGCTATTGATCCGGATTACGACTATATATTCAAGGATACTCATGCGGAAGCGTGGTTTGATAGGTTAAGGAAAGGGAATGTGGATCCTGGCGAAGTTTCTTTGGGTCAGAATCTCTCCAATTTGCTCAGGCTTGCTTTGTTGTATAAGTTTGGAGGCATTTATATAGACACAGATGTTATAGTGTTAAAGAGCTTCTCGAAGTTGAGAAATGTAATCGGTGCTCAGACAATTGATCTTGCAACTGGGAATTGGAGCCGATTGAACAATGCTGTGCTGATATTCGACAAGAATCATCCACTACTTTACAAATTCATTGAAGAATTTGCGCTAACCTTCGACGGGAACAAATGGGGGCACAATGGCCCTTACTTAGTCTCGAGGGTTGTTTCCAGGCTGGGTGGAAGGCCTGGATTTAATTTCACGGTGTTGCCACCATTGGCATTTTATCCGGTTGATTGGAGTAAGATTCGAAGTCTATTTCGGGGGCCGGGAGACGAGCTGCATTCGAAATGGTTGCATAAAAAATTGAGGCAGATTCAGTCCAGAAGTTTGGCTGTTCACTTGTGGAATAGGCAGAGCAGGAAGCTAGAGGTTGAAAAGGGAAGCATCATCAGTCACATAGAGTCCGATTGTTGTATCTTCTGCAATTCTGCACTTTCCAGTTTGTAATCGCAGAATAACTATGGCAATTGCAACAAATTGTCTTATGCATTTCAGTTTGTTGTATGCGGTTTATGGACCCGACTTGGTTCATTCCACCATTGCAGTCCATAAAGAAAGAATGTTAGGGAATGATAATCTTTTTCTTCTTCATAATCCATCCGTTAATTCATATTTAAGTTTCCATGTTTTTTTTATACCCGAAGAACATCTGTGGATAAACGCTTTGTGAAAGTGGTTTTTATCAGCTTCCACCTGATATATGGCACCAACTTTCTGGCCTCTGATTTGTCTGTTTATGAAATTCTTCCATCATTTGGCTCTGCATCTATGAAAATTCTAAAGTTTTTTATGAGCATGAAAAACTCTTTAACAGTTGGCTCCAAGTTGTGCCGCCCTAGTGAGGGCATGAGTCATCATTATATGTGAATTAATATATGTGTCTCACCCATGTGGAGTTACAAGATCTGTACAAGTCAAATACATATTAATTAATGGCACAATCTCTTCTATGCTTGATGCAGGATCACCATTCCAAGACTTCCACTTCCAAATAGTACTTATCTTTCTCACGTAGGCTTATTTTATAGTCTATAACTCTCTGTTAAATGAGCAATCTTGGTCTCTTGTTATCCGCGAACACACCCCTCCCCCACCTCCTTTTGGTCTTCCGAGAGAGAGAGAGAGAGAGAGAGAGAGTAAACAAGAAGACAAAAATGGCAGTTGTATCGGATTTTAGAGTTCTAATTTGGCAAATAAACATATTGCCTTAAAGATTCAGGCCCGGGGACCAAATTGTAAGAATTGCTTGTGAGTCGGGAAAATCAGCAAACAGCTAAAAGGTATTTGTCAGTGAAAAAGACAGAGTGCACCCAAAACGGATCATAAAATGAAGATGATCTTGCATGCACTAATCATTTTCTCCTAAGTTCTATTTTCCTACAATCTTTTCTTGGTTTATCTTAGGAAGTTGAGCACACGCAACTTTGGTGATCCATCTACTGCTAAGTACCCTTTGGTTAGTTGAGTCACTAACTTCTGGCTAATTTTTGAAACGTGATACTGCAGGGAGGGATGGATGGGCTTAGCAGGCCTTATCTTCACAGTATCCTCATAAATACCTTGTGAGACAAAAAAAATATTAATTAAATAAAATAGAATATCAAAGGTTCCACCTCAGTCAACGACTGCACCATGTGTTGGTTCTTGTTTATAGCATCGCCCACACCAATTTCCACCAACATTAATGACACGAGATACTAAAATCATTTCAGAAATGCATGAAATTGGAAAGCCTTTGTCTCAAATCTCTCATTACTATATGTAAAACAGAAGCTGGAGCTGAAGAGATGGGAATTCTGTCCAATTGCCACTGTTGCTAACTTGCCTTGTTCATTCAGACCCTTGTATTGGAAGCCACATTAAAGGCTCAACATGCCATTATGGTAGAAAGCTGCATTTTATTGGTAAATTAGGAGGAGTTGTGCGCACATGGGTTCATTCGTCTAAGTTCAATATATCCTCCCGTTCCTACGGCCTACATAGTTTGTCTACATAGTAATGTCTTGGACCAACAAAGAGGGATTAGTTAGCGAACAGCTAAAAGCTTGTGGACAGAAATCCACGGCTGGCATTTCCATTTATATTCTTGGTGCTACCAAAACTGGCCCTTTCGGCCCGTCCGTGTTTTTATTCAGTGCATGCGCATGTGGTCTTCATGCTCTTTCGCTTTCAGAAAGTTCCTGGCTCCTTCGACTCACAAGGTTTCTTATCCTCGAACAAGTGATCATTGGATGTCAAGATTTATCGGGGTTAAAAGTTTCTATCCAAATTTTAGAGAGTAATTATTAGGTACTCCTAAAATATATACACGTGGACTGAACGTCCTATCATAAGATGTCATATCAATTAAAAAGATACTTGCATAAACAATTTTAATTCTATTGTATGTTGTGACATGATGAAGTTCCTATAGTTTATTAAACCCAATATCATGTCTATTTCTCCATCCATATATTTTTTACTGTTCGAATAAATTCCAAGAGACACATTTACAATTATTTATAAGCTACAGAGATGCATCCCTCTGCCATTTACGCATGGGTCACGGCACCATTTGTCGGATATTGGGACCTTCCAAATTTAAGCAGAATCAAGACCGTAATTGAAAAGGAAACACACGTTGTGGTTAGTACGTTATGTCTAAGGGTGTACAATTTTTGGTAAGGATCGGAAAAACTGACTGGATCGGATTGAAAATTTATTTGGTCGGTTTCAATCTTCCATTTGTGAGATTGAATATGTTTAAGTTTGGTCTCGGAGTGGGGTTTTTCCACCCTGGACTAGACCAGACCAACCGAACTATAAATATATATTTTTAAATATTTTTTTATAAATTATATATATTATTTTATATAATAGTTATATAAGTGAATTATATAATTTTCATCTAACCTATGAATATGGACAATATAAAATGTTAAATATATAATTATTAATGAACTAATATCAATTAACTAATATATAATTATCAATTTTGATAATTTGAAAAACTTTTTTTTTTTATGTTATTTTTAAGTAAAAAAATGTGTAAATAAAATTAAATAGTTGTATTATTTAAAATTATAAACATTGTGGGCTTTTTTTTTTAATATTAATGGGCCGAAAATATTTTTTTGTATACTTAAAGAAAAATGAACTTTTTTGTATGATTAGGCCCACATATGAAACTGGCCTGGACCGATATGGACCGATAGCTAACGATTTGATTCGATCCAGTTTGGTCTGGAAAAATGATAGACTGAAATTTTCCTTCCATCATCTCCGGACCGGATTAAACCAATTTATACCCCTAGTTATGTCTTGTAAAACGACCTCGCTCTCTAGTTCCTTGGTTGTTGCGAGACCAATTTTATATATGGTACAACCCCGGACGGATGATCAAGGCTTAAGCCTGTTCGCTATAGATATTCACTGGTAGATGCTCTAGAAGATTAATCTAACTAAGCCAATATTAATTTAGTTCGAAAATTTGATATATATTCAATTTAGACTCTTGATTGCTTCCAATTAAGTTTCGGATCAATTTTTTGGATGGAGAAATGTTTTAGCACAGAAATTTCACAAATATAAACTTATAAAGTGATGTGTCTTGATGTGGTACATTAAATTGTAAAGTAAATCTCTAATGTATTATATATTCATATAAAGCAATTCGTAACTTTTCTCTTTCGATAAATACTAAGCTGGATTTATGAATTTATAGATAGTGGTGATGATGGGTATCTGCTCTGATCTTCACCCTTCCGGTTGCCATCCATGTACTTGACATCCTTGCAAGCGAGATACTGCGGCAATCCTGTAAATATTGTGGCCCAAAATGGAGAATAGAGGGGATGAAGTGTGAACGACAAGAGAAAGTTGAATGATTTAGATGATAAATGGAAGAAAAAAAAAGAAGAAACACCAGCATTGATATTGAGAAATTTTGCTTGCTAGCTGGTTGCTTGCTTCAAGACTCGACAGTATTTTCTAGAAACCTGTCTCTAATTTTTCCCGAGTTACTGCATGTTCATCTTGATCTTCTCCTCAGTAAAACTTTTGGTAAAATCCATGGCTATACTTGAGATGGAAACTATAGATTGCTTCTTGGAGACAGCATTGTCATATAGTCTTCCGACCAAAATTGGGCTATGCGCATCACCATACTTCATGACTGTTATATACATAAAAAAAATTATATAAAAATAAATTTATAAATTAAGGTGACTTTATATAATTTGATAGATATATTTTATACTAAAATAACTTTACAATTTAACGTACATCAAATCACGTCAGTTTATAAATTTATTTTTGTATAATTCTTTTATAACTAAAGTATTTCTCTTTTTAAATTAGCTCACCTTATTTGTTTTGGACGTCAAAACCATTTTTACTTAACTATGTCACTGCCGCCTCCGCTACCACCTCTAATTGCCTACGCGGCAATATCACCAAACCACTAGCCCCACCACCACTGGCATCGACTACAGTAGTTTTTTTAAAAATTAATAGACAATACCATCTCATCACAGTGAAATATAAGCATGATGTATAAAATTTTCTTTTAAAAAAAAAATCAGCATCTTAACCTAACAACATAAAATAAATTATTTTTATTTGAACAAAAAAGTCCATTACAAACATTAACATGAAAATAAATGGAAGCAAACAAAAATATATACCGTTCAAAAGTAATTTACCGTAATCCCCTCCTCTCTGCTTCGTTAAACAGACAGTAAAACGACAAGCGTTACGATTGAAAATTGAGGCGACTCATGAAGATTGGTAACTGGCTTTAAAGGTCAGTCGTGGTTGGACTGGACTCTGGAGGCCGTCTATATCTGCTACTCGTGGTTTGTAGAACAAAGTGTGACAATCTGGAATTCTCTATGCCATCGTTTTCCCCGGAAGAAGCAACTACGCTCTAGATTGATTCAAGGGTTGTTCTAGAAATTATCTACTGGTGCACCGACCTTCGTGCGAAGACCTTGGAGGCAACAGTGATAAAACTTGGGCAAACTCGTAGTCGTGGAACAACAAATAGTGATTAATGCATTTATGCAAATGGTCCTTCTACAGGAACACCGATGAAATGCACCGATAATTTACACCGTTACTTTTTTTTAAAAAAAATTATCGGTACAACCCATCGATGCCCTTAGCATTTTCCTTTTGTGCAAATTATATTTCCGTTATTATTTAAGATCAAACATTACTTATACACGAATTTCTTTTTTTTTTTTTTTTTTTTTTATGCCCTCGGAATTTGACTAAAATATGCTGCGTAATTGCTTTTCATGAATTCAACTTTCTAAAATTATAGCATTTGTTAAAGCGCAGAGAATTTCAAAAGGAACAGGAGATAATCAGTCCTCCGAATACAACAAAACTAGTGCACGCCGCAAACGGAAGAAAAAGAACGATTTCATCTATAACATATGGAGGACACAACAAAGCGCCTTTCTTAGTTATGATAAAAGATACTGCGCTTTGGATAAAACGTTCAACAGAGATACTAAAGTATCCAACAAAGCTTAACGGACACATGAAAGCCATCCTAAACACTGCAAATACCATCAATGTTCGGGCCAAACCGTTACTCTCCTAAAAACCTCTTCCTCATACCCAGGACAAATTCATAGACCTTCTGCTGGTCAGGAAGAGTCTTGGCGACACTCTCCTTTTGCATGCATCTCTTGGCCCATGCAATAATCTTGGGGTGCTCTGCCTCCATGCTGAATTCTCCAAATGTCTCAAATGCATTGAACCAGCTGTAGAAAGTGACAAAAGCAACATCCACAAACCCAAATGTTTCACCCCCAAAGTAAGGCTTCTCACCAAGCTCTTCCTCCAATGTCTTCAAGATTTCAAGGAACTCCTTCTTTGCCGCCCCGTGCTCTTCTCCTTTTGTGGTCCATAGTTTCCTCCCAGATTCATACACCTGCACTTGGCACGCACATTGTATTACCACTCTCCATAGATTATAGATTAGGATGAACAATGTCAGAACAATTCCTCCCAAATGCAAATAGAATGACGTTAGTTTGCCCACAGCATAAATTTCTGGTTCATTGGACTGAAAGGTAATCTCTTAGTTCCAAGGGTCAAATTATTTCCCAATAGTCTCTCTGCTAGAGTTCAAGGACATCCTAAAATTAAAACCAAGAGACTGAAATTGGGACAGAATTGCAGAAGCAGATGGAAGACAATAAGAGCACGAGTTCCACGTCAATTCCCCAAATACTTTTTTTAGAATCCAGAAAGAAAAGCTCAATTCAGTCTGTTGATTGCGAGATAGAAGATCAAGACTCTGTCTGTCGAATCTAGGAGATTCATAGTAAATTAACCCAAATTACATTTCCAGTACTAGAATCGTAATCGTTTCTTGAATCTTTCCGATAAAATATGGAATTCTGATGAAAGTATTAACGTCACGATATATTTTTAAAAGGAATCTTGCTAGTCTACACTGATAGACCTAGTTACTCCAAACAAAAAATCAAGTAGTCAACATATGTGATACCCAAGAAATGAAAGCGGCCTAATCAAAACAATAAACTTAAATGAATAGATTAAAATATTTGAGCTGCTCTGACTACTATAATGGACTTAAATTTAAAGAACAAAAAAACAAACATCAATAAAGAAAATACGCTAGATCCCAGCAAAATCTGTCGGACAAATGAAGCCGTAAAAGGAATTAAAGCGACACTTACAAACAAAAAAGGAAAATAGGGATCGCAGAGACATGTACCTTCTTATCAACAAAATCAGCCCAGAACCTAGCTTGAGCTCTCTTGTAAGGATCAGAGGGCAACAATGGAGACTTGTCGTTCCAGACCTCGTCGATATATTGAACAATGATTAAGGACTCGCATATCGGTTTCCCATTGTGGATGAGAACTGGGATTTTCTTGTGAACCGGATTCATCTGGAGAAGCAGATCGCTCTTGTTCCTCAAGTCTTCCTCCCTGTACTCATACTTGATCCCCTTCTCAGCAAGGGCAACCCTGACCCTCATCCCAAACATGCTAACCCAAAAATCGAGCAGAACCACCTCCTCTGCCATTGTTACGGGCCTCAGAATATCGAAAGCAACCGACTTCAGGCTTTAGTGAGTATGCGAACTGGGTAGAGTGGGACCGTATATTTATAGAATTTGTACGAGTGGCTTGGAAGGGCTTGGCATGCAAGATTTCCCCACGTCATGGATGACGGATTCCTTCCGGTAACTTCCTGTCGTTTTTTTTTTAATTCATTATTTTAAAGAAAAATATTTTTTTTTATCATCTTCTTATCATATTAAATAATAGATTAAAAAATAAATATAGCATTAAAACTATTATTATATTATTTTTGTAAAATAAATAGTAATATAAAAATTATGAGTAATATCACAATAATACAATACAATAAAAATAATGAGTATATTATATAGAAATTTTACCATTATTCTCTCAACATTTAGAATTTGTTTGGAAAAAGTTTTCATTTTAAAATTTTCATGTCATCTCATTTTTTTTCTCAAATATCATTCAAACATAAATATTTTCAAACTAATCATTACAACTTTTCTAAACTTTCAAATAAAAGATAAAAAACAATTCAACTTTTTTAAATTCTCAAAAAAAATTAAAAAATATATTCTAACAATATTTTAACTTTATAATATTTTTTATTTAACTTTTTTCTCTTCTTTTCCAAAATTCCGTAAAATATTATTTACGCTACTATTTAAAAATTATCTTACTACTATTTACAAAATTATCATCTCATTTCACTTTCTAAACTTGTCCTTAATAACATGATATCAAATAATTGATCTACAAGTTAAACATAAATAAATCATCTTCAATTATTTAATACTACATAATAAATAATAAGAAAATGATGATAAAATAATAGTGGTTTGCATCAATCCATCTATTATATAACATGTTAAAACTATATTTTGGACAAAATGCCAATGCATCTAACTTGAGAGTCGAGAGAAAAAATCTTACTTTTCTTAATTATTAAATGAAATAGTATGTAAAGGATAAAATAAAATAGATCTATGGTGTTTTTTAATCCCAGCCCAAGATAGGAAGACTCGTTAGGAGAGAATAATAAGAAGAGAAATGAAATAGACAAAAGGCTTAGAGGGTGTAAAATGTTAAGAGGAATATGAGAGAAGTGACATAAAACAAGAGAGAAGAGACGTAAAGCAGGGGCAGGAGATAAAAGGGACACAGACGACTTCCGGAACTTTGAGTCAGTCTTCTTCCGGGGGGTTTCTTCAACCTCATGATAGGAGCTCCAATAACGATGTCTCCACCAGAAGATATATCTTCAATATTCATTGTATAGTGAGGATGAAATATTATGAGAGATTGTAAAACAAATATATTATAATGGACTCTCCCATCCTCAAACTCTTGTGGACGTAGGCTTAGTGGATTTTGTGTCGAACTACGTAAATTTGTATGTCTCATTCTCTTTATTTTTTCTGTATTTATTTATTGCTCACTACAATGGAGGTATGTATGGACACCATACAACCGCAACGGACTACTACTGGGAGCTCTATATCACACTGATCAAAGCTCAAATTTTCATAATGGATCGAAAATGATTTTTTCTCCTATTTCGACTTATTGTGCTAATTTTAGGCGTCAACTAATAATAACAGTAACATCATAAGTATTATATTCATGGGATGTTATGGATGTGATAGACATAATGTAATTGCATTAAATCTAAAACTTATAGCCTCTAGTGTACGTGTATTAGGTTGTGTACGTCTATCGCGTTTAATCTTAATAGTGTTATGGTGGCAATGTTATGACTAACGTCGACGGAATTAAAATGCCCCTGCGGGTGTCGTTCTTTTCTTTCGGAATGGAATGGTCTCGGCAATGGGCTATTTTTAGCAAATCTTTATTTGGATAGTATGGTAAGGTGAGATTGTTTTAGATAAATTAAATAAAATATTATTTTTTAATATAATTATTATTTTAAGATTTAAAAAAATTAAATTGTTTATTATATTTAGTATAAAAATTTGAGAAAGTTATAATATTTAGATGATATGAGTTAAAAGTGTTTCTGTATCCAAACAGGACCGATTCATCCTCACATTACCTACCATACATAATTTTTTAATTTTTAAAATTTTGTTCTCTTACCAAATGTGTGATGGATGATGAGTAGAAAAATTTAATTAGTTTAAGAAGAATAAAACTAAAAAAATATAAAAAATAAAAATAGATATGATGTGTAGGAATGATGAATATCAAAGTTCTTTAACAAAATTGTGCTAAATCTCATATGTGACAATTTCATCAAGATCTTTTGTTTAGTTGGGGAAGAAATTGTAACATTTGATTGTTAAAATTTAAATTTAAATTTGTTTTTTAAATTAAATTATAATATGTAAGTATTTTTTTAGGAAAAATGATTTATACACAATATTTTTCACAACACATTTCACAATAATGTGTTAAATAAGGAGTAATTTTATGTAATATTACTTTATAAAAATACATTTATCTCATAACATTATTATAAAATGTGTTGTGAAAATATGTTGTGTGTATATACTCTTTTTTTAGATGTGCTCTATACATTTTAAAGATCAAATCTGCCAAGTCAATAATAAGATTATAACTTAATTAAGACATTAAAGTGTTAATTTATATATATATATATATATAATTTAAGGTTGGGATGCGGTAATTTTAATAATTTATATTGCAAAAGGTTGTCGGATAGTGCTCCCTTCTTTTATTTTGAATAAAGGTAGAAAGGTTACATGCACTTTCGACATAGCCAATAAAACACACGCAAGTATTTTAAACAGACACACAACCTCATCAGAGAGTGTTGGTAATATTCTTTCTTTTTTACGTGCTTCAAAAAATCTTGCTTTTTTATGTACTTCAAAAAATCATTTAAACATGCATTAGCAGAATGTTTAGCCATTTGGAGAACATAGGCTCGTTTGTTAGTTAATTTTAAGTTAGGTCTAATATTTAAATATTTAACTCTTATTTACTAAATTCATTTCAAGTCAAAATTATTTTACACATGAGATTCATAATCTTTTTCAATTCAACACTTCTTTACACGTGGGATCCACAATTTTTTTTAACTTCTCATAATACATCTAAACTCATCTTAACATCCAAACACATTTAAACTCATTTCAAATGAATCCTATAAAACTCACTCTACCATCTCACTACAAGAAATCAGGCATTTTCTAGTGATTTTAAGATCGTCGCAAAAAAAATACCGCAAACAGGCCTTATTTGCGATGATTTTTCTTTTGCCGCTAAATCCAACGCAATATATTCAAAATGATGATGCTGAATTTACAGTTCACTTATTTGCGAAGATTTTTAGACATTTTGCGGCGATTTTTGTAGTCACAAATAAAATTTAAGACTATAACGACATTTTATTTACGACGAATAGGAAAATTGCCACAATATATACTTTATGCGGCGAATTTATGCTTGTTATTGACGAATAAAACAGGTCGAAAATATCCGTCTAAAACAATTGTGGAAGACTATTTCCGAATAATCTTTAGTCGCCAGAAATGAGTAGTTCCAACAATTTTTAAAGTTGCCGAAAATGAGCAATTCTTCAATTGTGGCGACGTCTGTAGCATTTGTAGCAAGTTAATCTCACTACAAAAGCTACTAAAATTAAATAGCCCATGTTTCCCTTCTTCTTTACCCTCCCCCTGTCTCCCCAATCCCTCTTCTCCCTCAACCCACGGCACCGAGCACAACCTGTCACCAACGACCACACCATGCCACCTCCACCTCACCTTGATAGCCACCCCCTCCTTCTCCCCTAGCCCCCACACAGGAAATTTCATTTTTCCCGAATCTGGCATCACCTTTCTCTCTCTCGGATTTCTCTATATCGTTGCAGCTAGGGCATCTTTTGCCACCGCTCACACCTCGATGCCATCACTAGTCCTTCTTTGGAGCCCCATTCTCGTCCACCCGTAGCCCAGCAACCCGAGGTCCTCCCTTTCTCTGTTTCTCTCTCTACTACATCTCTTAGGAACCACTCTATGGCGCCGAGCACCTCTTGGTCTCTCTCTCATCTCTACGCCTCCTCGATCCTGCTCCGCCACCACAACCACCATGCTCTTCATCCTTGTCGGTTGGTCATCTCTCCCCCAGCATCTCTCTCTCTCTCTCTCATCTCTTTATTCTGTGTTGGTGGCTTAGAGTTGTGAGGTGCTTTGTGATGGAGGTAATTAGAACTGGATTGCTACTTTAATGGATCTAGGTTATGAACATGAAGTTAGGATTTTGTTTCAATTTTTGTGTGAATGATGTTGGCGTTATACTAGCAGCTCTAAGGTTTTGTTTGCTTATGATTTTTTTTTGAGTTTGAGTGGGATTTTTTTTTTTTCAATTTTGGTATGCAAGAGGAGTAGTGACATGAAAACACTACTTCTAATCCAAAGTTGAAAACACTGTGAGTTAATAATTCAGTAAGATGATTTTCTACTATAATGAGATCCTTATGGCTACTCAGTCTTATATACCGATCTAATCCAAACAATATTTCCATGATTTTCCTTTATTTATCAGAATGGCTGTGCATCCATAGTTATTTATATTATATCTTAATCATATATCATTAATGTTTTTGGGAATTATGGTTTTATTTTGTGTAGATCTGGTACTAATTCTTGTATTGAGAAAATGATTAATGATCTTTTGTATTAATTTGTACTTTGATGCAAAGTTAATGGTACTTTGTGTAAAACACCCATGTTATTGCAAACTTATTTAGCAGCTCGTTGTTATGGCAAAATTGTTAATGCTTTTGAAGAATATGGTAATTCAAAACTTTATTCAGCAGTTACTTTAGCATGACTAGTATAATCATTGGTAATAACCATAGCTTAATAAGTGGCGTATATATAATTGGAAAATAGTTTCATATGTAATGTATTATTGGAAATCAGCTTTACCTTTTTCCAGCTTCACGTAAAGGCCTCTTTTTACTTCTTGTACTTTAGCAAAACCAAGCCTTACCTATTCTCTCTTTGTAGCATAACTGGTACGAGCTAGTATTAGAATATTTGAAACCATTCTTATATATTTTTGGAGATCAATATCATGATACAAGGATTAAACATCTTCTCCCTCCGTCACAAGGAATAAGAACTAGTTCATGATACAAGGATCGGATATTCAAACATCCTAGATATTTTCAACAAGATGACTTTCTGAGCATGCACAAAACCAAATTACGCGCTGGGAATACTTAATGGCGACGATAATTCATAATTGTTGGAAAAATGTCTAGTCATTTGCGGCGATTTATTGAGTATTTGTGACGAATTTTTTCGTTGCTATTGACTTTTCTTAACGATTTCATGATAAACGAATCACACTAGTTTCGGTGAGTTTTTGTGCATTTGTGACAACTAAAAATCTCCGAAAAAAGTAATTTTTCTCGACGAGTTTTGCTTATCGATGGTTCAACTTATAAATGAATAAACAATTGCGACGAACATTCGGCGCAGTAGAAATCGCTGGAAAAGATTAAATGCAGTGATTTTATAGATTATTTGCAACAATTATTAATGTCGGAAAAGACAGTTTTTCTTGTAGTGTCTCAACTCACTACTATTCATAAAGAACTCAACTCAACATCCAAATGTAATCTATAACTTTGTGCAAATTTTTAGATTCAGAGTGTTTCTTCTCGTTTCATCTCATCTCATCATTACAAATTTTTCAAATTTTCATAAAAAATATAATAAACAATTCAATTTTTTCCAATCTAATAATAATAATATTAAAAAATAATATTATAATAATATTTTATTCAACTTTCATTTAAAACCATCTCATCTCACTATCTAAACCAATCGAGAACTAGCTGTAGGGCTCGTTTGGATACATAAACAATCTCACATCATCTCATCTCCTCATTATAAATTTTTCAAATTACTACATAAAATATAATAAACAATTCAACTTTTTCAAATCTCAAAATAATAATAATATTAAAAAATAATATTCTAACAATATTTTATTTAACTCATCTAAAACTATCTGATCTCATCTCATTTTATCTCACTATTCTAATACGCTATACCTCCCTCATTAACAGATTTTTTCAAACTAAAAACAAATAAGAATTTTAAGGAAATTATATGCTCCTTGCTTTTAGAAAATTATGAATAGAATTATGTCTAATTTGCTCGGTTAAGAACAAGTGAGTCTAGGAAACTATCTCATGGAATCTCGCTTTACCACATGTTTTATGCACATGGCAAAGTCTTTATGCTAGTTCGATCTACCCTTATAAGTCTCGTAAGATTCTAACAAAATCTCTCATTCTTTAAAAAATGATCAATTTCCATGCCAAACTTACCCTAAATCAACAACCAAAGTGTACCTTGTTTTCTCATTAAAATGCGACAACCATATATATATATATATATAAAATTAAAGCAACATTTAAAAAGAAATAGATCGAAAATGAATATTGTAGCGACGCACAACCTACTCATTAACAAAATCAACGCAAATCTAGCTTGAACTCTTTGGTAAGAATTTAAAATTCATCTCAACTCAACTCATCTCATCATTACAATTTTTTCAAATTTTTACATAAAATATAATAAACGATTCAATTTTTTCAATTTCAAAACAACTTTTTTAAATTCTCACACAAAATATAATAAATAATTTAATTTTTATTTTACTATTCACAAACCATTTCAACTTATCTCTGAATTCAAACGACTCGTAAGAGAGCAACAATTGAGACGTATCATTTCAGATTTCGTTGATATATTGAATGATGATGGTGGCCAATTTACTTGATGCGTATAATATTGTGGTAAAATTGTAAGTACAAGTACTACTATTCAATAAATAAACAAAAATAGAGGGAGATTGACGCTCTAGCATTAAAGGTTGGCCGCTGGTCCAACCGGTAGTCAGCCACCCGAAGAAAAAAGCATCACAGGCATTGGACTAGTGAAGCCCAGAAGATCACAAATTTACCACAAAAAATATCCAATCAAACTTCGTCTTCCGTTTCCTACGTTTTCTCGGCATGCACAGAGAAACAATTATGGAAGGCATATTCAAGACCTCACTTATAAAGTCTAGATACACCGTTCTTACTAGTTACGTGAATCTGCTTCCAGGGTCAATGCCCACACTGTCCACAGGACTGTAAAATGAAAGAATCATCCAGGAGAAAATGTACATATTAATCTAAAAAATATTTTCAAGCACATTGGTGCAAAGAACTAACATTGTACTCTAAGAGGAGAAGTATTCACTTCTTTATGCTTCCGTTATGTGTATAATAGCTCTTGTCCAAGGGATCTTGGATTTCTCAAAAGGTACCATCTTCGAATTTTAGAAGAATCTATACGATGTGAACTTGGTATATTTCGCGTTGGATTTGAAACACCTCCAACTGGCTGAAGGGGTTTTAGAATTATAAGCCTTTTCTTGGGAGATTGTGGTTTATCAATCAGGCATGCAACCACTCATTCTCTCTGCACCAGACGCTCTGCATCTCCCATTTCCATCTCACCTTCTCTCTCTTCTCCCTCGTTTTGAAAGACCAGTTCAATTTGCTCCAAAGACTTCCCTTTTGTTTCAGGAACACATGTATAGACAAAAGCAACAGAGAGAGCTGAAAGTAGAGAGAAAACAAAGAAGGTTCCAGCCACCGTAATTGCACGAGAAATTGAGAGGAAAGACATAGCAATCAAGCCACTACTGACTCTACTACCGACTGCCCCAAGGGCTGATGCTTGAGCTCTAAGCCTTAGAGGGAAAACTTCAGATGACAATACCCAACAAATCGGGCCAATCCCTACCGAGAAGAAAGCTACATTCCCACAAACTGCTAAAATTGCCAATCCGATCCCCATTTTTTCCTTCCCCAATAAAGCAAGAGTAAGGCTTAGACAAAACAAGCAAACAGTCATTCCGATTGTGCTTATGTAAAGCAAAGGCTTTCTCCCCACTTTGTCAATAAGAAATATGGCTACCAAGATGAACAATGTTTTGGTAAACCCAACAGCAACAGTTGCTGCAAGGAGCTTTGTATTGCCTTTAATTCCAGCGTCTTTGAAGATTGTGGGGCTATAATAAACAGTTGCATCAATACCTGTAATCTGTTGGAAACATTGGATTCCACATCCAGCAATTAGCATCCGTCGGACTGGAGGAGAAGGTTTTAGTATTTCACGCCAGACAGATTTTGCTTCGTACTTCTCAGCATTAGACATCCCAGCGGCTACCTGTATTTCTGCCAATCTTTCTTCCACTTCTCTTTCACTCTCATTTGTCTTTAACAACACTGCTCTTGCTTCCTCAATCCTGTTCTGCACAACTAGCCACCTTGGAGATTCAGGGATCACAAACAGGGAAAACCCAATAAAAACAGAGGGAAGAATTCCCACACCAAGCATGATCCTCCAGCTTATATGAGTGGGCAGTCCTGAAAAAGCATAGTTTGACACGTATCCAAGAAGGATTCCTAGATTTATAAATATCTCGGGGAAGGAGGTAAGAGATCCTCTAGCAACGGCAGGTGATATCTCGGCAATGTATACAGGAGCAATCATGACCCCAAAGCCAATCCCTACCCCAGCCAAGATTCTGCCAACAATCAGCACCCTAAAATTCGGAGCAAGAGCCATTACAGCAGCACCTGTCTGAAAGACAATGGCTGCAAAGGCAATTGTCCATTTTCTGCCAATGGCATCTGATGCTTTTCCACCAGCCAAACTACCCAACAACGATATTATGCTTAAGATTCCAACAAGGACTTCTTCTTGTACCTCTGTTATCTTCAGATCCTCCTGAATGAATAAAATTGCTCCACTCATAACACCAACATCTGCATAATCATACGTACAATTTGCAAACCTTGGATTCTAGATACAGTCAATTAAGAAGTTTCAATAACAAGTTAATTGGACTAAATTTTGTCATCATAATATGCAAATACAATAATTTTTACATTAACAAATTTTTCTGGAAACATTTTCATAAACTTGCTTCATTCAGTCATGTCTATAAATGGACCAGGAGCCAACTGCCTTCCCTGGTCCACTGCGTCTTAACATAAAAATTATTGTCTTTAAACATTGATTGGACATTGCATTCAAACTTTCTTCTACCATTTTTCCCCTATCAGCATTTAAGGGCGGCTCACTACAAATTGAGGCTTAAGGCGAAACTTAAGTGAGTCATTCGTAATAATAATATAATAAAATATAAATTATTATATGGAATATTTTCAAAATTTTCAATAATATGAGATTTTATTTAAAATATTTAAATACAATTTTTGTGAATTTATATTTACAACAACAACTTAAAATGAGGCCTCAATGCAGATTTTGTATCACAATTTAGCATGATTTTAAAAAAAATATTTAAAATATAAATAATTCATTGTATTACTGATAAACAAAAATTCATTGCATTAAATATTAAATTTAGTATTACGGACCTTGCACGCATTGAAAACTATAAAAATTATTTAAAATTTTATTTAATAAAAAGTTTTTATTTTTATTTTTTATTTTTTATTTTTTAAAAAACACCTCATTTTTAATTTTTAGGGCCTTAAATAGATGGGGCTTAGGCAATGGCCTAAATGCCTTACCAAGCCGGCCGCATTTTCCTCGTTCAAATTCACATTCGAGTGCTTTCCCCATTACTTGGATGAAATATAGGTTTGGGATGAGGTGAGATTTTTGTATTATGTTTTAATATTATTATTGTTTTGAAATTTGAAAAATATGAATTGAGATTTGAAAAAGTTAAATTATTTATTATATTTTGTATGAAGATTTAAAAAAAATGTAATGATGATATGAGATGAGAATTTTGTGTCTGATCCCAAACCCAAACCTGCCCATCCATCATTTTAAAGCCACAATACATTTTCACATGACATCAGATGGGATTTTAATTTTGAATTTACATAATATGGAATTCCTGCCAAATAAGCAGATCAAAGAGGGAAGATAGAAGTTGCAGCAACGAATAAAAAGAATAAAAATATCATTAAGGGTTATGATAATCAACCGGATCAAACTAAAAACAAACAGATTATAAAGAAAAAATGGACAGAAAGGAAGGACTAACCGTATCCAAGGAGCACGGAATTGAGGGAGACAAAGATGGCACAGACGAACACAAAGTTCCTGGTGGTATTTTTCCTAATTGATATACCTTCATTGGAAAATACCACATCCTCTTCTGTGCCATCAGGATTCATCCTCTTATATTTGTTTTTGCTTCCAATTGGAATCTCCACCAGCCCCTCTCCATTCCCATTTTCCTCACCACCCACCAGCCCCATCTCTCTCTCTCTCTCTCTCTCTCTCTCTCTCTCTCTCATATATATATATATATAGTTTGGCTATATCAGCATGGATGAAGGTACAATCATTGATGGGCCTCTCCCCCCTCCTTCTTTGGGTGCATGGTAAGCAATAGGAAAAGAAAGGCAGAGACTTTTGTCTATTAAACTCTCGAATAGCAGCAGATCTGGAATGGCGGAGAGGGGTAGAATTTTACACATTTGAGGTGTGCGGCGGTGGTCCCCACCCCAACTGAGCTTTTCCTTAAACAATGGTAATTGACAATTGTCAAAGTGGGGCCTGTTCTCCTTTATTTTTGTAGGAACGAAGCAACATATATTCCGGCATGGGGGAAGAAAACCCAGCGTCGACCGACGGCGACAATTAAACCCTACGCTTCCTTGACCAGCATTTCTCGCTATTTCTTTTGTCCATCCACGAATGATGTTGCGCCACGTCATTAAAATTGAGTTGAGTTAAATTAAGATTGATTTAAATAAGATAAATAAAATATTATTTTTAATATTATTATTATTTTAAAATAAAAAATTAAATTATTTATTATACTAAATTATAAGGATAAAATAAAATAAATTAATACTAGTTTTGAATTCAAACCGATTGTAAGTTTGTGAATGACCGTGCGAGTGTGGGATTGCGTATGACTTTTTACTTGAGTCGTTCCAGTAGACCTTAAATAAAAAATAATAATTTTACTCATTATTTTCGTATCATACATCATACATAAATAATGTTTTAATTTTTAATTTTTTTACTTAATAAATATATGATATATGAATGATAAATAGAAAATTTTAATTAATTTAAATATAATAAAATCAAATTTAAAAAAATTAAAAAATTAAAAAATATGTGTGATATTGTAGTACATGAAGATAAAAAATAGTAAATTTCTATATTTTAAGTGTCGTTTAGATTTAAAGATAAGTTGAGATGAATTGAGATATATTGTGAATAGTAATGAAATTTGTGAGTTAAAGTTGATAAATAATAATAAATAGTAATGAGTTAAATTGAGATGGATTCTGAATACAAACCGGACCCTTACATAGATTTCAAGCCTCCGTTCATTCCTGCACTTTGAACTTTGCGGCTTATTCGGGACCCAATAGTACGGTCCACCTTGATTTAGAATTAAGATTAGAGCTTATTATAAGAACGTGTTCGGATACTTCTAATATTTCAATATATCTGTGAATGAGAATGAAATTATTTGAATTAAAATATTTTATTAAATTTTAAAAAATGATATAGAAAAATGTTAAATAAAAATATTATAAAATTAAAAAATTTAATATAATTATTATTTTGAAATTTGAAAAAATAGTATTATTTTTTATGTTTTGTTTTAGAGTTTGAAAAAATTATAATAATTAAACAAAAAAGTTAAAAATTTGAAATTAAAAATATTTTGTATTTGACTAATGTTTGGAAATGAAATATCTAAGAATCTGAGAATACTTAAGAGCAGTTATGTTGTCAAACAGACTCTAGAGTTAAATTTCAAGTTAAAATTGAAAAATACTTGTAAATTAATGGTATAATATGTGAGCTATAGTCTCATCTTATTTTTATTCCATTATATAAAATCTAATACTTTTTCTTTATCGCATTTAAATCATCATTTATTATTTTTAAAGAAATATTTAATAAATGATAGACAATATCATCTCACTATAATGGAATGAAAGTAAGATAAATAATTTTCTTTTTAAAATTTGGATTGTTACTACACAAACTTTAAGAGAATGTTTGGAAAATGTTTACATCTCATTTCATTTCATTACCAAAACATCACTTAAATAGAGATATTTTCAAACTAATCATTATAATTTCTCTAGATTTTTAAACAAAAAACAATTCAATTTTTTTAAATCTCAAAACAAAAATTATATTTTAATAATATTTTAACTTTATAACATTTTTTATTCAACTTTTTCTCTTTTATTTTTCAAAACTCAATAAATATTTAATTCAAATTATATCACTAATATTCACAAACTATACTACTACTATTCACAAAATGTTAATCTTATCTCATTCTTCAAACATTTTCTTAAAATTAGAATTCGAGAAAAAAATAAATAAAATAAACTTCACAATATTTATTAAATATTGAATGTTACAAGATAAATTGCTGTCTGAAAATATTGTTGAGATCCCTCATTTCCCAACTTAGATCATAAAATCTTATCAGGAATGGTAAGAAAACTAATCCAATATTTTACGAATTATTCTATTATAGGTGGGTAGAAATATAATGCACTATTTACTTTATTTAAATGGTAAAATTTAATTTGTTAAATTTAAATTTTAAAATTTATATTATAAATAAAATTATATCTTGTAAATATATTATTAGGTATGCTCTACAGTCTTCTTATACAGTGATTTGAGAATATAATTTTCCATCTTTCACATATCATTCCTGATTAATAATAGTCACGTGCCAAGAAGGGATTCACATGTGCGTAAGCTTTCTCGGATATTTCTAATCGAACCGGACGGGCCATTTATCGTTATGTTCAGATCCCTTCAATTCTTGCTAACCTTGGGCTTGATACCCGAAGATGGTCGCGGAAACTCTTCCGCTCCTTAACGGCGTCGTTGCGAACGGAGGTCTAAGCTTAAACCCTAACCCTGACCCGGCCTCCGCCAAGAAATCCCGTGAGAGCGAACGGCGTCGCCGCCGGCGTAAGCAGAAGAAGAACAAGAAAGCCTCCCAGGCGGCGGACCCCTCGGCCTTTGACGACAACGACGCTGCCGATAAGAATGCCGAGGAGAATAACGATCCTCAACAGGTTCTCTCTCTCTCTCTCTCTCTATAAATATATATATATATATATATATGTCTTGTTCGTTAGGGATTCTGGTTGATTTTAGGATCCGAAATGCTTGATTCTATGTTCTTCGGTTTGATTGGAGTGAATTTACGATCACTGCATTGAAGCTTAATTGGAAAGTTTTCCTTTTGAATTTGGTAATGAATAGGTGACACTAGGGTTTTTGTGTTATTTTGAGTTGACTCTTGGCTGGTGATTCATGTCTTGCTTGACTTGTTCGCTTATCTTTCTAGAAAGTGGAGAGAAACGCTTGAGAAAGTAAATGAATTGCTAAGAATTTATCTTCAATCAGGTCGAGCAATAAAGTGACTGATTTTGTGAACTTAAAATGAATATATGCTCAAGTCTTAGTCCAATCAACATTTTTCAGCACCTGAATTCTTATGTTTAGTATTCCAGTTTCTGTTTGGATTTTTCAAATCTGGAAAGATTGATGAAGGAAATAATGCAGCTCGGAATTCTAGAGCGTCATAGTCTCATCACGTTGAATATTGAAGGGATACTTAGGTTCCATGTTTGGTTCTAGAATCTGGATAAAGGAAAGGAAAAAAGAACATAGGTTTTATTCTTTTGGGAACCGTGTAGCCTGTGTTGTTTCTTCCTAGCATGGATCTTGGTTTTTTTACCTGTAATATTAATATTTACATTACTCCTAGGCCTTGCTCTTGTATATGTCCTGTGTACTTGGCCTATTGCCTATTCTTATGATTAATAAAATCTTAATTTTTTGATAAAAAATATTAATATTTATACTACTAGATAAGAGGAATAATTGAGTAAATAAGATGTTTCATTTTCAGTTTAGGCTGATTCTGCATTACATTGTAAAGCTTATTAAGATCTTGTAATAGATTCATATCCTCATTTTTTGGTGCCTTATAAATATGGTAGCTTTTGTATGTGGATCTGAACATGTGTATAATTCTTATTTTGAGAACTTTTTAGCTTGTGGAGCAAGTTGAAGTGGAGTATGTCCCAGAGCAGGCAGAGCTTGATGATGGCCTGGATGAAGAATTCAGAAAAGTTTTTGAGAAATTCAATTTTCGTGAAACTGCCAGTACACAGGTAAAGGGATTCTTTTTCTTCGTAGTGCAATTTTCCATCACATAATTCTCATCTTTTGTTAGGAAAAGTATGACCCGATACATTAATTATTCAAATCATCCAGGAGAATGATAACAAGGTCGAGTCTGTCCCAAATGCAGCAGCGACCAAGAAGGCTGACTCAGATTCAGAAGAGGAAGAACAAGATAACCAACAAAAAGAGAAAGGCGTATCCAATAAGAAAAAAAAGGTATGATTGTCTTGTTAACATTTATTTTCTCCCTATACGTAATCATGTCTTGGTTCTTGGGCTCTTGCCTATCCTTATGATCAATAAAATCTTGTTTACTGATAAAAAAGTCACCATCTTGGTAGCAATATTTTATAAGGAAAAAACTACTTTGCTTCCCAATTGTACCGCTCAATTTGACCGCTTGCCAATTTTATTTTATTTTATTTTTTTACTTAGTGATTAAGGAAGTGATTATAAGGGTAGGTTTGGGGGAGTATTTTTTACTTAGTGTATTGGAGTATTTTTTTTATTTTTTAAAAATATTTAAATATATTAAAAAAATGTGAAAAGAAAAATGGAAAAAAAAAAAAAAAAACCAAAAAGTGAAAAGTAGTCAACTTGAGCGGGCTACTCTGGGCGGCAGAGTAGCCCGACTCATTTTATAATGATAACAGCTAAAGATCTCTGTTTTCATCTTCCAGCTTCAACGGCGGATGAAGATTGCTGAACTGAAGCAAATTTGCTCAAGGCCTGATGTTGTTGAGGTAGGAGGTCTTTGATTGTGCTTTGATTGCTTCTTCTTATTCTTACTATTGTTATTGTTCTCTGCTTATGTATACTTCTAAGAAAATTTTTCTCTAGTTATGAATATATTTTTTTACTCAATTCTAGGTGTGGGACGCAACCTCTGCAGACCCAAAGTTGCTAGTTTATTTGAAATCGTACCGAAATACTGTTCCAGTCCCCAGGCATTGGAGCCAGAAAAGGAAATTTTTGCAGGTTAGCTGGCCTCACTATGTTTAAAGACTCCTCCTCCTCCTCCTTTTTTATTTTGAATAAGTAAAAGGTTGGCGTTAATGTTAAAGCTTATGGGTTAAAATGTGCATGCCTAACTGATGCATAGAGGGAACATGTGGGATTTAGGGAATAGGGAAGGAGTGGGAAGATCACGTCGATAAGGTTTCTCTTATATGTATATATGTGGTTCTTGCAGGGGAACTGCTGTGACAATCGTGGAGCCTGGAAATGTAGGTGTTTGGCAATGGGAACTCTTAAATTAATTTTATTTTTATATGTTTTCTAGTGTGGCTTTTTTTTTGGGGGGGGGGGGGGGGGGGGGGGAGGCCCAAGCCACATCTAGGCCTATACTCCATAAGGACTAGTCAATGATATCATTGGTGATCCATTGGAACCATTATAAAGAGCAATAACTTCTCTTTCTCAAGTAACGTGGGATCCCATACATTACCTACTCTTATCATTTATCAATTAATATGGAATATCACAATCTCCCCACTTAAATTCCTGGCGTTCTTGTCAGGCCAGTCTGTCGTACGTGGCACGGCTTAAATCCTATATTTTCGGTTGGATTTTTGGTTAAGATAGACTTTAATACCATTTGTAACGTCCCAAAGGAGGCCCAAGCCACATCTGGGTCTATACTCCAAAATGATGATGCAATTAGAGTTTCATTGGAACCATTATAAAGAGCAAAGACTTCTTTTTCCAAACAATGTGGGATCTCATACACTATCTACCCTTATTACTTATCAGTTAATATGTGGTATCACAGGTGTAGAAATTATATGATTCCATTCATGTGGAAATTTAAGCTTTTAGTTTTATCAAAGCACCTTTGCATCATAATTGTTGGGGATTTGTTTACAGTTAAGGTGCTTGTTAATCTGCTTTGAGTTTACAGATGAATTTCCATTGTGCTTAATGCTCAGGCTGAATCCCTCTTAGTTTTGAAAGAATCTAATTATTGACCTGATTCCGATGCAGAACTGATTTCATATTTGTACTTGGTATCTCATCGGGCATTGGATATTGTTTTGTAGGGAAAGCGTGGTATCGAGAAACAACCTTTCCAGCTTCCTGATTTTATTGCTGCAACCGGGATTGAGAAAATCCGACAGGTAAGTTCAATTTCAAGAGTTTATTACAGTTAGATTTGATTTCTTCTGTATTCTTTTAGAGAAATGCTTTAGCCACAAAAAGATCCCATACAAGTAAGGCTACAAACTGACGTGACTTGATGTAGCACATTGGATTGTAAAGCTACTTTTATTGTAAAGTAGATCTAACATATCATTATTATCATATAAAACCATGCAAATCTGTGAGTTTATTTTTGTAGGATCTCTTTGTGGCTGTAGCACTTCTTGTTCTTTTAATCTTTATATTTTTAAAAATGAAGAATAGACCGTTTGTGTAGCTCTAAGACTGCCTGACCCATGTCAAGTTATAGTTTTTATAAGGTATCAAATAACTGTTTTTTCCACTGGATAGATAGGTTTTTTGTCCTTGGCTGTTTTCATCCACCTCTATGGTCCTTTTTGTAATGGTTTTTTTATTTTATCTTGGGAAATTTACTTTTTTCAAAAGGCCGGATGGTGATGAGTAAGCAACTTAAATATCACATTTTCTCACCCTTTTTATGGTGTTTTGAGTCTTACCTATAACCATCAAGATCTAAATCGTAGTTAGTTTGTTTTGGTGGTTTTAAACTTTTAATTTTGTCTTGATTCATCTGCCAATATATACATTTCCCTGAGGCTAATGGCCCATTGCATTTGTTTCCTGGTGGCCTTATACAGGCTTACATTGAAAAAGAGGACAGTAAAAAGTTGAAGCAGAAGCAACGAGAGCGGATGCAGCCAAAGATGGGAAAGATGGATATTGACTATCAGGTTTTTTCCTTTTTTTTTTTTTTTTTTTCTTTTTTGTTTTGTTTATGATTAATATACTTTGTGCAAGTTGTAATTAGGCATGTTTGATGTATACTCCCGGTGTACTTAGGCTATGCCTTTGCTATCAATAAAATTTTACTTATAAAAAAAAATATATACCCCGTGCAAGTATTTTATGATTCTTTTCTTTTCATCTCTCGTTTTTACTGTGGTGTTAGTTTAGAATGATTCCTTATTTTCAAATTAACAATTTATGGTTGCTGTTTGTTAGGTTCTTCATGATGCATTCTTTAAATACCAAACTAAGCCAAAGCTTACAAGTCTTGGAGATCTGTATCATGAAGGGAAAGAGTTCGAGGTAAGACTCTTATTGTGATACTTTTTTTTTTTTATATGAATAACTCTTGTTGTGATATTGACCCTCTTGCATGCTTTCTTACTGTTTTTTTCATTGCCTACGTTGGAGAATTTAGATTTTACCTATGTATGCAAACCATAAATGTTTTATGATCACTCAGAAAAAAGTTTAAACCTACTTTTTTCTTTTGAAGATGTTGGTGAATGAATGTATTTGTAATGATATAGTTGATCTACTTGCTCATATCATCGTATGATAATATTTCTATGTTTAGGATATTTATTGATGATTTCAAAACTGCCTACTTATTATGGTCATAATCTTAAGAAAGACGTTTTCTGTGGACTGAAACTTAATCTGTGATTTACATTGCATCTTTTTTTCTGGTGTATAGGTGAAGTTAAGGGAAATGAAGCCAGGCATGCTGTCACTAGAACTAAAAGAAGCTCTCGGTATGCCAGAGGGTGCTCCTCCCCCATGGCTCATTAATATGCAGGTCCGATTCTGAAATATGTTGTGCTTGGTTTTTTTACGTAATATTGGCACAACATATATACACTGTCTTGACTCACGGAAAATATGTGAAGACAATGTAATATTTTAAGTGTATATATTGTCTTGGCAATGTAATATTGGTGGATTGAAGAAGACAATGTAATATTTCTGAAATGTTTCAAATGTAATATTTTTTTAATGGTTGATTTTCTTTTAGAGATATGGTCCGCCACCATCCTACCCACATCTGAAAATTCCTGGTTTGAATGCTCCTATCCCTCCTGGAGCTAGCTTTGGTTACCATCCCGGTGGCTGGGGCAAGCCTCCTGTTGATGAGGTAAGTTTTCTAAGTGTTGATATCCTGTATCTTGATGTACATTAGTTTTGTACAGAAGCTTTCTGTAAATGTTGTTGGTGTTTAATCATTTCACTGGTCCTTTTTTGATAATAGTTTGGACGTCCTTTGTACGGAGATGTATTTGGTGTTCATCAACAAGATCAGCCTAACTATGAGGTACTTTCACATAATATGTTTTCTGCTTCAGATTGAAAAAGTCAAATATTTGTTTTTAGTTTTAACTTTTGAAACTGGCTAAGATGGTCATAGTAGGATGGCAGCTGCATTAAATGTGAAGTAGAATCAGAATTCTACGGTGGAGTTTGGATAGTGAGATGAGATGAAATGGTTTTAGATGAAAGTTGAAAGTTGAATAAAATATTGTTAGAATATTTTTTTAATATTATTGTTGTTTTGGAATTTGAAAAAGTTGAATTGTTTATTGTATTTTATGTGGGAATTTGTGAAAATTGTAATGATGAGATGAGATGAGATAGTTTTGGCATCCAAATTGAGTCTACATCTAATTTAGAATATTGACTGATCAGAGTGGTTTTCCATTAGATTGAATGTTGTGCATGTTTTAATTATAAATTGTACGGCCATGTAGGAAGAGCCAGTTGATAAGACCAAACACTGGGGGGATTTGGAAGAGGAGGAGGAAGAAGAAGAGGAGGAGGAAGAGGAAGAAGAGATTGAAGAAGAAGAATTAGAGGCTGGCATTCAGTCTGTAGATAGCCTCTCAAGGTATATAGTATTTCTTTGATCACAAGCGGTTCCTGATTCCTGTTTAATCCATGAATTCTATCTCACGTTAGGAGTGTTTGTACTTGGAGGTGTTTTTATATTCGAGCACCTCCACTTTTTTGGGCTAGGATTTGCACATATGTATACCTAAATACTGTACCTTAGATCATTGCTTGATTGTGGATTGCATATTGCGTTTTCCGTTATTTATTTGCTTTTCTTCTTTTTCAGCACTCCTACTGGTGTTGAGACACCGGATGTTATTGACCTTCGAAAGCAGCAGAGAAAGGAACCTGAGAGGCCACTTTACCAAGTCAGTATTGTGATTTAAGACTCCAACTCTGTTTTATTAGCTTTTTGTTTGTATTTGATGCTTCCATACATGATATCACCTAAACCTTGTCTTTGTGTTTGTGTTTTGTTTTAAGGTACTGGAAGAAAAAGAAGAGAAAATTGCTCCTGGGACCTTGCTTGGAACGACGCACACGTATGAAATGTTCTTGTTTTGCACTGGTTTTTTTTTCCCCTTTTTGGTTATAAGTTTTATTTCCTTTAACTTAATTTTATTTCACCTTTCTGCTTACAGATACGTTGTTAACACTGGCACCCAAGACAAGGCGGCTGGCAAAAGGGTAAGAATGAATGCGTCCTTTCTTTTGAAAACAATTGTTTACCATGGTAACTAAGCTTGTGGTTCTTACCTAAAGAAGCTGAGGTGCTTGATTTTAACTCTTATCGTCATAGAATCATGAACTCATGCATTCTGATTCTGATCAAAAGTATTTTTCCTTCTTTGAGGTTGGGAATGAGTGATCTACTTTGTTTATTGCTCTGTAGGAGTGTCGATCGCTGAATACTAGTTGGTCATATTCTTGCAGGTTGATCTGCTTAGAGGTCAGAAATCAGATAAAGTGGATGTCACTCTACAGCCAGAAGAGTTGGAAGCCATGGAGAATGTGTTGCCAGCAAAGTAAGTGATCCTTTTGTATGCTATTATTAGTATTGTTGTTAGTGCTTTCTGAGGCAGAAAATCTTCTCAACTTTGTTCTATTTTCATAGGTATGAGGAAGCAAGGGAGGAAGAGAAGCTGCGGAGTCAGCGGGAAGATTTCAGTGACATGGTTGCAGAGGTGTGCCTCATATGTATCTTAAAAGAATTTACTTGAAAATTTAGACTTGATGAGATATATTTAAGGGTTTTGGTGGGGTGGGGGTGGTTGAGCGGGATATACTTAGCGATTGACACATGTACAAAATGAACGTTTCCCATTTTAGTCGATTTTTAATTCGAATTTGTTTATGGGATTCTGAGATGTAATTTGTGCAGAACGAGAAGAAAAGGAAGCGGAAGATGCAAGAAAAGGACGGGAAGTCAAAGAAGAAGGATTTCAAGTTCTAGAGCGCATGTCCGAGTGGTGTTCCTTGAGGAGGGTAGACAGGGCAATCATGAGGCTAGCGGTACTTTCCATGGAGAGTATAGAATGTATGTTGCCAATTTGTATTTGTAACAGACTAGTAGTCCGACACGTTATTCGTAATTCTCTAGTAGTGAACAATCTTCGATCTACCAATATCGTATGGTGGATTTAGAATTGTCCTGATCCCAATTTTTTTTTTTAATATTATTATTATTATTATTATTTTTTGTTAATATTATCTGCCGTTCCTGGTTTTACTCTGTGCATCGAAACACAACTGAAGACATCCATCCTGGAAGAATACAATGGCAACTTCTGAGTGATGTTTTATTTCTTTTTAAACCATTATGTATAATTGGGGGAGAGATTAAAGATCAAGACTTGCCATTCATTGGTCACATTAAAAAATGCCGACTCCACACGACAGCTTTGTGCCCCCCCCCCGACTGCAAGATTTCTTTTTTCGTTCTTCCTTTTCTTCATCAAGAGGAAAATGTTTTGAGTTGGAACTCGATTTGCAATGCCGATGTAAGGGGGGTTTATTCACTTCTTTTTCAGGGAAAAACATCCAAAAGCCTAAAAGTGAAATAAAAAGATTGGAGATGCAAAAGTGAATTGTCGCCATCATCTATCTATCACCGACTTTGCTTCTACTGTCTAGCTAACAACTTCTCCATTAAGCAAGATCCACGGGTTTCGTGGTAATTCTATTTTATTTGTTTTGGCCATCATGGTATCTCCATATAACAAGCTAGCTACCAAAATAAAATAAAAAAAGAAAAAGAAAAAAGAAGCCGAAAATATTGAACAATCTAAATATAATTAATCCTATTGTTCGAGTACTATATTGCATCCTGGTATCGCCTTTAATTAAAGCCTGAATTTACGAATCCTGGTATATATAATATGGCTTGTCATGGGATGGCTTGTCATGGGATGTCATGATTTATAAGACAACGCGCGTGTAAAAAATCGCAGACAACTGCTTCATGATCAAGGTTTAGAATGGACAAATAGAATTGGGGGGGGGGGGGGGGGGGGGGGGGGGGGGGGGGGGGGGGGGGGGGGGGGTGGGGGGCGGCATGCCGTGCCGTGCCGTGCCATGCCAACAGCCAAACAAGACCCACTTCTGGCGTAGACGCAGTCCATTTTGTTGGATATCTGTTTGGTGGCAAATAAAGGGTGCTATCAAAGCCTACTTTGACACTAGGTTTTTAGTATTTTTATTACTCTTATGAATTAGAATCCTTTTTTTTTTTGTACTCTCTGCGTTACTCTTCTGACTCATCTATTTTTCCAGACGTGCATGGACTAATTGAGATTATTTTTATGTAATTTATTTGTGGGTCGAGTATTTTTTTAATAATTATATATAATATATATTAAATAAATATATATAATTAAACATATATTCCTTACTTCCTCGTTACTCCGTTTGCCGCTAGAGACATACAATGTCGAATCATGCGTGGACCTACCACCACGATTTATACCTCAAGTGGAAGGAAGGATCTGATCTGATGGTTATATACCAACGAGACTTTTATTTATTATCTATTATTCGATGGCTGACTGGTTTTGCACTTGTCCACAGACCATGCACCTGTTTCATCACTGAAACAGCAGTAGGTTGAAACCAGGAAGAACTTTTTTTTGGTTTTGTTCCCATTATTTCCCACCCTATGTAACCACACTAGTCTTCCCTTTTTTCCTTCTGGTTCGATTTAGTAAACCAAATGGATCTAGACATTACGTGTCAAACTGGTGAAAAATTATATGGATAAAACAGAGCAATTTGAATTAATCTGTCCTTGTCAAAAGCAGCACAAAGGCTCAGTTGGGGTCAAATTCCCAGTTCTCACAGGCACTGCATGCATGCGGTAGTACTTTTGTTGGGAGGTCTGCATGGCCTTGCAGGAATTCTACCAGCTTTGTGTGCTTCTCTTTGATCCATGCTCACTTGCCACCTTAAACACTGAACTAAATGGGTAGGAAGTCGATTGTTGGGTAACATCAAGCTTTCAACGAAAGAAATTTGTAACTTGATCAAATAATTAATTGATAACATGACCCAGCTAGCTAGCACATGATTGTAAGGCTAGCTCCAGGGTATTTTCCTATGGAACCTCGTCACAGTCATGTATATATATGCTACTCAAGATGAATGGACTAGAGGGTTGAAGGTAAATGGCATCTATGATCTAACTAGTCAAGAAATTATATATATTTCAATGGAATCTCCTACCATCTAAATTCTCAGTTCATGTACGACGTTTTCTGCATAAGACCTTTAAGGCTCGGTTTGTATTTGTAACTGATCTTATTTCAACTCATCTCAACTCAGCTTATTATTATTTATTACTAATCATCAACTTTAACTCACAAATCTCACTACTATTCATAACCTATCTCACTATTATTCACAATCCATCTCAATTCATCTCAACTCATCTTCGAATCTAAACAACAGTTAAACTTTTTCGTTAAAACAAAAATAACGTTAGAAAGAAGACACGGTAATTTTTTCAGATATTGGTGATCGATGACACAAAAGAAACGAACAGATCAAAGAGGTACGTACGGTTCTATATATGGAACAATACAGGCAGACCGAGCCATCATATGGGCATCATCCATCGATATCACAGGTGTTTGATAGCATCAAAGTCCTGCACAAGTATCGTCACATTTTGATGTGTCACGCTGCATTTGGCTCTACCTTTGGCAACCTAGATTTCTCTCTCGTAATTTTTAGCATTTGTAGTTTCTTTAAATTCATATATATATATATAAATATTAAGAGTTGAGATGACATTTCCCACCTTGACCCATCAATGACACAAGTGGTACCGGGGGGGCACCATTGCCCCATCATGCAGTGACACGTGCTATAATTTCTGGATCATTGCTACGTACTATCATTGAAACATTAATCTTTAATCAATTAAAAACGCATATTAATTAATTAACCGAGGCTGCAGGCTGCTTCTTGTGGCCACCAAACATTGTTCATATTTCGAAGTTGGCATGATATTATATGATATATAAATGTATTTTATAATAAAAATAACGTTATAATCAAATAAATCTATTTTAAAATATTTCTCTTATAAATTAAATAAATGTATATAATGAACTGTTAAAATATATAGCTTTGCAGATGGACATGTTAGAATCTTTCTCCAACAGATCATTATGCTGACTATTAACATTTTAATCAGCAGTTTGTTTCCCCCTTTTTTTTTTTTTTTGGTGCCATTTTTGTTGGATATGATTTGTCCGAGTTGTTGCCGTGATTCCATTGATAATCTCTACGTGTCCCACCATGATCACCATTCCCATATGTCAATTCACCAAATCAACCCTTTCACCATTCACATTCATCGGCGTGTGACTCTCACACGCCGCGAGTCATGACACGCCGTCATCGACATGCATGAATTTTGCGCGCCGCCCTCAATGATGGCACTGTAGCCGCCATTTTGTAATCCAAGACAGATCGATCTCACCTTTATCCTATGCATGCATTTGCTCAAACAAGTCTAATGCTGGGGATTCGGGTATAGTAATAGTGTGCTGTAGATTTTACAATAGCACAAATAGGGTAAAAAAAAAAAATAGGGTAGTGGTAGGGTTATTATTTTGATCTCTATTACTACATATTTATTACTTATAGTTTATATTAAATTTTTTAATTTTTTATCTTTTAAGTATTTTTTTAACATATTTAATTATTAAGAAAAAATTTAAAAAATATATAATTTTACTAATAGTTACTTCTCTGACCATCAAGTAAAATTAAAAATTAAAAAAAAAATCAAATATAAAATGAGTAGTAAATGAATAGTAAGTGAGTAATAACCCTATAATTTTTCAAAAAAATATAAGATTATGTAAATTGGGATAATATTGAGCACATCTCAAGATTCTGATTATAACTTTAGTTAGAAGTATTAGAATCACGTATATATTTCTAATTCGGAAAGTTCTTTTTTTGTACACACAATGTGGTCACCATGCTATGTCTATTGTTCTCTGTTTCGATCCTAAAATCAGCTCTTTTCCCCTCGAATCGTAGTTTAAGTTTTCTTTTTTCATTTATGGACTATGGTAATATTTCGCTGTTATTTTTAGAGATGATTCTTATTCCGATTTGGGACAAATTTTTGGCGAGATACTTATTTTATTCCTTATTTTATTTTTACATAATTATTTTGATTTTGCCTTTTCGGGAAAAATTCTCAAGATCTCAAATTTTCTTTACTATCTAAGTTCGGGTTATATAGTCTTCGTAACCAATTTTCGATATTTATAAATAAATTCAATTCTCAATGTATTTTCTATGCTGTATTTTTTTTAGTCTCAATCCTTAATTTCTGTTAATTAGTTAACTGTCAAAATAATTCCTGCCCAAGTTTGGGAAAGAAATGAAGACCTTCAATTACTATTTACCTCTCCACAATGCAACCAGAAGAAGTTTGTTCCTTCTATTTGTTGTAAGTAAGATACCCTTGCAGTAGATCTCACAAGGCGGCCCGTCTAGAAATTTGCCTCTCGACAGTCATTTTCGTTGTTTATGATCCAAGTTGTACGTACGAGATTAAATAATGAGAACATTAGTATGCCGCTCTAATTTGACTGTTTTTTTGACTGTTTGACAATTTTTTTTTATTTAATAATTAAAGAAGTATTTTTAAATATATTGATGTATTTTTTTTAAATATTTAAATGTATTAAAAAAATATAAAATGAAAAAAAAAATAGACTGAGCGGGAGAGTAGTATTGCCCTAAATCAATTATTTAGTATCAATTTCTATTTCTTTTATTTATTTTCTCTATATATATATATATATTAATGCATCTCCTATTTTGAAGTGTTCATTAAAATTCTCATTCTAATAATAATACTATAAATTATAAAATTTCTGAACGAAAAATTAAAAAAAAAAAAACAAGAGAAGTGACAGACATTCTGTTCTGTCCTTTTGAGGATGCAGATCGAAAACGACCATACAAGAAACTTTACCTAACCAACCGACCAAGTTTGATTTCCATCCACATTCCGCAATATCTTTATATTAAAGATAATTAAAAAAAAAATTGTTTAAGATTAAGCTTACGTACGTTCGCTTCGACCGTTGCTTAATAGTATGCATGTGGCACTCGTGGTCCTAATTAATTGTCGTACGTGGCCTTCGATTTCCTTCTTCTTCGATGGGTTTCAAGGAATATCTTAGACATTATCTGACGCAATTGGAATTTAATTAACCTAAGCTAGCTGATCAATAAGATCATCAAGCATAGAATGTAGACCAACCGGCCACAAGAAATATAAAGACCAAGCACGTAATCAAACCATATTTATTTGTCACGTACAAACGTCTATGACTTGACTCATGTCTTAGTGAAAAAATAACTATAATTGATTTATTTTTTTAAGAAAAATATGGTATCCTAATTCTATTAATAAGTCTCCATTTATATTAAAAGATATCATGAGTACCAAATCCAACACGTACCAACCAAAGTGAATAACCAATTAGCTAGAGAGTATCCATGCATCTCCAATAGAATAATGCTACTATGCCGTCTCATTTTGATTATTTATGTATTTAATTTTTATTTATTTATTAATTAAGGAAGTAACTATTAGTGTATTGGTATATATATTTTTTATTTTTAAAAACTATTTAAATATGTTAAAAAAATATAAAAAAATGAAAAAAATAAAAAGTAAAATTTATACTAGTGGACACACTAATGGTCAAAGCTAGGTAGCAAGCACTACCCAATCCAATATTGACTGATGATCTTCTTATTAATGTATGGATCAGAGCACTAGCAATAACTTATTCATCATCTTTATTTTTATCTTTATATTTGTATAATATGTCTTTAAATTCATCTACATTGACTTATGCATCTCTAAATTTTTACATAGTTTTGAATAGTACTTCTTCAAGTTTGAAGAAGCACTATTCACTCTCCAAATATTATTTTTAATGTTTTTTCTCTCTCCTACCCATTAAAATCAATTTTGTGGAATTTGTATTAAGATAATTTTGATATATGAAATTTGTATTAAGTTGATGATATAAAGTGTTTTTTAGTACATATTAATATTTATTGATAAAATTGGTCATTTTGATATATGAAATTGATAATATTAGATATGCGAAATTTGTATTTTTGAGCAAATTGTACTAATTGTATAATATATAAAAAATAATAATTTTAAGAAAAGAAATTAAAAATAATATTATTATTTTTGATTAAAAAATGCATAATCCAATATGAGTGTTTTTCTTGATATGCAAAATAAAATTTTAAAAGATGTGATTTTGAAGATAGAGAAACCAATGCTAGTGCTCTCACGTACGGTCGTAGAAATCAAATGCTCACTCGTGCGAACAACATGTGCATGAAACACGAGTACCCTAGGTTGTTTGTAACATGATGTAGTCACATGAACGTCATTAGGGCCATAGGATCACCACCACATCTATTGTGGTATCCCACCCAGAACCCACGTGATGCCAACTGTTTTTTAACCATACAAAATGAGCAGCTAGGGTCCCATTTTATTAATTTATTTATCATCTAAACAACCTAGCTAGAAGAAATTAATAATTCATGGGCCAGAAGAAGATGAGTGCATGGACCGTAGTGTACTTCTTATTCCATCGCGCCAACTTTATATGCATTCATGGTTAAGTCAATTACAATCATGTATTATTATTATTACAGCATGCAGATCATGATCTACGTTCTTTTTACAACCCAAGCACGCAAGGCCACTATCGACGGTCTAGGTACGCCCACTTGTCACCAACCCACATTTACATGACCTTCGGGGCTAAGAAACTGATCATCTCTCTCTCTCTCTCTCTCTCTCCTCCCTTAATTTCCTCCCCCACAAAGTCTTCTTGCTATAAAATTGTGTTGGTAGTTCTAGTTTTGTCGCCAAAGTTCAGCATAATTATATAGGGTTGCCACCACTAGTACTACTACTACTGCTGCTGCACCCCACATATATCAATCAAAACTCTTTTGGTCCTTCCAAAGCTCGAGTAATCTTTGATCGTCTTTTATTCATCTTATAATTATTGCTTCTTTCGTAGCGATCATATATAGATCGATAGGTTTGTAGCTTTAGATAATCGCTTCGTTATATAGAAAAGAAAAGATAGACTCGAAGACATGCTCGCTTCTCACCACCGTCCTAGCCATTTCCCTGCTTCTAACAATATTGTCGGCTCACCAATTTCTCTAGAGAAACACACTGTTTGGTTTATAGGCAACAATCTCATCCTCTTGCTCTTTTTCAGATTGATTTCTCTTCTCGCTCCTCGATCCAAAGGCTAGATCAACTTGGTCTTTCCAATTTCCCGGAAATCCTCGATCGATTTGAAGATATCTTTTCCGTTGTTAATTTTGGGTGTTTTCAGAGATGGGTTTGAGTTCTAGGCAGGTTTCTGGCGATGGGCTTGATTGGAGCCAAGCCTTCTTGCAGGATCAAACAACTTTGGAGCTGCCCAAAACTCCTCCGATCATGAGACGGCAACAGCAACAAAATCAGCAGCAACAATTCGAGCCATTAAAGTGTCCGAGGTGTGATTCATCAAACACGAAGTTTTGTTACTACAACAACTATAACAAGTCCCAGCCTCGGCATTTCTGCAGAGCTTGTAAAAGGCACTGGACTAAGGGTGGAACTCTACGCAACGTTCCGGTTGGTGGCGGCCGCAAGAATAAGAGGCTAAAAAAATCAAGCACTGCTACCTCTGCCAGCACCAGCGCTAGTGCAGCCACCACCAGCACCACCAATAGCGATGTCGATAATAAGCTCAAGACGGCCCACATGGCTATTCAAGCTCAGCAGCAGAGGAACAATCTTCCTCTTTCACTAGGTGATCAGAAATGCACGTCTGATATCCTCTACCAGGCGTTGCTTCTTCCACCGTCTTCGCTGCCGCAAAAGAATTTGTTCAACTCTAGCAACTTGGACAGCAAAAATCTCAGCGCCAACAACAACGTCTGTTTGGGTTCAGCTCCGCATCTTCCTCTAGATCAAAACCTAAACTTTCCCTTCTCAAGCTCAAGCTCTTTTAACACAAACCCATCTCCAATCCCAACCTCTTTCCAGTCCTCAGATGTTTATAATAATTACACCGATCAAGAGTTCAAAACCATGGGGGAGCCAACCATTACCAATATCATGGCCAACCCAAGCAGCACTGCCACTCAGCCATGGCAGATACCTACAACAACCAGTGGTATGGACATGTCTACTTACTGGACTTGGGATGATATTGATACCTTTGCCTCCACCGATCTCAATCTTCAATGGGATGATTTTGAAATCAAACCATAAAAAAGTTTAACCATGTTAGCAGTGTCTATAAGTGTGAATCCATTGGGTGTTTACATATATGCTCGTTAAAAGAAAGGCACTTCTTTCACAGTGTCGCCGGTCTTTTTGTTGATCTTCTTTTTCAGGTGAACGTACATCTTTATGGTATCTCAATCTGTAAGCGCAATAGAGAGATGTGGAGTACTGTTTGAAGCTGTCTTTTTTAGTTTCAGCTTCAGGCTAAGGTGTCTATGATCAGTAACTAGATCTACATGTCCCTCTCTCTCTTGATCTTCTCCTTAATTTGATGGAATAGTGGCATGATATATGTTGTAAGGAGCTCAGTTTTGTTCTTAACCATAGATGTCGATAGAATTTTGGATGCTTTAGATGATCACAGAAGGGTCATGATCTCCACTCCAGCATGGCTGATCTGACAGAATGTGATGGAAGATTCTTGTGGATATGTATTTTTGGATTAATTTGAATGATATTAATTACTTGGATTTGTTTGCTCATGGTTCATGACCACTTGTTCATGAGAATAAATCTTTCCTCATTTTGGTTGTAAAGTAGTTCTTTAGATATTATTTTTATTTTCTTCTGGAATAATCATATTGTAGTTTAATTTACGGCTTCATGACATATAGGCTCTTACTTTAAGGACTAAAATCTCTTTCCAAGGTGGTCATTTCCCATGCATCATCCTCTCCTTCTAGTCTAACGTATCAGCATCATCATGTGCATGGTGGTGACCACTGTTAAATGATTGTTCCTCTATGATATTATATTTTCCTACGGTTCAATGGCTGAGCCCCATTATGTGAAAGGAATCTGATGTACAAATTCAGCTTAAATTAACCCACCCAATAACGTTGAAAGGAATCCCTACACCATTACTAATAATTAAGCCAGGCAATAGACTGTCGTTTTTAAGTACCTGACCCATCTTGCTAGTTAGGTTACATGCGACACGTTTCAATTGGTCGTCTAATAATTTACCACTTGCATATATTATTACAGTTATTCTATTATCAAACCAATATATAAATCACACCATTCACATCACTTTTAAAATTTATCTTTCAAATTAAATTAATTTGAAATTATGTCAAAAATTTTGAGTGATATATCTTCTTTTCAAATTTTGAAAACAAAAAATAAAAGAAATAAAGAAAGAAAATGAAGAGTTAGTTCATTATCTTGCTTTCTCGAGGAAAGTCAAGGGCTATGACAGTTGAAAAAGTACTGGTGACGGATGTTTCAGAGTAAGCTTTTAATGTATCTCGAGATTTAAATTGGGCTTGTTGCAACAACCATCCTGCTCCATTACCGCACATGCAATGTTTTGCTATTACTTCGGCTCTATATATGCATGGCCTCTTGTAGAGAAGTTCTCAATTTCCACAGGTTATAGGAGCTGGAGCTGGAGCTGGTGCTGGTGCAAAGCGCTGCCATCTAGTCTCTAGTGGTGCAACATGAGAGAGTACTCACGCTTTTCAATGTTTTTGTTGCCCATGTACGTTGAAATAACCATTTGCTTTCATTTGGTGCAGAAAACTTAATGAGCAATGAGACAATACAACAAACAAGGCTCGAGTATTTGGAAGATCTAGAAACTAAAAACTATGGAATTAACAACTACAAAGTTCAACAAAAGAATTCTGCTATTTACAAACTTAAATAGCAGAATTGCAAATAAATTTATGTTTGGTGTGTCAATAAACAGATTTGCAAATAGATTTGTTCAATTCGAAAAAATCTACAAAATTACAGATCACAATACAGACGTGGATATCCAATTACACGATCAAACACTCTAAGAGAGGAACATGATCAGTTGACATGAAACCCAATCAACTGATCAATTACATAATAGAATATCACAAGTCTCTCTCCAAGAGAGAAATTATAGTTTCTCCATCCTCACACCAGTGTCCCTTGCATAGGAAGACGTAACATCGTTTGCCTTACAATAGCTAACATAATAAAGCTGGGAGAATATACCTGTTAAGACCACGAAAGCAGCCCCAGCCCCAAAAACTCCCTTTCTTAGCATCTCACAGGAAGGAGGATTACTTGTCAATCGAGTCATGTATTGGGTGTGGTAGGCATTCCGCACAGAACCAGCCAGCAAGCATGCTTCAGCAATAATAAACATCACCCTGAAATGTAATACTGCAAGTCAGTCTCGACTTTGAGATCATTACAAGGAAAAACATCCTCATTTTTCTGTTGGGCAAGATCTAAACACAGAACCTACCCTAACCCTGCCCTGCCCTTTGTCTTGACTCAAGCGCTAAGGCCAAAGGGCACTAAATAGCACATTTCATGGGCAAAATTCAGTAGCAACTCCAAGGCTAATCAAGCCAGGGTTGATTTTGATCATCCGAATGAAGTCATATCGGTGAAAAAGACCAAATCCTTTAATATGACTCTTGTTATTAAGCACATACCAGCAGGTAATGAATAAGCAAATTGCCCATGCTCTAGAACCACTTGGTCTCAAAGCTTTCCCGCAGCACAAGCAACGACTTGCCACCACAATCAGGACTTGACTAGCCATTAGGAACAGGAATGACCCAACACCTAAGCCAGTTGCGATGTCAGAATCATAAACGCAATAACTGTAGTTTGGATCTTTTGTTAACCGGGCCTGTCAGAGGAAAGGACATCAGAATTAGGACCATCTCATACAAGAGTTCAGAAAAATCTACCCTGTTTTCTAATTGCACATAGTGAGCAGGAGGAATAGTCCATTTTAACGAACGAACTCTGAATTTTCATTTTAGGGTTTGCAAACTGATTTGATTATGTATCAAACAACCACTAAACCCCTATCAAGAAAGGACAAAAGGAGAGGAAAAAGACGGGTCTGCAGAAACAACAAAACAGATAGTCGATGAAATATCCATTCCAAGTGCTGGAAATCCATCCCCGACACCAAGACAAGACACAAAAAAATCACAATACGAACGCAGAAAGACCCCATTTTTTTTCCCACTTAGCACACCCAAATTCCAAGACTACACTTACTAGCCTTTAACCAAAAATCACATAAACGTCATAAAAGAAACGGTCACAGATAACGAAAACAAACAGATTG
Source organism: Juglans microcarpa x Juglans regia (assembly GCF_004785595.1). NCBI lineage: Eukaryota > Viridiplantae > Streptophyta > Magnoliopsida > Fagales > Juglandaceae > Juglans > Juglans microcarpa x Juglans regia. The sequence goes on along the minus strand of NC_054602.1, from coordinate 5,154,097 downwards.
TTAAGGAATACGAACTAACTTTGGTCCTTCTTTGCTCGGCAGCAACAGCAAGAGCAAAAGCTATCAGATCCAACACGAACACCACGACAAGTAACAGCGTGGAAGCCATGACTTACGACCCAGAAATGTTGCAACTCTATCTCTCTGTCTATGTCTCTCTCAACTCACAAAGAGTCACAGAAAAAGATCAAAAAGGTTTATTAAAGCTCAAGGAAATCCAAACTGCATGAAAAGAAAGAAACAAACAGTAAGATTGTTATAATATATACACATATATAAAATAAATAAATGCACGCGATATCTGCCGGTTACTTTACCCGAGGCCGAGGGAGAGGTGGAATGCACAATCTTTCGAATCGACTATGATGGGGAGAGAGAGAGTCCTCATTTACCTAGTGTTGCACTCTGTTCCTTTTCCACGTATTTTGCACTCTCTTCCTCTCATCAATATTCGTGTCCAGCTTCATTGACCAAATAATGTCATTTTGAAAAGGAAAATGACAGTGAAGCCATCACTCAATCTTTACCGCTCATTCATTTTAATTTTTTATATTTTTATATTTTTTACTTAATGGATGGGGGAGCTACGAAGCCGCTCAACGTTTTTTTAACTTTTTTTTTTTTTTAAATTTCTTAAATATTTTCAAAAAATTAAAAAATTAAAAATTAAAAATTCATTAAAAAATACATCATTATCCATTGAGTTAAAAAAAAACCTCAGTCGGTGGGTTTTATCATAGTGTTTTGTAGGTAGTAGTGTTTTCTTTTGATTCAAAAACTCGGGCGGTCGGGACTTTTTGTGAAGTGTCATTCTATTCATTATTTTTATATTATATACTATATTAATATTATTTTTATTCTTATTAAATTAAAAAAATTCTTCTACTCATAATTCACATACTACATATTTAATAAGAGAAAAAATAAAAAAAATTATATATGATATAAAGATGATGAGTATAATTTTTCTTTTGTAAAAAGAAAAATATTAATTCAAATAAATAAATTACATATACAAAGAGATTATATAAAAGTAAATTTATAAATTAATATGGCTACATATAATTTATTAAATCTACTTTATAATAAAAGTAATTTTACAATCTGATATATCGCAATAAATCACGTCAGTTTGTGAATTTATTTTTTTTATAATTTATGAAAATACAATTATTTTTATAAAATATTTGTTAAGAATATAATATAAAAAAATTAAATCTATCTCTTTATGTAAGTATAAATTTTTAGAATAAATAATAATTTCAAGAGTAAATATCTTAAATTTAAAATCTAACTTTATTCCCGTAGTGTTAAATTTATTAAGAAGTCGTGATTCGACCAAGGTACCCAAGGTCTTACAACTGTGCAAGTTTTATTTGTCAGTGATATACACGGACTTCCGGATCACATTCAATTTCAGATTTATATCACTGTCGGTCGTAACAGTTATCTGCCACACCACCAACTAACATAAAACAGTTACATAGTACATCAACTAACATAAAAATATCTGTATTTAAATTTATAATAAATAATATGTTTATATATTCTACTTGTAAATAATAAAACTTCTAGATAAATGCACTAAATGAAAGACTTCATTGTTTTTAAAAGAGTTAGCTGCCCTGCAAGTGCAAAGCAGTAATACAATATACCATACTTTCATATTATTTTGATTATATTAAATAATATGTGACACATTCATCACTATTAGATAAAGAAATATATAATAAGTGATCATTTAATGATGATAAATATATTATATCATACTTAATGAAATAAAAGTGAGATGATAATATGGTGTATAGAATTTTCCTTTATCAAATTGAAGACGAGGGAGAAGTGCATCAATTCTGCTCGTTAATTTATTCGAATATCATGCACCAACTAGGATGTGTTGTTTTGGGTACTTCAATTTAAGAAATCGTGTCCAAGGTGGTTCTTTACTGAACTAAAGCTCATATCAGAAGAATCTCTATTGCTCAAGAACTTAAAAGTAAAACTCAATAGGATGTAATGTAAGTTTTCTTTAATGCCTATATAAATCCAACTTGATTTCTTTAATGCTTTGATTAACAGTGCTGCCAATTGATAAGGTTGAGTTTATAATTTTCTTCAACCTACAAAAAGTTGACTACCTTCAATTGGATTTTACAGTGAAAAGACAACCTTCTACAAAAAAGAAAAAAAAAAAAAAAGAAGTTTCATGAAGCATGTTTGAACGTACATTGCATCAGATCAGCTTAGAGAATAAAAAAGGAAATAAAAGAAGAACAGAAATGAAGACTAGTTGCAGTGTTTTAGTATTTGGTGACAGCTAGGCCAATGCAATGTTTAAGCCTGAAGTAATTGCAGAAGTTCTTTGCAGATAGTCTTGTTTGAGAGCCCTGAATTTGGCTTCCAATTCGTCATAGTCTGGTAGCTTAGGGTGCACATGGCTACGAGACGAGATGGTGCTCTTTGGTCTTTCAGGGGAGATTGTCATGGTCCCAGAACAAGTAGTACGTGCAAATCTTTCCGTCTCTGCATAACGATTAGATGCCTTCGAGCAGGATTCTTGGGACGAGGCACCGCCGCCGGTTAGACAATCTGATACTTCTGCTCCTCCCAGTTGATTGCTTTTCTTATAAATAGGGTCAGCCTGAGATGCCATTTTACTGTTTTTTCCCCAGGGGTTCTTAGGAGGAGAATTCCAAACCTGTAGACACTTTTGTAGACTAAAATGATGAATAGAGAAACCTGCTAATGCAGCCATGCCCCTCTTTTGCCTCCAAGATAAACTTTCCCAGTCAAATTTGTCCTTGATAATGCAGTCTGAGCTCCTATGATTGTGCATGCATTTCCCATGCACTTCCAGTTGCTGATGAGACAAGCTTTTCTTATGAAATTTGTATGAAGAGCTCCTGGCTTCTTGGGCTGGCATCTTTCTCCAGTGCTTATTCTGCTGAAAGAATCGATGATACAGGCACTTTTTACTTGAAAATTTGCACGTTGAACCATAAGAAAGTTGATCTCGTGCATCGTGATTCCTGATCATTGCTGGTGACGGACAAGATTGGTCTGAATGACTCTTCTTAAAATCAGATCTCCTTTCCCACCATTTCCAACTTGTTTTCACCCTTCTGAAATGATCCCCTAGGCATGCTCTCTTGTGCTGTGTTTCAGGTATTGTAGTGACAGATTCACAACTTTCCGGCTGAGACGAAACAAACGAGTCTGCTCTGCGTACACCGTTATTGCCTTTATGTGGGAGGATAGTTGTATTGAACATAAATATTCTTTTGTCCTCGCCAATGTCATCTTGTACACAAAACTGAAACTCCTGTATTTCATCCAGGTAAACAATACCTCTCCTGTGAAACTGAAACGAAATCTCGGATGATGTAGCTGTTTGTCCTGTTTTTACCCTGTTATCAAAAGAAGCTGCAGAAAGCGCTTCCGAGCAGAAGGTTTCAACACTTTTCTGAAAAGATACGTTACTTGGGAAAAGTTTAGGTTCATATACGTATTCAGGATTTTTACTGGAAGATGCATCAGTTGGGACATCGTTAGCATATGAAACTAACGCATGGACTCCACTTGCAGTGTTATCATTGACCTGTATCTCCCCAGTCTCTCCCTCAAAACCAAATCCTTCCCATTCGCAATCGTTTTTCCCTGACAACTGCAATTGAATGACTCGTTTCAGGGTTTGTCTGATAAGACTTCATAAATAATAATTGAAATGACGAGGGATAGTATCATAGTTGTTGTGGCATGGACATATATACCTGCATGCCATGCTGTTTGTGATTATTACCATACGCAAGTTGCCCCAGATGGAGGCTATACTCGATAGCTATTTCATTTATCAATCCTAGTTTCACTTCATGTGGAATGGAGCTCATGCAGAGTTTCTTCCTTATCTAAAACATCAGTGTTGGGGGTGGGTTAGTGCAGAGTAACAACCACAGGGGAACAAAATAGGTGGTGGAAACCCTCAGAAATGTCAAGGAAGGTATGTCAGTGACAATCACCAACCTCTTGATTCACAAGACTTCCAGGATACAAGTCTACAGAAGGCTTTGTGAATATGTGTCCATAACGCTCTCCAAACAATTTCCGAATTGTTTGTAGTTCGGGCAGATCCCCAAACCATGCGGCGGCAAATACCAAAGTTGAAACCGCTTCCTTAACATCATCATTAGGACAATCCCTAGAAAAGACATGAAAAAAAATGCATGGATGCTTTTATTATATATTTCCATAAGATGAAACCTTAACATTAGAGAGAATAGTTATGTAATTTTCAATATACTTGTGCCTGCGAATGTAGGGGAAGTGGATGATGATGAATCCACAGAAGTGATCCAACAGATCATATGCAGCCAATAAGCTCTCGTCCTTAAAAAGTTGTTCAACCTGAAAATTCAAACACAAGTTTTTGTGACATAGAAGATGTATCGATTTCGATTTAAATTTACTAGAGTTATACAGCCATGCATAGTTCTGTGCACGGAGCCAAATGACATGATTTCATTCCCATGCCACAATCATACCTGAAAACAGAACACACGATTACAAGTACCTCAGTGATCTATTTCAATACATGATTGGCAATATAACATTTACTTGGCAGCTTCAGAAAGAAATTTAATGGTACCCGGGCAAAAGCACTTTCGTCTTGGCCGTTCTTGAGAAGCTGAGCAATGTCCTCGCGTAAATGCCTCGCAATTGAGCATCTCCTTTTTTTCAGAATCTTAAGACGGCACTGGACGCGTTTCACCAACTTCTTGCTGCAAAGAGCATGATGTATACATGTATAAGCACTAGTCAATTCTTATTGCTTAAGAATAAAGAGAATGTTGATGGTTTTCATCTAATTTACCATTTAGAAGCTTTGTTCCATCCAAAGAGAATGTCAAACATGTTGGAATAATCATGCCAGGCCTCCGGCAGATTACAGGCAGAAGTTGGTGTGAAGGAGAGTGAAAGAGAGATGCTCTGTGGTAGTCATGGAGGTAACTGAACTAGGCCATGTTGTTCTCATAATATGGGACAGTTGGGATTCAACTTGGGAAGTTCAGCCAGCATGTATAGCTAAATAACAAGCTTTATTGTTTGAAATTGGCATGACAGTTTTCCTCCAAAAACTGCTCCACGTTCTGAGTGGAGGCATTTTCAGTAGCGGAAGTTATGTTTTGCGCGAGCAAAATGAGGAATTTTAAGAAGCGAAAGTCCTATAATGTGCACGTATTTTTTTAAAAAATGTGGCAAATCCGAGATCTATATGAAAAATCAACCTTTTAATAGTGGCCTGGAAGTGCAGCACCCTAAGACTGGGGGTTTATTTGGGATTGTCGTTATCTGATTGTTACATGTTAAATTACCTTTTAATATAAAAAATATAAAACGTTTGTATCTCATTTTACTCAAACAGGTTCTTTTTTAAAGAGAAAATCTATTCGTAGTCCGGTTTGGGTTATCACATGCCACACGAAACCCACGTGGCAAACCGAATCAACGACAAGTCCGGTCCAACTCTCTGAATCTCGAGTCTGAAATAGATTTCCCTCTCTCTCGTGAAGTCTCTCTCTCCTTGAATGAAATCTCCCTTCAGAAATCAACCAATCCCTCTCTCGTGAAGCCTCTCCCTCCCTGAATGAAACCTCACTTCAGAAATCAACCACTCCCTCTGTCGTGAAGCCTCTCCCTCCCTGAATCCAAAGTCCTAAACCTCTCTTAAGAAATCTCTCCCAAGACTCTTGACTACCCCGAGCCACGATGACAACTCAACCTCTCGAGCTAGGTGTAGGACGGAGCTTGACCTCAAGAAAAGAGACGGATCTCGATCTCGAGAGAGCGAGCTTTCTATCGGTGTTCATGGATGCAAGGTTGAACATGGAGGCAAAGATTCATGGATGTGAGCTGAATGCAATGGGTCGGTTGTGGTTAGGATCTCGTCGGTGGTCCCAGATCGTGGCAAACGTGAAGAGGCCACTGGCGGTGGCAGAATGTCAAGGGGGGAGGGAAAAAAATTTGAAACCCACAGATGATTTGGGTATTTACACTATTTAGGTCTCTCTAAACGTACGTTTAACTAAAAATAAGAAAGAAAATAAAAGCCACATCATGATTCGTGTGGTGTATGTGGGAAGGATATAGATGAGTAGAAACTCTCTTTTTTATAATACAAAATATAGTTTCAATTTTAAAGGAGATTGTTAATAAACGAAAATGCCATAACAATTCTTAGATAGTTACAATTTTGTCCTGTGATTTTATCACAAGCATGACACTACCTCAAATAACCTTTTATGTAATTTCAACCTCTAAAAGTACTTTTTTATATTATTTCTAAACAAATGTAACATGTTTAAAAAGATCTTAGACATATGGTTACTAAATAATAAATACTTTTTTAATAGTATAGCTTATTACTTAAACTTTACAATTAAAAGCCTTAAAGCTAAAAGCTTTTAAATCTCAAAAAAGATAAAAAGTTCCTTTCATATTTTTCTCAAACATGCTTTTTGAATAATGCAGAACGTATTTTGCCCCGCGATCTTGTTACAAGACTACGGCCTCAAAATCAAATGACCTTTTATGATACTTCTAAAAACACATTTTATATTATTTCCAAATAAATGTAAAGTGTTTGAAAGTGTCTTAGACATATGATTACTAAATAATAAGGCCTGATTTGGATAGACAATTCAAATGAAATGAGATAAGATGTTTTAAATAGTAAAAATATTTTTTGAATTTGAGATAAGATGTTTTGAATAGTAAAAATATTTTTTGAATTAAGATGAGATGAGATAATTTGTAAAAAAACATATGTTTAGATAGTGAGATGAGATAAGATAGTTTTGATTTTTTAGAATTTGTTTGAGATGAGTTTAAAATTTATAGATGAAATAAAGATAACATACTAACCGTTTGGATGTTCAAAAACCTCTCATCCGTACAGACCAGATGAGATAAAACTGGCCATCCAAACCAAGCTGAATGATAGAGCTTATAAAAGCTACAATTAAAAATCATAAAATTAAAAACTATATTACCCATTACAATCTAAAACATGCATTGTATATAATAATAATAATAATCATTTAAACCATCGGGTTTAAATGTAATGTATCTTTGACATTTCAGTTGCCATCCTTTACAAATCAAACAGGACATAACAAATTAGGTTGACTTTTATGTTGTTTATGCATATAATTACGTTCCACATTGCGTACCCACGGGTCCCGCCCAATACTTGGTATAGAAATATTAGTAATCCTATCGATGGAGATGTTTCAAGTGTACTGGATTGTACTGCTAAATCTATATCATCGTGTACTCTCAAACTTAACAGGAATGTAAATGTACTACTGGATTAATCATGATTATTGCTATATATATACATAAACCTCAGCTCTTTAAGCTCTAGCTAATATATATATATATATGTGTGTATATATATATATGCATGGTGTCGGCCAAGCCCTCCTTCAAGGTTCTTACGTCTCCTCTTCTGATCTATCCTTCTGCCGACGGCCGTTTCCTTAATTCTTCATGTACATCTTCTCTTTTCTTTTCCATTACTCCCAAGACGACACTTCTAGCTAGCTAGCTCTTTACCTTTTGGTCTTCTACGCCAAATACTAGTGCAACCGGCCATATCAGTACAGCATTGAAGGACGAGACGAACAGTCAAAAGATTCGTGGTATTTTTCAAATCAAGCAAGCTGTCCTATATTATTTCAATACTGTGCAGCAACCCGCGGAGAACTTTACCGGTTTTCAACTGGCCTGCGGTTTCTAGGGTACTTCACGTTCATTTTATTCGTGCTGCAACCTGCACGTCGGTATTAATTGGTATGAACCGAGCACGATTTCTTTGAATCTTCTAATTTATTTCTAGTTTTTATTTCTCGAGGAATTTGCGGCCATTTTGACTTTTTCTTGAGAATTAATGAGAAATAATGTACGCTTGTTTAAATCTAGCTTATCCTTTTTGATAGGTTCAAACAATGAATCACTACTTTTCTTTCTTTTTCACTGGTCCAACGACCCACCATCAATAGAATTAGCGCGTGAATGATCGTGCTCTAGTTTGTTTTTACATTTTTTTTAAAATTTATCTTATTTAATTATTATAATTTTTTTAAATATCAAAATAAAAAAATATTAAAAATATATATTCTAATATTATTTTATTTAATTTTTAACTTTAATCTCAATTCATTTTATTTCTTCCGTAAATATAAATAAGAATAACTTTAATCTCAATTTATTTTATTTCTTTCGTAAAAACAAAGAAGGATCAGCTCTATACCAAATCCACTAGGTTGAGACCAAAGCAACATGCTGATAGGAAAATGAGGTGTTTAATTTTAATTTTCTAATTTTATTAACGAAAGCGGATTAGCTCTACCAAATCCTCTAGGTTAGTAGCCATGGATTAGGTTTAGTATTTTTTTTTTTTTAATGTATCCAAATGACGTTCTGACAATTTCGTCTACTCTACATACACCTCGAAAATTCTTTCATAATTTATCATATACATATAATAAATTTACGAGTTTTGTCAAGTACAAGTAAATTTATGTATTAATCTGCGTATTAATATTGTTATCTTCATATTTTAAATTTAAATTAGTACTGTTTTCAATAAAATATATTTTTTGACTAATTATATTGAATGAGTGCATGTATTAATGCGTAAAATCGTTTATAATTAATTTTTTTTTAAATTTACATAGGATGTCCACCTTGGGAGGTGTGCACTCTATTTCACCATATAGATTCATTTTCAAGATAATATTAAGAAATAATAGATCGAACCCGAGATCAAGGTGGTGACTTTACTTAATTAAATGGAAAACCCATGTGAATGTGATGGCCAAGTCATGCTTTTTTTTTATTGGATGGGATCATAGGAGGCCACGTTGTTGACTGTCTTTTAGAGTTGTCCCGCATGACCCGCAATCGCATAGCTAGGCTGCATTATTCGCTTTATTTTTATCAACTTTTAGTAAGTTCGACGAACTTTCATCTAACTTTCAAATTCCATGGCTAAAAAGTCGGTGTTGATCAATTGTTAATCATACTATATATTGAGAATATTTTATTCGTATATAGTAGTCGATCTAGAGCTAGCTAGACAACTTGCATTGGCTCGATCCTTATAAAGATAATTAATTAAACAGAAAATTCAAATTAGTTTGGTCAATGTAGCAAATCCAATAAAATAAAAGAAACTTTATCTCCTAAATCAAATTTCCTGCCGGCAAACAAGGAAAAGATATCTAGAAAAGGTTGACAAGCAACCACCGTCACAATTAAGATCAGATTTTCTTGATGAGAAGGATTGAGGAATCAACATCAGTGTAATTGCTTTACACATTCTTATTTATTACTTATTAGTGCTTATTTATTAGTATTCATCCAAAATTTGCTTCTTGAATTTTAAATTATTGTGTTTTAGGACTCGTTTAGACAGTGAGATGGGATGAAATGATTTTAAATGAGTTAAATAAAATATTATTATAATATTATTTTTTAATATTATTATTATTTTAAATTTTAAAAAAATTGAATTGTTTATAATATTTTGTGTGAAAAGTTTAAAAAATTATAATAAATAAATGAAATGAAATGAAATGAGATGATTTCAACGTCTAAACGAACGCTTAACGAAATCCCGGAATTACTGTCACAATTTCACATGCAAAACTTATAATACGCCGGCTAATTGCATCACTAATCTTAAAGCTTGTTGCTAAATAATGTACTCTTACACTGCTAATTATAATTAGTATTAGTAGTGAAATTAATGCACCGAAATAGATATCACTAATTAGCAAAGTTTAATTTCAAAAATTCCGCACGTGGTCGTCTTTACAAGATAACCTCGATCGCCAGCTTCCAAAATTGACATCGTGCATGAACATTTTGAGACAAGTGTTTTTGTTTCCAATTTCTTTTTTTTTGGGTTGGCATGAGTTCACATCGAGAAAAGTCTTCGGAGTTCGATTATAAAAACAAAAGCCATTGCTCGTTAACTTCGCACCAAAAGCAGCCCATGGCTTCTCTCTCAACTCAACCGCCATCCACTAGCATCAATAGTGCGGTGGCCGCTGCCACCACCACCATTCCCAACTTCTCTTTCTATCCAACCTTTCCAAAGAAGACCCAGATTTCAAAATTTGGAAAGCGGAACCTTCGCCTTGCTCCTGGAGCACTGTCATGCAGAGCCACAAACAATGACCAAAACTTTACATCTAGCTCCAAAGATGGACAACCTTCTCAAGGGAAGTTCGAGAGGAGAGATGTCCTCATTGGCCTAGGAGGTCTCTATGGTGTTGCTGGTCTTTACAATGATCCTTTTGCCTTGGCAGCTCCCGTGTCAGCACCGGACATAACAAAGTGCGGCAAGGCAGACTTTCCCGCCGGTGCAAAACCAACCAACTGCTGCCCACCATTATCCACAAAGATCATAGATTTTAAGCTACCTACCAAGAACTCCCCCTTGCGTGTTAGGCCTGCTGCTCATTTGGCTGACAAGGAGTACATAGCCAAATATAACAAGGCCATTGAGCTCATGAAAGCCCTTCCAGCTGACGATCCGCGTAATTTTACACAACAGGCTAATGTCCATTGCGCCTATTGTGATGGGGCCTACGAGCAAGTTGGTTTCCCAAACCTTGACCTCCAAGTACACAATTCTTGGCTCTTCTTTCCATTCCATCGCTACTACTTGTACTTCTATGAGAAGATCTTGGGAAAGTTGATTGGGGATCCCACCTTTGCCTTGCCATTTTGGAACTGGGACGCCCCTGCTGGCATGCAATTGCCAGCCATGTATGCCAACCCAAGTCACCACTCTATGATGCTCTTCGCAACGCCAATCACCAGCCACCGACCCTGATGGACCTTGACTACAACGGTACCGATGAGGCAACAACAAATGAAGACCAACTCTCTGCCAATCTCAGCATCATGTACCGGCAAATGGTGTCCAATGGCAAGAATGCCAAGCTATTTCTCGGCAGCGCTTACCGTGCTGGGGATGAACCTGACCCAGGTGCCGGCTCTGTAGAGAACATTCCCCACGGTCCTGTCCACATATGGACTGGTGACAATACCCAGCCTAATTTGGAGAACATGGGAAACTTCTACTCGGCTGGTAGAGATCCAATCTTTTTCGCTCACCACTCCAATGTTGACCGAATGTGGAGCATATGGAAGACATTGGGAGGAAAAAGAACTGATTTCACAGAACCAGATTGGTTAAATGCAGGATTTCTCTTCTACGATGAAAATGGACAGGCTGTTCGTGTTAAGGTTAAGGACTGCCTTGACACCACCAAGTTGGGTTATGTTTATCAAGATGTTGATCTTCCTTGGCTAAAGTCTAAGCCGACTCGCAAATCTAAGCTTAAGAAAGTGGCGAAGTTTTTTAATTTAGGGCATCATGGGGATGTGGCAATTGCAGCTGAAACATCCTCAAGCGTCAAGTTCCCGTTTGTTTTGGACAAGGTGATAAGTACTGTGGTCGCTAGGCCCAGGAAATCGAGGAGCAAGAAAGAAAAGGAAGAAAAGGAGGAAGTGTTGGTGATTGGAGCCATCGAGTTTGATAGAGATGCGCCGGTGAAGTTTGACGTTTTTATAAATGATGAGGACGACTCGCCTACCACCAGGCCAGACAAGACGGAGTTCGCAGGAAGCTTTGTGAACGTGCCGCATAAGCACAAACATGGTAAGAAGATGAATACCTGCTTGAGGTTAGGGATCTCTGACTTGTTGGAGGACTTGGACGCTGAAGATGATGACACTATTGTGGTGACTTTGGTTCCACGGTATGGGAAAGGGCTGGCCTCCATTAATGGGATCAAGATTGAGCTTCTTGATTGAAATCCTCAACAATCAGTAGTAGTATTGTTGTTATGGTAATAATTTTCCTTGATCATCATGGTCTGCTCTTGTTCTTTTGAGTTAATTCCTACGCCCGGTTTTGTGACACGACGTTGTATTTCTTGCGAAATTGTGGTACGTTATTAATCGACCAATTGGGCTACTTTCTTTAAATTTTCCTGTAATTGCATGGGCAGCTTGTCCATCTAATAAATTCATCTACATCTTGTCTAGCTTTGTTTATTTTGGTTTTCCCGTTGTTTTCTCCAAGCTGGTGATCAGATGCATAAAATAAGCTTTATAGGCGCACGCCTTATCACCCATATTGTTGCACGTTCGGAAGGGCCCGAGTTTTCTTCATCTTTATGAATTTTTTTAATGGTTATGGATTTATAAACCGATATAAATAATTGGTATAAGTAATTATTTTAGATAGTGAGATGTGATGGTTTTAAATGAGTTGAATAAAATATTATTAGAATATTATTTTTTAATATTATTATTTTTTTGAGATTTAAAAAAATTAAATTATTTATTATATTTTGTATAAAATTTTTTAAAAAATATAATAATGAGATAAAATGAGTTAATATAATTTCTGTATCTAAACGATGCCCTAAGTTATCATATAAACAAAATTCTCCATTTCACCTTGAAAGGGATAATATTCATCATTTTTCACTTATCAATTTAGCTAAATATTTTCAGAAATACAATGATGAAAAAGTGTCTCATAATTGCACTAAAAAAATACACTACTCAATTAAAATGAAATGAAGAGGATCATGTTAGGAACGACTAATTGGAACTACTGTTACCTTAAGCTAATTAGAAAAACGTGTCTCACTGGATGCCGGGAAGATCATCACTTGGCATGTTAGATAACAGTGATGCGAGGATTTGGAGGATTTTTTTACTTTTTCCTACAGTTGATTTTCTGACTTCTCATTAGTATTTGTTAATTTTTTTTTTTTTTGGAGTAAGCTCGGCTAACCAGGTTGTCGGTAATAATTCATTTTTAACATTATCCTGCAGAGTCACCGATTTAAGTACTGTTTGTCAGCACCAAGTCATGTACATGTGCATGAATATATTTACTTCAATCTGAAATATTTTCTTGAGTGGACTACCACCCTCTTTAAATTGTCTCCTTCATGATGAATCTGAATATATATTAAAAGTGCAATATCTTGAATGAACAATGCTTCACAACCTTCCATCTTTTATATATTATATTTTTTTTAAATTTTAAAATTTTTAAAAATTAAAAAAATTTTTTTTTGAGTTTATTCTTTTTAATCTAATTTAATTTTTCTCTTTATTATTTATATATTAAATATTTAATAAAAGAAAAAAATAATAAAAATTTAAAAAAATATAGTGTATGAAGGTTATGTGAATAATAAGAGATTATATAGATTTTTTGATCTTGTATAATCGTAAAGTATGAAAATATTATACAGTCGTTTTGAAAAATAATAAAATTTGTTATAAAAAAATTAAATTTTTTTATATAAACATCATATTTATTATTATTTTTTTAAAATAATTATGCAATATTTATATACTGAATTATCATTTCTCTTGTTAAAGATGTATATTGGACATGCAGCTCCAACATTAATTACCAAATTACAGAGAAGTTATTGTACAGCTAGCACGATTGATTTGCATCCCCTTTAATTTGGTTGAGATTCGTCAAATGCAAGTTGTTCCATGCACGTTTCTTTTTCGTCTGCATTGTCTTTTTTTTAAAAGTTTGTCGTGAAGTAATTGTTACATTATTGATGTATTTTCACTTTTTATTTTAATTTTTCCTTCTTTCTGTTGGTTGTGGGGGATTTTATCTACAATTATCACGCACCTACTTGATCAGTATCTCTAGAACTCTAAGGTCTCGATCCACCAAATAGCGTCACTACCTGCAACTTGTCCCATGATCCATCCGTGGGTCCATGTGGCTTATGCACACGTACGTGAGTGCCAACATCACACGTACGCATTGGATGCTCTAAGTTTTATTATTTAAATTTTTGAGAGAGAGATTGTATGTATCGTTCATGAATTAATGCTTACCCACATATACGGGAGATGAGATTTTCGTCGATTAATGCATCATTAATAGAATGGTGATCTTGGTGCACAACTTAGTTTTATTGGCGAGTCGGGCTACTAGTCCGTTCTACTTGATCGATAATTTTTTTTTTATTTTTATATTTATATTTTTTAAAAATAAAAAATATACCAATATACTTAAAATTATTTTCTTAATTATTAAGTAAAAATTATTATTATTATTATTTTCTTTAAGCGATCTAGAACGGTCACATTTAGTGTGGCAAACTCGCATTTCGCTTATTTTGGATAGTTAGATATATATTATTTTTAAAGTAAGCATTTCATTAAATCAAGATAAATGAGCAGGGGGCAGGTTTACCCACCAAACACTCTTATCAAGTCAATAGATATAATGATTACCCCGATCACGTGTTTAATATTTTTAATTTATCTTGCCCATTAATTGATGTATCAAAAGCTTGTTTAATGAAAGCTGCGATTGGATCCGTGGAATAAAGCAGACCACTAGAAATTATTTAATTTGAATTATTAATAAAAGCACATTGCGTACTGATTTGGATGCACGATTCAAGTTTTTTTTTTCAAAATAAAAATTCATGGATTATTATTGTAGCCATTGTTTTTAAATTACAATCAAAAGTTGAGGAAACCGATCGAGAGTCAAAGTAACCAAAATAATACACAATTAAAAATTTGATATTATAATTAGCACCCAATTCATATGGTCACGTCACAATCTGTGCACCGAAAACGTGCGTGTTTGAAAACCTTGCATTGATATATTCAACATGCTTAGGAAACTTCCGCTCTATACGTAATATTCGTAATTCTTATTTCAATGGAACAGTCTACACGTCTCATGCATGCGTGTTTGCGTACGCTTACGTATATCATGTTATTATTTTCTCTTTAATCACATACATACAATATAAATAAATAAATAAAGAGATCGATCAAGTACTGTTATAGACAAAAATTAAATAATTACATAAAAATAAATTTATAAATTAACGCATCTTAATGTGGTCCGTCAAATTAATTTTATAATAAAAATAACTTTATAATCTGATATACTAAATTAAATCACGTCAATTTATGAATTTACTTTTATATAATTAAGACTGTAATGTTTATCTTTCCTAATTTATATCACCTTCTCCGAAAACAACTTAGCCATGCCCTCCTGTGCTGTCAAATTAAAAAATTTCCAGGTGAGATGGAAGTAGACGACCTAGCTCTGTAAAGTCCGGAAGCAACTCAGAAAATGTTTTTGCAGTCGTGCTCAGATTTTGTAGGCAGCTGCAGTTTGGTTTGGGCCATCAATCCTAAATTGCTGAGCAATGTGCTCTCGTAGGCATATTATTATATGTTATAATTATCAGAATTAAAGGCTTAATCAAATTAACATCTAACAATTTTAAAAATTTTAGATCAATGGTCTTTAACATTATAGCTGCCTTACAATATGAGAAAAGCTAAAAAACGGTTGGTTGTCTAACTTATATTCACATAGGCTAATAGAAACACAACATGTGGTAGGTGTATTTGTCTTACAATGAACCACACCTTAACGTAAAACATCTTGAGACTTTTCATTTTTCTCTCGTTTGAGAAGTACCCCTTTCGATTCCTCTTCTGACTTCTCTCCCGATTCTTCCTCTCTTCTGCTTATCATCTCCCTGATTCTACCTCTCTTTTTTTCGTTCTATTCTTCCGTTTCTTCTTTCCCGTTATGATTAGCCGGAACGTGTTTTTGCTATTCCTGTTCTGCTTTTCCCGTTTGATTGAGTAGTGGTTAACTAGAATTTGCCAATTGCAACGAACCTGCATATCTACCATGGTAATTTTTTTAGGTTATTTGGATTAAGTGACACCGAGTGTAATTTGTGAACCAGAGTGTTCCAAACTAGATATGAACCTGCGTAAATGCTATTTTTTTTTTTTTACAAAAAGAATTTTTTTGTCTGCACGCAATGCCAAGACTACTTTTCCCCTTCTTTTATGCTTTCATTTAATTTTTTTAAAGTGTGCTACATCAACCTGATAAAACTTTTCGTGTTTGGTCTCTCTAATCATTGTTTTTGGCTATATTTTTTTCATGGTGGTGTAGAACTCGGTGGTAAAAAGGTTTATTTGGAAACATAAATCAGAATTTTTTTTTGCTAGGGGGTTTCGAAATCAGAATCTTTCTTTGCAAGGGAGGTTTCAAAATCACAATTTTCTCATTTACCAAACAACATTTATCTAACCTCTGATTTCACATTTACCAAATCATTTTGAATCAAATGCTCATTATTTTTCACATTTTCTAAGCAACCAAATAGAAATTATTGTTTGAAAAACATTTATCTAAGATTCTTGAAGGCCGATGGGATAATTTTTTCAGAGAGAGACAAGGGAGGGTGTGGGGGATAGAGAAGATAAAATTGGAGAAGAGAGGAGTTTTGGTATTGGGCGTCAACTTGAAAAGTAATAATCTGCTATATGCATTTCTATTCACAATATTATTGAAATTCATGCGTGGCATGTTGTTATTAGCTGGTGTAAAAAACAACTTCACACCCGACCGGCTCCAAGTACTTCTCTTTCAATATTATTAGAGCATCTCGTTTTAGCGGCAAATCTGAGCCAGCCCAACAGAACCGCGGATAAGCTAAGCCCAAACCGGGTAATATCAGTCCATTATGAAGAAGATAAGTTCTGGGTCATGTTACCATTGGATCCGGCCCGGAACTAGATATATTTTGGGTCATATTGCCATTGATACTGGGCCTACTGGGGGACAAACGAAAGCTCCCCGATCCCTTCCCAGCTAGCTAATAATTCGAAACATGTACTGAATTGTACTGCTAAATCAGTATGTACTATCTCATGAAATTAGTCTTGTACTGTAAAATACAAAACCTATATAAATTACTCATTATGGCACCATCGACACTCTCAAATCATAATTTCATCGATCTGCACGATTCATGGTTACCGGCCGATCGCTCCTTCCTCGTAAGGTCTTGTCCTTCCCCCTTTCCTTATCTGGGATTGCCTGTTCTCGACGCATCTCCATCCACTTTTTTCCATTATTGTTCTCCATGTTTTCTCTAGATAATACTACCATTTTCTATTTTTCTGTTTACACGAATTATTGCATCTCACAGGTCACACATGGCACCACCGAAAGGTCAACTGTAGATTTAGGTTAGACTACTAGTGTTCGGAGTGAATAAGCTGTTTCTTTTTCTTTCTGCAAGAATGTGAATATGAAATTTGCATCCATCGGTGTGCAATTTTCACAATTTTACAGTGATTTTCCATTTCCAATTCCAATTCCACCTACTACCTCCTTTTTGACCTTTGAATTCTAGTACCATGGTAATTAATCACACACCAACCACATCCTGACGAACGATTCAAGACTTTAAGCTTGCGATGTGGAAAGGGTAACTTGAAAAGGGACTGGACAAGCAATTATTGTCATAAAAGAAAAGATATTAGGGAGACAGATCAATGTCATCCAACGTGTGTCCCATGTGTAGATGTTTGCCACGTTTCAGATGCCCCCTTTTTTTCTCGTTTAATGCTTGACATAATTCTGGGTGTATCTCCTGTTGTTTTAGCGCATGCAGGTTCAGGCAAATTAAGTAGCAAGAATAAGCACGGGACAGATGATTAAGAAGTTGAACACTAGTTGGGTTTGAGAAATGTCAGTTGAATGTTAAGGGAGAAATCAAACATCTGTATATATTTGGTCAATTTCTAGATCATCGATTTCCAAATTCTAAACTAAAGGGGCCAATTTCAAAAGATATTTTCTCTCTCTGGAATACCGTCTGCCGTCTGCCGTCTGCTACCAGCGTGGTGGAAAAATACAAGCCCTTTTGAGTGTCTTTGACCAACATTTACTGGAATAGTGAACACCTTTTCAATTTCCACCACATATATCGTAGATATCCCTTTCTCGCACGTGACAATCCTAGTACGTACTCATCACATGGTTCAATGTATGTATCTATCCGGATCACAACACCTCTGAGGACGCGTTAATCAGAGCGGCCAGGCTGGGGTGGGGGGGACCAAAAACACGTTTTTGATGATGTGATGCACGCACTTACGGAACGACGTACAATTTTAGGTTTATTTTCTTTTCACAATTCTTTTTATTTAATTATTACAATTTTTTTAAATTTTTATAAAAAAATAATTTAATTTTTTCAAATTATAAAATAAAAATAATATTAAAAAATATTTTTTTTAATTTTTAATTTTAATCTCAACTCATTTTATCTGTAAAATCAAACAAGACCTTATAGCTAGTGGGTCTAAGAATTTTTTATAATTCAAAATCTCCCCTATTTTTTTTTTATCAAATTTTTATGTAGATAGAAGAAAGTTATAAACCTTACATGCTTTTCAAAAATCTTTAAAATTTGTATCTAAAATGTGTTTCTCTAAATCTTTCGTATATGATCTAAAATTTTATTTAATCTTTATATATTATGTATTTACAATGTTATGGTCCCTTCAAAATTAACTTCTTTGGCTCCAATAATTCTTTCAATTTGATAGATATATATATATACTAGCAGTGAATTTACGTGCGATGCACGTTTGCCCTGTATTAAATTATTCTAAAATATAAACATCTAGTGTAGAAGAAAAGAGTCTAAAAGGACTAAATATTACATAATTGTTTTTTTGTTACTGAAAGTAAAGTCTGAAACTGCTAAATATTACATAATTGTTTCTTTCGTTGCTGAAAGTAGAGTCTAAAACGACTAAATATTACATAATTGTTTCTTTCGTTACTGAAAGTAAAGTCTGAAACTGCTAAATATTATATAATTGTTTCTTTCGTTATTGAAAGTAAAGTTTGCTGGTTATGGATTCAAAGTGGTGTGTTCTCGTCATTTACAGCATTTATGGAGAGAACATTGAAGTTTTTGTGACGTTGTTTTTGGAGTTGATCCAAATCTGCACCCAATTGTATGATCCATTTTTTGGTTGAACATAATTTTGCAATATTTTGGATATACGGTAAATGTTCCTGTATGGTGAATAAATATAATGTAAAAGATATTTTTGATAACTTTCTATTTGAATATCTAAGATTAAATGTTTTTAAAATACAAATTGGAATATGAATAAGTTGGTTACCTTTCCTGTATGTTCCATTAGTTCGATTGCTGTGCAACCCAGAGCTTCTTCTGCAATTTGACCGAACATGACAGCCCCAAGTCGTCCATTACCATCGTCAACTTCGATGTAAGCTCGACAGCTATATAAACAAACTATATTTTTTAGTCTGAATGATTAAGTAATAATTTAAATATAACATAAAATTGATTAAAGAAACATTTACGACGTAAAATATGAATATAACATATATACCGTGGTTGTGCATTGCTCATGTATTTGCAATGATAACATTGAAATTTTTCATTTTGCTCATATCCAGTCCCCTTCTTACACCCAATGCAGGACATGTAGAAGAATATTTGATGGAGATCAACCACACAAATAGTTGCTTTAATCCAAAATTTTGCTTTCTGCATTAATTTTGGAACAGATATATGTTTTTAATGGTTGTAAATAGTATGTAGCCTTAAGATAAGGTTATATTTATTTTGAAAAGGCATGTGTAAAATTTTTAGAAGGCAATATATATAAAGAAAAAAAAGTTTAAGAAGACCGTAGAATTGTACCGTCATTGGTTGTAGTGATTTAAGAAAACCAGCAAGATCATCAAGCTTAATTATGTCTTTCATGTCAACATTTGATGTCGATGCTGATGCTGATGCCGTTGTATGATGTAGATTTTTTTCGACGATTTCTTCAAGCAGTGCATGATTAAGCATCGTCCTAAATATTTTTAGAATAATTTAAAATGAATGAGAGAAATCATGGAGGAAAAGATATAAAAGAAAAAACAATTTTAGAGCTAGTTGATGAATATATATTTTGAAGAATTACCATTGACATAATGGAGTTGCAGCAGGGATGACAGGATTTAAGGTAAATACGCTTGTCGGTTGAGATGAAAGAGAAAGACCTATATTATAAAGAAAAAAAATTTGTTAGTAGATAATAACATTCTATTTTTAATAAATGTTGATATTATAAGTTGTGTAATATACCATTGTATGAACCGACTTTTAAACGTGTTGCGAGTAGAGTTGGCTTAGCTTCAATAATATCAGAGATTGCTCGGCATTCACCGTCTACAAATCGACTCCACATAGTTAACCATATCGGCATCAAGCTGTAAAATTTAGGATAAAGTATTTAAAAGTGTAGTATGATGAAATAATATTGAAAACAAGGTAGTTAAAGAATTTATTAATATCACATATATAGTTGAGAAATCTTCTTTACCTCTGGTCGATAACATATATTTCTTGAATTTTTGTTGGCCCATGTATTGAGGTAATTTCTCTGGGAGGTTTCATGTATATTGCGATCGCCAGAATAGCTGTTCAATTATGTTGAATTTTTTTTTTTTGTGAAAACTGAATAAGAGTATTAAGAAGTATGTTAAATATATTGATGTGATATTTACCTATTTCAGTTCCAGTGTTTTTGTAGTCATGCAGATTGGTGAATGGGATAATATCATATTCTGGTGGTTGTAATTCCACTTCGTCATCTGGAATGTTTTCGATGATTGTTCTTGAATTTAAGATCCACTGGTATTCATGTGCTTCAATTCTATGCTTGGGATCTAAAGGCTTAACATAAGCATTACTGATGTAGTAAGACCGGAATATGTGTAACATGTCATTACGTAGGTCTATATCTTTGCCGAAAATTGTTGCTTGTAGTCGGTTGCCCTGCATAATATTGCATAAGTAAATAGTTATTTGCATTCAATTGATTAGAAAATAGTACTTATTAAATATATATATAAGATTTAATTTAAAAATATAGTTAGAATGAATCTATGTTGTAAGGGGAAAACATATATATTTTGAATATATCATGTGAAAGAATACAATGTAAACATTAAGTATGTTCTTGCAAGTATGATATTGATGTCAATGTGTTACCTCAGGGTCTATCAATGTCAGATTTTGATATTTTGTTGGTGAATGTTGTGCAGTACGTTTGGGTGATTTGTCTGACACAATCATCTTGATGCTCCAATTTCTTGTACTTGGAGTAATGTTTTTGATTGATGTATAGACAGTCCGCATGTTGAAGCCTACATATGAATTAAAAGAAAGAAATATTAGTCCAAACAATTGAATTTAAATAAAACAATTTTAATAAAAGAATAATAAGAAGTTGTGAAAATTACATAGTGGAAAAACAAATTGTATTTAATTGAGAGGTATATATTGAAATTTGATTACTCACAGAAGTTTATGATGGATATGCTAGTGTTAGTAATTCTCTATAAACAATATTATTTGTTTCAGCTTCTTCACAATCATGAGTTGACACTGGTCTTATAAGAACTTTTACTGAAGCAGAAGTTTTGGCTCTTGACAGTGCTACATATAGTTGGCCATGACAAAATACAGGTTGAGGCAAGTATACACCAACAAAATCTAATGTCTGCCCTTGTGCTTTATTTATTGTCATCGCAAAACTTAATCTGATAGGAAATTGTGTTCTTTTGAATGGAAAACCACTATTATCGTCTGCATTTGGCAAGAAAGGAATCCTTGGTATGAAAACTCTTTTTCCGGTGTGGTGACCAACTGCAATTTCAGCATCAATGATATTTCGTTCAAAGTTGCGACAAATAAGACGTGTTCCATTGCATAAACCTTCTGAAGGATTGACATTTCTGAGTAACATGATAGGACAATTTTTTTTTAGTAATAATTCATGGGGTGGAAGTCCATTTGGTGTTAATGTGTTTAAGAAATCCTCCATGATGCCTTGTTCTGATGTATCAATCGTTTCATCGAAGCTATAGTATTGTGTAACTGTACCAGGAAATCTTTGAATAAGTATTGTATTTATCTCATCGACGGAGTTGTTCTTTGGTGTCAATATAGCTCGATTTGTCATTTCGGATAAATTTTCTGAATAACTGCCAATATCCTGGAAGACTGCATCGATCAGATCATCTAAAGACTCCACATCATTTTTGTAAGGAATGAGCATTTCACTGGGAATTTTGATCTTATTCTCAATTGTGATTGGTGTTGTTCCATTTCCGACCTGAAGTAAATAATTTGAGAAGTTTGGATCGAATCTTGCTCGCATATTTTCACTTAAACTAATCTTAGTTAAAGTGGACCACAAATATGACGATGCTAAACTGGCATTAACTTCTTCTTGTCTTGTGCCTTTACGAATCACTGGTAAGACTTGACGAAAATCTCCACCGAATACGATAATTTTTCCACCAAATGGTAATCTTGAATCAGTTATGTCTCGTAACATTTTATCCAATGCTTGCATACATTCTTTTCTAGACATAGGTGCTTCATCCCATATGATTAACTTTGCAAGACGTAACAATTTGGCAAGAGCACCTTGTTTGCTTACACAACAAGTACTATTTTTGTCAAGATCTAATGGAATTTTGAAGCGTGAATGTGCTGTTCGACCCCCAGGTAAAATAGATGCAGCAACACCAGACGATGCAGTTGCAAGAGCAATTAAGTTTCTTGATCTCACTGTAGCGAGAAGTGCTTTATATAAGAATGTTTTCCCTGTTCCACCAGGACCATCAATGAAGAATGCAGCAGATTCATTTAGAAGGACTTTCTGTAAAATTGATTCATATGCATGTTGTTGTTCAGGATTAAGACTCATCGAAGCCATAAGATCTTCTTCTGGTATCAAAACTGCAAATTCATCATTTATTTCCCTAGATTCAGTTTCATTCTGATCAAAAGAAACATCATGTTCTATTAAATGGAACATGTTTATGTCTTTTCCCATCGATTCAAGTGTAGAAGAGATGCTTCGTAAGACTTTTGTCCTAATATCTGCTGATGTTGCAACACTTGTTTGGAAATCGCTTGACATATCTTGTTCAAAGTATTCCCAAAGTTCTCTAGGATTTGTTGGGTTACAATATACTAAAATTGTTGCAAATAACCGTCTTAAACTGTGTGGTATTTGGTATAAGGAAGCCTCTTGCATACAATCTTGCAAACTGGTATCTCTTTGTAACAAACCATGTAATGTAGCTGCTTCACGAAAGGTTGGTGCAGTGACATTGCCAACTGTTTTGATGTGGTCAAATGATAAAGGGCCTCTTATATGATTTAACAATATCCGTAAGTAATACCTTTCACCTTCGAATGGACTTGCTGTAACAATGCGGCCTATAACAGTTTTCTTCTTTCTTGGAGTCCATATTTTGTGTTGTTGATTCCAAACAAAAGCTTCAGGAAATTCTTTGTACAGTAGTCTTCGTGCATTTTCATTAGTTTGATTTGTTGAAAAAAATTCAGTCAACATTGATTTTGCCGTAAAATCAGATCTCAGAACATTGTTAAGGTCGTTATGTGCATGAAAAGCTACCAGATGTTGATCTTCAAGATGTAGATGTAAACTGTAAACTGATGGATACATTTCATTAAGAATAAAGCCATATATTCTCCACATGGCTTCTGGTGGAGCAATCCATCTAGCTGATTGAAATTGTTGGATTTCATCTATATCTTGGATGTTTTGTCCAGGAATCAAGTTGAAAGCAACACGATCATGACCTTTATAAATGTACTTATAAAGGTATTTGACTGCTTTGATTGTTGAGCAAATTTCTACATTCAAGTGACAATCAAATTTTGCGAGGAGATATGGATTATGTGGAACAACCCAACGGTTATCCAAATTTTTACCTCTGACTTTGACAGTTATTCCATTATCACAACGTCTGTACTGTGGGAAACAATCGATTCCAACAGTTGTGTTAGATGCAAAGCCTTTTGGAAAGTGGTTTTTACAACTGCCATTTGTTTTCATACACACATTGCTCGGATTTAGTACTCCACAGGGACCATGCATCATATGTCTTATTACTGCCTTGTGCAAATGTAAATTTCTTTCTTTGTCAGGTATTTCTGCTGATACAATTTCATCAAAAGATTCTGGAGCATAGATTTTCCAATCTCTTTGTAGTATGATCAAGAAATGTGCATGTGGTAGTCCTCTTTTCTGATGTTCAATGACATATACATATGCTGAAACTTTCCCAAATATCTCCCGTTTGAATAATTCATCCTTCAATTCTTCTAATTTTGCTCTAAAGATACGTGCAATCAAATCAGGACGATTTTGTGCTTCTTCTCGTGGACCCAACTCATCTAAGATTTCTTTCCAACTTGGGTTACATGTCATGGTTAGAAAGATGTCCGGTTTTCCAAAGCGTTGGACTAAAGCCATTGCTTCCATATATCTTTTGCGCATATCTCTTGGACCTCCAATAAAAGAAGAAGGCAGAATGATACGTTTACCAACTTTAGAAGCATTGCTTTCTCCAATTGATATACTGTCAACTATTCCTTGATACACTTCAGATCGAATCTCTTGTTGCTTATTACGAAAATAATCCAATCTTGATGTCTCAATTTTTACGTACATATCAACAACAAACTGCTGCAGTAAACGTCCCGAGAGCAACAAAATAGATTTTATATTTTTCCTAATTTGAAGTTTGTAGCAATAGTACTCGCGGCATGAAACGACCTGTTGTTTTCTATTCTTTTTCAGCACTGTAAGATGATAAATTTAACAAATTAGAAATATAATATTGTTATATTAGAATAATTAAAAGTTAAAAGAAAATTAATTATTTTAACCTTCTTGTTCCTTTATAAGCAGTTGTTCCGCTGATACTGATTGTTGAGGGTCAATTGTTGCTCTTGTTACTCGTTGTGGTAGTCTTTCCCCTTTCTTTACTCTTAATATTCCTTGGTGCCAACCAGTATCACTAAAAGGAAATAACAATGGATATTGCAGTGGATCATAACAGCCAAAATAGTATTGGACTATATGACTTCCACCTGCATGATTGAATACCACAATATTTCGTCCTTTTAAATGTTCTGAATCATCATCTTCAATCCAAATGACTGCTACTTGGGAAGCTGACGGTGTGTTAAAAACACGCTGATCCAAACCCGCATCTGATCGAATATGGATTTTGTGATTTTCTAAATTGGGCAAATCCCCAAGACTTCGAAAGAATGTTGAGTATGGATTAACATGAAGAATATCCATTAGTTGAGCAACAGTTGATGAATCCAATCTTTCGATGTCATAAACACGATTGTCTAATTCATGTTCGGTATCATAAAAATATAGTTGTAGATATGAAGGATGTCCATCCAAAGGAACCAAGTCATTAATGTAATGATAAATTTGACCTTGAGCTCGAAATGTATAAATACCTCTGTTTCTTCTACACAAATCTTTATCAAATTTAACTCCAAATGATGTAAAAGCAAATTTGTTGTTGTATGTGCGAACATACGTAAGAAAGTTGACAGATTCAACTGTATTAGAAGTAAACAAATGGTAAAGTTGGTCTGGAACATCATTTGTAGTTAAAGAGATTGTTCCATCGGCACAACAAAAACCCTTCGTTTCATGTTGAAATCTCTTTGCTTCACAAAATCTACAGAATGGAACTGATGATAAGAAAGTTGCCTCAAATGGCACTGTTTGTAATATTTTCCTATGACCAGCTGATTGTTGATGCTGATTTCCTATGGAGGAAAAATGAACCATAGAATTAAGGTAAATTCTTAAAGTTGCTATAATTTCTAATAAAGGTATCGTTGAATGAAACTGTATATAAGGGAGGAAAAAAAGGAGAAGAAGTACGACTTAATTTTATATATCTTTCTTACCCTGAGAATTTGTTAACAACCTTGTGTCAAAGTTGGGTTGGCATTGAGGAAGGGAATGTGCCTATTTAATAAAGAATTAAGTATGTTGAATAAAAAAGAATAAAATGATTGATGGGAAAGTACGGTTAGAATAAAGGAAATACAATAAACCTGTTCGATTTGGAGAGAACCAGATGTATGTACATTTTCTGTACATGTATTTGTTGCCCCAAGTGTTAAAGATATTGTGGTATCGTCCAAAGAAAGAGGTTCTGTTGACATAATTTCAACTGTGTTTATTTCCTGATAGGGAGCTCCGGAACTACCAACGGAAGATATATCACTGGTTCCAGCATCAGCACGAAAAGTGCGTTGTCTTTTTGTACAATATGGCCTGACGTCTTCATTATTGTGTATGAATTCTATATGATCTCCCAACACATTTGTTTCATTATGAACGATTCGTTGGGAGAAAAATTGTTCTTCATGTTGAGTAGTATCATTCGTAGAGTTCCTTTGTTGAAGATATCTTTCTTTCTTTTTTTGTCGTACATGTTCTTTTTCTTCTAAAGAAAGAGTCTCATGTAAATTGTGTATCTTAGGATGTTTTGCAGCACCTTGGGAATTATTTTAAACAAAGATTAAAGTAAGAATAATATGAAATAAATAATTGATTATATGATGTTAAATTTGTATTGATTTATTAATATAAACTTACCACTTTTCATTTATACATGGAATGAAAGAACTCTTGTCGATAACTGGATAAAAGAAAAACTTATAATAATGCAAAATCAAAAACTTTTTCAATTTAAGTATATATTTGAACAAAATTAAATCATCTATTGAAAGAGATATATTTGTAGCATCGTTGGTTACCTTGGTAGTCTCAGAAAAAGACTAAAAAAATCCAATCAATTCAGCAAATTCAACGAAACTGCAAAAAATGGAGAATGAAAATTAGAAATGAATAACCAATAGGTATAGAAATTATATGACTGTTATAGCATGAATTGCAGATGAAGAAAGTAGAAATTAAAAACTCACAATTAAATCAATTATTTAAACGAATAAAAAGAAACAACAAATTTTGAAATCCATAAAAATGTTATATTTTGTTTGCAAGTTTTTATATATATTTCTTTTATTATTTGTATTTTTTGTCTGATTTGGGGAAGCCAACTTTTTCCCTTCCTCTTATAAATAAATCTTGTTTTTAAAAATTTCAACATGTTAATAATTGAATATGTATAATTATATGGGTAAAATTCTAAGTATTGATTTGAGTATTTACATATAGAATTGTTTGTTGGTAAAATTTTATGAGCAAGTTTATAGCAATTCTGTAAATTTTTTTTTTTTTGATAAATACGCATATATAACTAATAAGATATAACATTTAATTATGTTAAAACGTTAGTTTATAAGTTTATAATTTTAAGAAATCGATATGATTTGATGATAAAAATAAACTTAAAGAGCAAAAGAATGTCAAATTTTATAAAATTAAATTATATAATTATATTGATTGATTCAATTAATTTATTGTATATTGTGTAATAAGAATAAATTCTAAGGTTTTTAAATGAAATATATATAGCAAAAGGAAAAAAAATTGCTTAGTAGTAAGATAATAGTAAAAGAGGTATAATTATAGAATTATAATTTAAAAATATTTTAATTTGATAATATTTTTTATTTAATTGTTATATCTCATTTCTTAAAATCCAATAAGTATTTAATCTAAAATTACATCTCTATTATTCACAAAATTTTTATTTCATTTTATTTTTCAAGCATCTTTTAGAATATAAGTTTATGCAGAATATTATTTTTAATGAGTATGTACTTTATTTTATTAAATTCTTTAATTGAAATTTCAATTTTTAAAATTTACAATATTTCAATAATTGATTATATATAATTATATAAGTAAGACTGTAAATATTGATGTAATTTTTCTAATGGCAAATGTATTTTGTTTATTTTGGAATTATAAAAGAAATAAACTTATAGTTTAAAGTCAATTAAGACAGGTAGAACTAATTGTTTATTTTGGAATTATAATAGATTCTCTTTTATATAGAAGTTGCTATATTTGCAAAATACTCTAGATAATCTAGAGTGGAAGATTTCAGAAAAAATCTTCTTAAAATGTAGTACTATTTTTAAATTAATTCGAAATATTTAATCTATTTAATCTATATTTACAATAGAAATAAATTTTATTATTTACAAACTTTATTATCAATATTCATAAAATTTTTATTTTGTTTGAGTTTTGAAGCATTTTTTAAAATACAAGTTTATGCATAATATTATTTTCATTGAATATGTACTCTATTTTATCAAATTCTTTAATTGAATTTTGAATTTTTAAAGATTTCAACATTTTAATAATTAATTATGTATAATTATATGGGTAAAATTCTAAGTATTGATGTAAGTATTTACATATAGAACTAAATTTGTTGGTAAAATTTTATGAATAATTTTATAGCAATTTTGTTAAAATTTTTTTTTTGATAAATATGCATATATAACTAATAAGATATAACATGTAATTATGTCGGAACGTTAATTTATAAGTTTATAACTTCAAGAAATTGATATTACTTGATGATAAAAATAAACTCAAAGAGCAAAAAAATGTTAAATTTTATAAAATTAAATTTATTTTTAATTAAATTATATAATTATATTGATTGATTCAATTAATTTTATTGTATATTATGTAATAAGAATAAATTCTGAAGTTTTTAATTGAAATATAAATACCAAAACGAAAAAAAAAATTGCTTAATAGTAAGATAATACTAAAAGAGGTATAATTATAGAATTATAATTTAAAAATATTTTAATTTGATAATATTTTTTATTTAACTGTTATATCTCATTTTTTAAAATTCAATAAGTGTTTAATCCAAAATTACATCTCTATTATTCACAAAATTTCTTATTAATATTCACAAAATTTTTATTTCATTTTATTTTTCAATAATTTTTTAGAGTATAATTTTATGCAGAATATTATTTTTAATGAGTACGTATTCTATTTTATTAAATTCTTTTTTAAAATTTTCAATATTTTAATAATTGATTACATGTAATTATATAAGGAAGACTGTAAATATTGATGTAAGTTATTCAATAAATAACATTAAATAAATGACTTAAAAGATTTTAAAATCAGAGAAAAAAATAGATTATTCCAGTTATTAATTTATAATATGAAACTAAAAAGTTAAAGGATTCATACTTTTGACACTTTTATAAATAGCTAGTTGTTGGGATATCTTGTTTCCACTTTCAACTTCACAGAGTTCAACCTATATAAAAAATTCAACAATATAATATTCTAGTAAGGACAAAAGCAAAGTTGTAAAGAAAAAAAAAAAAGAATTTACTGTTATTTAATGTTTTCAGATGAAAACTTGTAAAATATTAAAACATATAAAATCGATTTTAACTCATTTTGCAGGAAGAAATTTTTCTTCCCAAATTTTCTCTCTCCTAGGCGATTATCCGCGCGGCTTCTTCTCCTCCAGCGCAGCTCGGCGCCGCCGAGCCCCGGCCATGATCACCGCCACCACCGGCGTGTTCCCCTCACGCCGACGAGCATCCCTGCCACCACCAATGTTTCCCACGCGCAGCCATGGTTCTCCTCCGTGGAAAGAGAACCGAAATGGGTTTCTCCCATTTGTGTGAGATAGCGCCGCCGTACGCGGCCACCGACGCTGACGACCACCATCGAGGAGTCCCCCTCAAGGCGGCGACCAACCCAGCCACCGTCGAAGTCCCCCACGCGCAACCGTCGATGTCCCACACGGACACCGAACCAAAATGGGTTTCACCCATTTATGTGAGCTACAGCCGCCGTACACGGCCACGGAAGCTGACGACCACCATCGAGGAGTCCCCCTCAAGGCGGCGACCAACCCAGCCACCGTCGAAGTCCCCCACGCGCAGCCCTCGATCTCCCCCACGGACACCGAACCAAAATGGGTTTCACCCATTTGTGTCATGTTACGCCGCCGTACGTGGCCACCGAACCTCACGACCACCACCGAGGAGTCTCCCTCAAGGCGGCGACCATCCCAGCCACCATCGAAGTCCCCCACGCGCAGCCCTCTCTCTCCCCCACGGAAACCGAACCGAAATGGGTTTCACCCATTTGTTCACCGATTCTGCGGCCGTAGGCAGCCACCCAAGCCACCGCACCTCCACCAGTTGACACCGACGACAACCTCTAGCAGAGCCACCCACCACGAGGTTCCGTTTGCCTCTCCATCGCACACTTTTTTATCAGAAGAGAATTGCGTACCAACGGTGAGAAGAAATCTCACGGAAATTTTTTTTTCTTCCTCGAGTTGAGTTTGAGAATTGTTCTGTAAATTGTGTAGTTGAGTTTGAGAATTGTTATGTAAATCTGAATTTGAAGTGTGTAGATTAGATATTTTATCATTTGAGATATTTTGATTGTTCAGATCATGCTAACTGAACGAAGAAGGGAACAAAATTTTCGAATGCAACGAGAAAGAACAGAGAAAGAACAACGAGAAACTGGATGAAACACTGTTCACTACTGTAGATCTTATACATGCTTTTAAGTATTAAGAAGATATATATATTCTAGTAAATTTTAAAACTAAAATTAAATTTATAAAAATAATAAACTTATTAATAATATACAAGCCCTTTGAGTCTTTGACCAACATTACTTGAATAGTGAATACATTTTCGATTTCCACCACATATATCGTAGATGTCCCTCTCCCGCGCGTGACAACCCTAGTACGTACACATCACATGATTCACATGTACATATCAATCCGGATCACAACACCACTGAGGGCGCGTTAATCGATCAGGCCGGCGAGGTTGGGGGGGACCCGGCGGCCTTCCCACTTCGCACCAAATATCTGGTAAAAAACAAAAAATTCCAAGGGTTTTTCGTCCGTTTTTAATGATGCATGCACTTACGGAACAACCTGCAACTTATAGCTAGTGGGGTCCAGGGATTTTTTATAATTCAAAATCTGCCCTATTTTTTTTCTCAAATTCTTCTGTAGATAGAAGAAAGTTATAAACCTTACATGCTTTTCAAAATTTTTTAAAATTTGTATATACATAGAAATTTCTTTCTCTAAACTTTTCGTATATGATCTAAAATTTTATTTAATTTTTATATATTAGGTATTTACAATGGTATGATCCCTTCAAAATTAATTTCTTTGCCTCCAATAATTCTTTCAATTTGATGGATATATAAATTCTAGAAAAGTTTACACCTAAAAATAAATTTTTAAGAATAATAAATTTATTAATATGGATCTCAAATTTCTTGATTATACCATATTGAAGTCAAAGTTAAACAGTAGAAGAATAATTGAAGGTTGATCTTTTATATTGAAAAATTAGATGAGAAATTTTATCTGTTAGATTTTATGAAACAAGAAAATATTATTCCAAGAAAGATGACGTATATAAGAAATCAAAAGGGAATACAAAGTTGTGCTTTTTAGAATTTTATTTTATCATTTATACGACAAATTATAAATATTTTTCTTTAGAATGAAAGCTCTCTGTTTTTGTTTTTTTTTTTTAAATAGATGATTTTATTGATACGTAACTTTAATACATGGGTGGCTCTATAGCTACTGCTAGAACTTTGCCAGTTCATTTTACTTTTTTACATGTATTTTTTTTACATTTTTAAATATTTTTTTAAAAAATATTTATAATATTATTAAAAAATATTTACTTAATCATTAAATAAATAAATAAAACCTCGCAGGAGGTACCAGTGAAAATAGCAGCATTTTCTTTTATATATATATTAATGATTCTGTAAAATTTTAAGATATATTTATTTTTTACTTTACATAAATGTTACGAATTAGAAAAAGTGAACCCACAGAAAAATGTCTGGTTCAAACAGCTTTACTTTTATTTTTTGGTTTTGTCTGCTTCGAAGAATAGACAATGCCTGAGCATATTCTGAATGACCATTTTATTCTTTTTTTGTTTTTGTTTTTCACCCTTGAATGCCCATCGAGAAAATTCTTGCTATCTTTTATTATAAAAGCAAGAAGGTCCCTGTTATGCTTTACCTTCACAGTTCACACAACAACTTGCACATGGCTTCTTTCTTGGCTTCCTCCTCCCACCCTAGAAGCACCAACAGGTGGCTGCCACCACGACCATTAGCACCCCCTCTTTCTCTCCCTGTTTTCCTAGAAATACACAACTTTCTAAACTTGGAAAGCAATACCACCACCTTACTACTAGAGTGGCATGCAGAGCTACAAATGGTGACCAACACAATATTAATAATGGACAAAATCCTCATGGGAAGTTCGATAGAAGAGATGTACTCCTTGGCCTCGGAGGCATGTATGGTGCTGCCAATCTCTGCAATGACCCGTTTGCGCTGGCAGATCCGGTATCCGCGCCGGACTTAACAAAGTGTAGCGAGGCAGACCTTCCAGCAGGCGCACTTCCAGTCAATTGCTGCCCACCGACATCCAAGACGATCAAAGACTTTGTTTTACCTAGCCAAAGCTCTCCCTTACGTGTTAGGCCTGCCGCTCATTTGGTTGACAAGGATTACATAGCCAAATATAACAAAGGCATTGAGCTCATGAAGTCCCTCCCGGCTGATGACCCGCGTAGTTTCACCCAACAAGCTAATGTCCACTGCGCCTACTGCGACGGGGCTTACTCACAAGTCGGTTTTCCAGACTTGGAGCTCCAAATTCACGATTGTTGGCTCTTCTTTCCATTCCATCGCTACTATGTGTACTTCTTCGAGAAAATATTGGGCAAGTTGCTTGGCGATACCACCTTTGCCTTGCCATACTGGAACTGGGACTCCCCTCCTGGCATGCAATTGCCATCCTTGTATGCTATCTCCAACTCAGCACTCTATGACCCTCTGCGCAACTCCAAACACCAGCCACCGACCATAATTGATCTTGACTACGGCGATACCGACCAGTCAACGACAAAAGCAGATCAAATCTCTAGCAACCTCAAAATCATGTACCGGCAGATGGTGTCCGGCGCCAAGAACCCTACGCTATTTTTCGGCAGCCCTTTTCGGGCTGGGGATGAGCCTGACCCAGGTGCTGGCACAATCGAGACCACTCCCCACAATAATGTCCACCTATGGACCGGTGACGACACCCAACCTAATATCGAGAACATGGGGACCTTCTACTCGGCCGGTAGAGATCCAATCTTTTTCGCTCACCATTCCAATGTGGACCGAATGTGGACCATATGGAAAACATTAGGAGGGAAACGAAAAGATATCACAGACCCAGATTGGTTGAACTCCTCATTTTTCTTCTATGATGAAAATGCAGATCCTGTTCGTGTTAAGGTTAAGGATTGCCTTGATAACACTAAGCTGAGATATGTTTATCAAGATGTGGAGATTCCATGGCTAAAGACCAAGCCGACACCTCGTAAATCTAAGGTTAAGAAAGTAGCGAAAGCTTATCCTGTCGGATATGGTGGTGTAGCACAAGCGGCTGAAACATCAAGCGTTAAGTTTCCGATTGTTTTGGACAAGGTGATAAGTACTGTTGTCGCTAGGCCCAAGAAATCGAGGAGCAAGAAAGAAAAGGACGAGGAGGAAGAAGTTTTAGTGATTGAGGGCATTGAGGTTGAGAGAGATATTCCAGTGAAGTTTGATGTTTTTATCAACGACGAGGATGACGCACCAACCGGGCCGGGAAACACGGAGTACGCAGGAAGCTTTGTCAGCGTGCCGCAGCAGAAGCGGGCGAAGAAGAAGAAAACTTACCTGAGGATAGGAATCTCTGAGTTGTTGGAAGAATTGGGAGCTGAAGATGATGACTCCGTGGTGGTGACTTTGGTACCCCGGTTCGGAAAAGGGCAGGCCACCATTGGTGGGATCAAGATTGTGTTTTTTGGTTGAACTTAATTAGAAATTGTTTGCGGTCGTCCTTGTATTATCGGCCAATATTATGGGCAAATTACTGAAAATAATTTAATGGTTCGGTCGCACCTTTTCATATTTAATTTGCATTTTTTTTTTCTTTTTCTTCGTTCTTCCTAAGGTGGTTGTGATCAAATGAATCAAACAAGCAAGGTGCTATAATATGTATGGAGTAAGGATTAAAAACGTGTTTTTACATTTGGAACGATTTTCTTAAATATCGCTACCATCATCTAACGAAATGAATACATGATTTACCTAATTATATATCTAGATCTGATCTGCAGGTGTTACGTTTAACCAAGTAATTGTAATTCACTCATTTGGTCAACTGAAACTGAAACTGAAACTGGAATGGTAGGGTCTGACAACAACTTAACGTAGATAGACGAGGATAAGAAAACCACTTCTAAGGAAATCTCAAGCAACCTTATCCAAAATCTCAGACTCTCTGAGATATCTATTTTTCTATAAGATTCGGATGCAAGAACTCCCCCTTAATGGCCATCCATCAAACTATTAATAAAGTAGAAAATAGATGTATGGCTGGTTGGTTATCTTTCCCCCATACCTAAGCCACTTTTGACTTTTACGCCTAATTTGTTTTTGAAAAATTGAGATAAAAATTAAATAAAATATTATTATAATATATATTTTTAATATTATTATTATTATTTAAAAATTTAAAAAACTTGAATTAATTATTTTATTACATAGAAATTTAAAAAAATTATAATAATAAGATGATATATATTTAAAAATGTTATTACAAAAAATAATTAGCTCTTGTCTTCAAATAAGAGTAATGATATATCCAATCATAGATTATATAATTGTAACGCACTATTTTTGAAAAAAGTAAATTATATTATTAAAAAGTTAATATTCTCACATGAATCTTATATTTATTTATTTTTTTAAATATGTGCGTCCGCTTATTTTTTATAATTATAAATATTATTTCTCTTATATTAATATAGAAGTTACGCTCTCTTTCTCTCTTTATATATATATATATATATATATATATATATATATATATTGGATCTCTAATGTAGTGACAATGCTATGTTAGAATATTAAAAATATTTTAAATAATCTATAAATGGTAGTGAGAATAATAGTAAAATAATAAGAGAATATCTAAAAAAACAAATGGTTGTGTTACATATCCTAAGTCTAATATCTTGCATACGTTTTATTATTTTAAAATTACCAAGTAATTGTTATACTTGGATTGACTGATTTTGAAGAAATATAAACCACGGCAGATTTTCCAGTACGAGAATTTGATGAGTGTCTTGAAGGGGAAATGAAGAGCAGGGGAAGGGGTGTTGGGCAGGAGATAAAGTTGTTTATTTATTTATTTTTTATTTTTAAAATAAAACTTTAAAACATGCGGCATGCTACATATAGTGGGAAGTTTAAACGGGATATTTGAGCGGTAACTGTAGCACTATCTAAAAGCAAAAGATGGTTTGGCCTAATTTGTTATGAATGATGCGACAGGCACGGACCAGTACTGGCAATGATGGCACTGTTCAGTACTAAGCTTGTCTCAACATTGACTTTTTATAATTACTAATTACTATATTCCGTGTTTCAAAACTCAGGCCAACTGCCAACCATTGTTCCTTTCAAAACTTAGATTTTAATTATATTATATAGTTTAGTAGGATTTAATGAAGTTACACTTAAGAACAGACTCTCCCAGGATGAGTTTCTTCCTTCTCTCTAGTAGTCTTCTCCTTTACAATCCCCACCTAACCACCCCTGATATTTCCTTATCCCTTTACTTCTTTCTCTATATTGCAATCCTAACAACCATTCCACAGCATCTCACCAACTTTCCCAACCTTCAATATGCAATAATAAAATCTTTGGCTTGGGATGATATCATCTTGGTCCCAGGCTTCAAAAACAGCCACAAAGAACTCCAACCATGCGCTTGTGGGTAAGTTGGTCTCTAACAAAACTCTAAACAAGCATATTTTCCATTCCATCATTTGTGCAGTCTGGAGTTTTGTTCCAGGTCTCATTATCGAAGATCTGGATACCAATACTTTCCTATTCACCTTCCCATCAACCATTGAAAATTGA
The DNA here is from genome assembly GCF_004785595.1 of Juglans microcarpa x Juglans regia. Classification (NCBI taxonomy): domain Eukaryota; kingdom Viridiplantae; phylum Streptophyta; class Magnoliopsida; order Fagales; family Juglandaceae; genus Juglans; species Juglans microcarpa x Juglans regia. The sequence continues at coordinate 5,118,268 of NC_054602.1, read as the reverse complement.
AGGGTTATCATATGGTTCTTAAAGAATGTCCTCCAGGCCTTGGTTTACAGGAAATTGACCTTACATTCTTAGCCTTCTGGATCCGTATCTGTGGACTACCCTTTGAGATGATGACAGAGGAAAGTGCTGAAAAAATAGACAAAAGTCTTGGGTAAGCTCATTGAAATAGATCAATCTTACCTTCCGCATATTTGTGTGAGGCCTTTCATGCGTATTAGGGTTGAAATAAATACAATGGAACCACTCTTTGAAGGATTCTCCTTACCTAGACTCAACAATAAACCTGCACAAATCTGTTTCAAATATGAACGACTCTATGAGTTATGTTATAGTTGTGGAAGATTGGGTCACATACAACAAGCTTGTCCTATTTTCACTAGCCCAGTAAAGGAGTCATGGTATGGTCAATGGATGAAGGCTGAATCATAAGACTCACGTCGTATTAGCAGCCATCAGCAAAGAACTGAAGAAATTACGAAAAATCAAACTCAGTGGATAACTTCTCTTGGGAATTTGAATCAAATCTCGTCTAGCTTAAATCCAGTGAGAATCAGAGAAACCTTGGGAAGATTCTGGGCAAAGCTTTAGCTCAACATTGAAGGAAAAAACCCAAGTCAAACATATGGGTAAGGGCAAAGTGATCATCATCAATACCAGTGAAGGAAACAGAAAGGAATTTTGCATTAAATCGTTGTTCTCAGAAGTGTCAATCACCAAACAACTCAACCAAGAAGGAGATATTGTTCACTATACGTTTCAACTCCCCCAAGCAAACAGTATTGATCCATGCATAAATTCATCATCTACATGTGGCACTGATCAATGACACCATTAGTCTGATATATTAAATGAAGGCAGCCATTTCATCACAATCAACAATCCTTTTCCCCCAACCCCGCAAACCTAACAAATGACATCATTTCCCCTTCCTCTCAAATCCCCCTTTCGGAGTCAACTGAAGCCAATGTTCCCTAAAGAAAATGTCTCACATGCCCTTCTTACCTGATGCAAACAAGGAAGATTTCAGCCTAACACCTATCAAGCCCAAAGTCAGTCCATCTCTCCTCACTCAAATCCTCTCTCAATTCCAAAACAATGAAGGCCTGGATGCTTTCTCAAAGCCCCTCGGGTAGGGCATGTATTGCATTCAATACCTTCCAGGTTAGCCTAGACCACTCATCCTCTCAAGCTCATCTCGCCCCCTACCCACATTCACTCATCCCGACTGATTCACCCCAGATTCAAAACCTAACCACCAAGAAGATGGCCTTTGCATTCTCAATCCCAACTCTCATCCCACAATCATCCAAAAAGACTTCTAAGAAGACGAAGGATTTCATTCTGGAAAAACTTACCCAACTGTTCCCTCACAAAAAATATTTTATTAGCTCAACAATCGCAATAGATACAAATGATACTGAAGCAGAAGAAAATGGAGCTCAGCAAACAGAAACTGCAACAATCAATCCTGAGGGGAAGTCAACAAAAAAAAGAGCAAGTCCAAGGGCAAAAAAGGACAGGGTTCATAGGAGGAACTTGAAGAAATCACAATCTGTCCGATACACTCCATTCCAAAATCAAGAACTGAAGGAATCGGGTAATAACGTTCAGACCCAAACCATGAATCTATTTTCCATAAATCCAAAGACCACCTGAGGTGGCAGGGTCCTCACTGCCACGAAAGAATCCATGAGGCTTATAGCATGGAATTGTGGAGGTATTGCCCGACCTTGTGCAATCAGATCCCTAATGGCCATCATCAAGATTCATAACCCCGAAGTTATTTTCCTTTCTTAAACTCTGTTAGCTACTAATGATACTATTTGCATTGTAAATATGTTGGGATTTTCATATTTTTAGTTTTGTCTGCTTCGAAGAATAGACAATGCATGATCATATTCAGAATGACCATTTTATTTTATTTTATTTTATTTTATTTTATTTGTTTCACCCTTGAATTCCTATCTAGAAAATTCTTGCTATCTTTTATTATAAAAGCAAGGTCCTTAATGCTTTGCCTTCACAGTTCACACAACAACTTGCACATGGCTTCTCCCTTGGCTTCCTCCTTCCCCCTTGGAAGCACCAGCATGGTGTCTGCCACCACGACCATTCGCACCCCCTCTTTCTCTCCCTGTTTTCCTAGAAATACACAAGTTTCTAAAGTCGGAAAGCAATACCACCATCTTACTACTAGAGTGGCATGCAGAGCTACAAATGGTGACCAACACAATATTAATAATGGACAAAATCCTCAAGGGAAGTTCGATAGAAGAGATGTACTCCTCGGCCTCGGAGGCATGTATGGTGCTGCCAATCTCTGCAATGACCCGTTTGCGTTGGCAGATCCGATATCCGCGCCGGACTTGACAAAGTGTAGCGAGGCAGACCTTCCAGAAGGCGCACTACCAGTCAATTGCTGCCCACCGGCATCCAAGAAGATCAAAGACTTTGTTTTACCTAGCCAAAACTCTCCCTTACGTGTTAGGCCTGCCGCTCATTTGGTTGATAAGGATTACATAGCCAAATATAACAAAGCCATTGAGCTCATGAAGTCCCTCCCAGCTGATGACCCGCGTAGTTTCACCCAACAAGCTAATGTCCACTGCGCCTACTGCGACGGGGCTTACACACAAGTCGGTTTTCCAGACTTGGACCTCCAAGTTCACGATTGTTGGCTCTTCTTTCCATTCCATCGCTACTACGTGTACTTCTACGAGAAAATATTGGGCAAGTTGATTGGCGATCCCACCTTTGCCTTGCCATTCTGGAACTGGGACTCCCCTCCTGGCATGCAATTGCCATCCTTGTATGCTATCTCCAACTCAGCACTCTATGACGCTCTGCGCAACGCCAACCACCAGCCACCGACCCTACTTGATCTTGACTACAGCGGTACCGACGAGTCATCGACAAAAACAGATCAATTCTCTAGCAACCTCAAAATCATGTACCGGCAGATGGTCGGCGCCAAGAACCCTACGCTATTTTTCGGCAGCCCTTATCGGGCTGGGGATGATCCTGACCCAGGTGCTGGCTCAATCGAGACCACTCCCCACAATAATGTCCACCTATGGACCGGTGACGACACCCAACCTAATATCGAGGACATGGGGAACTTCTACTCGGCCGGTAGAGATCCAATCTTTTTCGCTCACCATTCCAATGTGGACCGAATGTGGACCATATGGAAAACATTAGGAGGGAAACGAAAAGATATCACAGACCCAGATTGGTTGAACTCCACATTTTTCTTCTATGATGAAAATGCAGATCCTGTTCGTGTTAAGGTTAAGGACTGCCTTGATAACACTAAGCTGAGATATGTTTATCAAGATGTGGAGATTCCATGGGCAAAGACCAAGCCGACACCTCGTAAATCTAAGGTTAAGAAAGTGGCGAAAGTCTTTCCAGTCGGACATGGTGGTGTAGCACAAGCGGCTGAAACACCGAGCGTTAAGTTTCCGATTGTTTTGGACAAGGTGATAAGTACTGTTGTCGCTAGGCCCAAGAAATCGAGGAGCAAGAAAGAAAAGGACGAGGAGGAAGAAGTTTTAGTGATTGAGGGCATTGAGGTTGAGAGAGATATTCCAGTGAAGTTTGATGTTTTTATCAACGACGAGGATGACGCACCAACCGGGCCTGGAAACACGGAGTTCGCAGGAAGCTTTGTCAGCGTGCCGCAGCAGAAGCAGGGGAAGAAGAAGAAAACTTACCTGAGGATAGGAATCTCTGACTTGTTGGAAGACTTGGGAGCTGAAGATGATGACAGCGTGGTGGTGACTTTGGTACCCCGGTTCGGGAAAGGGCAGGCCACCATTGGTGGGATCAAGATCGTGCTTATTGGTTGAACTCAATTAGAAATTGTTTGCGGTGGTCCTTGCATTATTGGTCAATATTATGGGAAAATTACTTAAATAATTTAATGTTTGGGTCGAACCTTTTCATATTTTTGCATTTTCTTTTTGCTTTTTCTTCGTTCTTCCTAAGCTGGTTGTGATCAAATGAATAAAACAAGCAAGCTGGTGCTATAATATATGTATTGAGTAAGGAATAAAAACGAGTTTTTACATTTGGAACGATTTTCTTAAATATCGATACCATCATCTAACGAAATGAATACATTTACCTAATTATATATCTAGATCTGCAGGTGTTATGTTTAACCAAGTGATTGTAATTCACTCATTCGGTCAACTGAGAGCACCGGCATCGGTCTCATAAAAAGCATCGGTCTCATAAAAAGTGAGATTTCATCCAAATTTGATAATTCGGGATTAAAATGCTGACGTTCGATTCGGTATATCATTTTGAGTTATCTCGACTCACTATTTATTTTCTATTTTTATTATTTTATTATAATATATATTTTTTATATTTCTTATAATTCGAGCAATGACTCTTAATATTAATAATTTAAATACTAAATTAAATTATTAATGTATATATAATTAGTGTAATTATAAAATATAAACAAAAATTAAAAATATTAGTATTAAAAATAATATTATATTATTATTTTGATGAACCTAATAATTAATTTAATGTGAAATGTAAAGTCATGGATATAAAAGTTTTGAATTTATATAAAAAATATATTTTTTATCTAATTTTAAAGATGAATTTATGAAATCGAGTTTTGCTACACAATTTTTATCACATTCTATACTTTATATTGTTTTAAATTTTTAAATTTGTAATATTTTTTAAATATTTTTTTGAGTTTTTTTTTTAAATTATTTCAAATTTTTTATTTATTATTCATATAATAAATATTAATATACAATATGAAATGTTAAGAAACTGTGAAGATTTATTCTTATGAAAGCAATAATGCACTGGTACTGGAATGGTATGGTACAACGAATTAATGTACATAGAGATAGGCAAACTACCTTACAGTGTAGGTATTGAATTAGTCAAATATTTTTTTATTTTATAAATTTAATAAATATCATTCATATTTATTTTATATTAAATTAATTAAATTATTTTTATTTAAATTATAAGCTATAATAAATCTATTTTTCTTGTTAAATATGAAAAAAATTATAACAAATTTAAAAATATTTTTTGAGATTATTATATTATAGATATGAGATTTTTATTTATATGAAATTTTATCATCTATATACATATGAGAGTATTATATTATAGATTGTTAGATTGTGAAAATGAAAATGAATATAATTATTAGAAATTATTAAAAATTATAAAAATAATTTATAAATTAATAAAAATAATAAAAATAAAAATATTTTATTATTATAAAGAGTGTAATAATTAATCTAATATAAATTTTAAATTTTGAATAATTATTAATCTAATATAAATTTTGAATTTTGAATTATTACTTACAAATAAAAAAATTACATATTAATTAAAATTTAAATAATAGATGGCCAATCCATAATGCTCTAAGGAAATCTCAAGCAGCCTTATCTAAAATCTCTGACTTCTGATATTTTGGATATCTGCTATTTTCTATCAGATTCGGATGTGATAGCTCCCATTCGATGGCACATCCAGCAAACTAATAAAGTAGAATATAAATGTACGGCTGGTTAGTGGTTACCTTTCCGTCCATACCTAACCTTTTTTGACTTTTAGGCTTAATTTGTTTTGCAAAAAGTTTTTTTTTGCCCAGTTAGTTTCACCGTTTGGCCGCTAGTTAATTTTTTTTTATTTAATGATAAAAAAAATAATTTTAAGTATGTTAGTGTATTTTTTTATATTTTTAAAAAAATAATTAAGATAAAATTTATTATTAAAAAAAATATTTTTAATATTATTATTATTTTAAGATTTGAAAAAATTAAATTGATTATTTTATTATGTAAATATTTGAAAAAATTATAATAATAAAATAAGATGTATTTATAAATGTTATTGCTAAAAATAGTTAGCTTTTATCTTCAATTAAGAGTAACAATATATCCAATTATAGATTGTGTAAATATAATGCACTATTTTTTAAAAAAGTAAAATATATTATTAAAAAATTAATATTTTCATGTGAATCTTATATTTATTTATTTATTTATTTTAAATGAGTGCATTCGCTTATTTTTTTATGATTGTAAATATCATTTCTCTTATATTAATAGAGAAATTATGCTCTCTATCTTCTTTTTTTTTTTTTTTTTTTTTTTGGTTTATATATATATATATATATATACATATATCGGATGTAAAATAATATGAGTATATCTTCAAAAAAGGGTTCTACTATACAACTATCTACTGTTCACGTAATCTTTGCACTTCAACCGCATGGAATTTTTTTTTTTAATAAAAGAAAACGTGCGTTTTCTCCGGAATGTGTATTTCAATTCCCCCTCCCCCGCACCCCGCGTTTTTCTTCACGTCTCTGAAATCCTCCCCCCTCCTTACCCGCATTCTCGTTCTCTCATCCCCTCCACGCCCTCAGCTCATGTCCTTTCGCCGACCTCACCCTCTTCCCGTTCCGTGTGGCTGCATTACTCCGAAACTGTGTAAGAAATATTCTCCTCTAGGTTCACCATTTCCGTACAGTTTCTCCAACTTCATCATTTCCACACAGCTTCAGTCCTTTGCTAGTATTGTATTGTAGCTGCCGAGAGCCACCGTATGTCATCTTACAGGGGTAAGAAATTAAAAAAAATGGTTTTTATTTTTCTCTTTTCGTTTCATCTCTACATTTCTAGCATTACTCACTTTGTGTGTTTATGCATTTATGGATCTGCAATTTGATATTTGTTTGATTTGTATTTTGTGATTTTTTTTATTGTTGATGTTGTATCTATGCCACTGTGAAAACCATGCTAGTTGTGTCTGTTTCATGTTGCTTTTTAGATTCTGATTCGAATAAGTTTGCTTGCTTTAAAAGTTCAAATCTAATTGATTAAACTTTTCTCCGTAGGCAAACTCCGTATGTGGATGTTATTGTTCCTAACCAAAATTCCTTTTCTTTTTAACCCTTTAGGTATTGGAACTTTGCTTCACCATCTACTTCCATTGTTTGCATTGCTTTCCAGCAAGATATGCCTTTGTCGTAGTCTAGGGACCTTTTTTTTCTTTTCTTTTTTTCTTTTAATTTTAGGAGAGGGGGGTAGCAAACAAAGTGTTTTTACCTTAAGAAGTTTACAACATGGACTATTTTGGACAAACATGGAATAGTGCCTTTGAATGAGCAGAAGTGAAGTTCTCGACTTCGAAGTGATGTGGGGGAAAAGGGCCTAGGCATGCTGAGGACTTTATGCTATGCATATGCATATTCATAAGCAAGTCTATTATGTATGTTACTAAAAAATGTACTGCAAGGTTTTAAACCAATATTATGATTCTCCCTACAAGTGTATTTTTTGTTTGAAGTGAAAAGGCCCATATCTAGAGTCTCCACTACTCATTTAAAGTTTGTAGAATTAGCAACATATTCTTATTGACATTTAATTTGGGTTTGTGGAATTAGCGACCGACCCAAGTTTGATTGTACAACTATGTGATTATTATGTTAGATACACTTGCAGTTTTTAAGTCACATGTGCACCTTTGTTGTAATGTCTCAAGAATAATTTTTTTCCTATTTCTGTTCTTATACTGCAGTGATCTTGGTAATTCAAATTTATCTGGACATTTGGTGTCTGAACTTGGGAAGCTAGAGCATCTACAGTATGTATGTTTTTCTTTTTCTTGACAGTATGCTCACTTGATTTATTGTTAGTTCTGAAATGATCACATATTTGATAGACTTTGGAAGCATACAACATCCACATTTGAATAGACATTGCCAGTCCAAAATTAAAGCCAACTCCCTCCAAAAATATTGCCAACTCCAAAGATCAATAAAAAAAATATTGCCAATGCCAAATATCACTCCAAAAATCATGCCAACTGCCATGCAGAACGTTGAACTTAATATCCATATAAGCTGTCATAATTAGACTTCATATATAATATATCACACATGTTAGGATCCGATCATTATATTTACATTTAACACTAACATGATACATTTACATTTAGAACCAACCAAAAACTATTACAAGAGATACAATCCAATATAGACACAACAATATACGTACAACCCTATTATCTACTATCCTTCTTTAAAGTTCGTCCTCTTGCTTCTTCAGTATTTTCTCTCTCTATTAGTTTGTCCTTTTCTTTTTGAGCTTCATACTCACGTAGTAATAAAGCATCCTCCCTCTTCCGAATTTCATTTTCTCTTGTTAGGTTTTTCTCATAAACTACTGATTGAGGTGAATAATTTTCAATAGTTAATTTTCTTATGAGCTCTAAAGTGAGGGCCACATTGGATTCAAAGTGGTTTCTGCCTTTCTTGTGGACCATGTGTAATGGTAGCCTCTGAAAACCTGATTTAAATAGATAAATCAAGTACCATAGATACGTGTATGAAGTCCTAATGAATGGATGTTGTGCCACTCCCACCTTAATTGCATCAGAAACCAAATGGACTCTGATTATGGTTCCCTGTTCAGAAGCAGTTGCTATGTACATCCTATTGGAACATAGGACAATTGCAGCCAGAGGTGCACGATGAGCATCTTTCTGAAATTCAATTTGATTAAGAATATAAATGAAATGAACTAGATAGTGCATAAGGAAAAAATTTTGTTTCAAATTTAATAACAAGCAAATAAATGCACAAAAGCCAGAAAATAGCATTAAAATGCTAATAACAAATCTGGGTGCATCTATTGTTCACCTCAATTTGACATAATTTGTTTTTTTTCAAACCAAGTAAAAATTTATCTAAAAGCAGTTAAGATGCATGTTAAAATGCTAACAAACAACAACAGTTAAAATGCTAACCACAAATTCCTTGTATTGCATTATGAGAATCAAAGCATAAGACCAAAAACTATCTAAAGTCTCGATTCCTACTAAAAGTTTCTGTCTTTCAAAACAAAACAAGGCATGCTACTTGAGTCAATTCCCAAAACGATTATATGATCATACCCATCACCTCATTCTCTAGATAAACCTAAGTCGACTTAAAAGTTATCGAAATTTAAAGATCTAACCCCAAATTCCTGATTTCAACAGGCTTTGGTTTGGTATCCCATCTAAACTCCACAACTGACAAAATATATAAGTATAGATCCAACCTTACTTCCATTCCTACTTTAGCATACAAAAAAAAAAAAAAAACTAAATAAGCCAAAAAATTAAGTGATATAGAACTGAACAACAAAAATATCAAGAAAATTTAGGTAAAATATGGACGAAGTTTCCTGCTTTACCAATATAAAGATTAAGCAATATAAAATAGCATACCAAAAAAAACTAAAAAAGCCAAAAATTTTTAGTGATATAGAACTAAACAACAAAAATATTAGAAAAATTCAGGTAAAATATGAATGAAGTTTCCTGCTTTCGCAATATAAAGATTAAGCAATATAGAATGTTATAGCAAAGTAATATTTCAACGATGTCCATGTATCTCCAGACTACTTTAATTTAGTGGAACATGGATTTGATAAGTAAAAAATGAAAAAATGTAATGATTTTCTTCTAGAATACTCAATTATTACATTACATTAGATGTGGACATGAATTTTGATGAATTCTTTCTAAACAAAATAATAACATGAGAAAATAAAGAGAAAAATGTTTTCCATTTTTAGTAAGTGTATAAACAACACTATGATATTGACATGCAGTATTAATTATCCCTATTTTGTGGGCAAGAGGACACATTTATTAGTAATTGCTACCATAGAAAAATGTTTTCCATTTTTAGTAAGTGTAAAATAGCATTGTGATATTGATATGCAGTATTAATTATCCTTGTTTTGTGGGCAAGAGGACACATTTATTAGTAATTACTACCATAGAAAAATGTTTTCCATTTTTAGTAAGTGTAAAAATAGCATTGTGATATTGACATGCAGTATTAATTATCCTTGTTTTGTGGGCAAGAGGACACATTTATTAGTAATTACCACCAGATTCATGATTTTTCTGAAAGCTATGGAACTTTTGACAGCAACCAGGGATAAGAACAGTCGCAAGAGGATCTCATGTAACCAGAGCAAGTAGCAATGCACAACAAGAAAGGAATATTGCAAACAATCTAAATGATCAGTTTTTTTTTTCCCTGAGACTGGATGCTGCTGTAAATATTTTAACAACTATGTTATGAACAACACAATTTAACAAAATAGACCAAGGTATTGTATATTCTGTACTAGAAAATTGCAGAGAGTGAAAAGAAGGCAAGGAGTGTTTTCAAAACCCTTGTGTTTGAGTTCTTTGGATCTTGCATGAACTATATGATTGTGGGCGAGTCAAATTTCTTAGGTTATTAATTTGTTTAAAACATACTTGGCCTGCCTTACTGATAAAATTATAGACTATCACAGTACCTTTTGGTTTGATTTATAAGTTTTTTTTTGTTTTCAATCTCTGTATTAAGATATTGCTTTTGCATGTTCAATCTCATGATACTGCTACTAGTCTTTTGCCATTTGAAATTTATATTCTATTGCACAAAATTATGAATGGAATGCACTAGTAAGAATGTTTGCAAAGATGAAATGTCCTTGCCTTAATTTTCTTTTGGCAATAGTGGAATCATTGAAATAATTATCAGTAAGTTGATGACTAGTAACTAAAAGGAAAATTGTGTCACATATGCAGCCGAGCTCATCTCCATACTAGCATAAGTACGATGAGATCATGAGACAATTGTTTTAAATAGCCAAGAAGAGGCATATAATTTACTAAAATACCAATTAATACAGACATAAGATTTAGCTACAACTAACAAAACATATGTGGCATAAAATATTTTGGCAAATTGCTAACTGTTTACTAAGCAATTATTTTACATTCAACACTTAACATAGTTCATAACAGAGAGCTTTTACAAAAACAAAATGTAATTTACAAGGGATGTAACCTAATTTCTAAAGGGTTTTTTATTTGGAGTACAAAAATACTAGGGTTTTCAATCAGTTTTTACTTTTGTGCATTGTACTATAGAAATGATACATGGCCATTAACAATGGAATTCAGATGCAGAGCATAAAAAAAATCCTCAATTTAATGTGTAAACATGTGCAACTGAGAAGTGAGTCCCATTAAAGTGTCTAAAAAAAATGCAGAAACTTTGAGAGAGAGAGAGAGAGAGAGACGCAACATTGACACAAAGGTAGACATTTAAAACGAATTGGAAAAAAGATTACCTTTGACGGAGATTTCTTCAACGAAAGGGGGTGAGGGGGTGAGGGAGATGGGTCTTCAAAGGTTGTGGTGAATCGGTCCCTGTGTCTCCAAAAAAAATGTAGAAACTCTGAGAGAGAGACGCAACATTGACACAAAGGTAGACATTTAAAACGAATTGAAAAAAAAAATACATTTGAAAAAGATTTCTTCTACTGAAGGGGGGTGGGGGAGATGAGTCTTCAAAGGTTATGGTGAATCGGTCTAGCAGCTTGGGGCTGAAAGGGGAGAGAAAAGGGTGAGAGAGAGAGAAGGGCTTCGAGTTAGATGTTTCGAGGAGAGGCTGTTGAATTTTTCTAGGGTTCGGGAGATTTTGGGGTTAGGGCATCGGGGTGAGAAAGAAGGCTTGAGAGAGAACTGTCTGAGGTTCAAGAGGGAGATGAGGGAGATGCGTTGCGTCGAATGAGATGTCTGAGGGATAAGAGGGAGAGTGAAACAGCTCGGGAGGGAAAGTGAAGCAGTTCGGGAGGGATGTTTGATAAACCGTGACGTGGGCAAGAATTGGGTTCGACTATGTTAAGAGTGTGGCATGCGGTTAGAAAACCGGAGGTTGAGTAGCTTTTAGCAAAAAAAATAGTTGTGTTACATATCCTAAGTCTAATATCTTGCATACATTTTATTATTTTAAAATTACGAAGTAATTGTTTTACATGGATTGACCGATTTTGAAGAAATATAAACTACGGCAACTTTTCCAGTACGAGAATTTGATGAGTGTCTTGAAAAAATGATGCTACAGGCACGGACCACTGGCAATGCTAGCACTGTTCAGTACTAACGTTGTCTCAACATTGACTTTTTATAATTACTAATTACCACTAGAGGAGCAACGTGCGAAGCACTTGCACGTTAGCGATGAAATGATTATTTTTAAAAAATAATATATTTTTTATTAAAAAAAATTAATTTCAATCAATAATGTAATATATAGGAAAAAAATGTAAATTCTAATAAATATTTTTTGATAATGATAGTTAAGCGCGTGCTTGCATAAATTAAAAGATAAAAACATTAGTTCAAAGACAAATAAGTTAAAATAGGCCATAGGTTGATATAAGTTTGGGGAAATTGAAATTACAGTTTTTTTCCTAACAGGAGCAAATATGATGCAGATGTTTTCATGCACAATTTTTTTTTTTTTTTAACATAAATCTGTGAGACATTCTAAATTATCAGATTAAGTATTCACAGAAAATTTAAACTTCAGGAGCTCCACTTCTGATGGTTCAACTGTGTAGATCTTTTTGCTCTCTAAGAGAATGGATGGAACTTAGAAGCTCTACTGCAAAACAACATATACATTAACAAGAAAAAGTTTTCAGAGAAAAAGGGTCCTGCAAAATCAACACTCAAAAAGGAAATAAATCTCAGTGAGACAAACAAGAATTCACACAAATTCAAAACAACTAAAAACTGTAAAATATATCTATTAGAGAGATCAGCTATGATGAACAAAAACAACCATATGATCACAATTTATAGAACAGATTAACGAAATGGGGTCTTATCAAATAACAATTTTGATATGAGAGTCAGTTTTTGCACGCTATATTAGATTTTGATATAGCATTAAAAATTTCTTAAAAATTTTCATATGATCACAAAATTTCTTAAAAATTTTCATATGATCACAATTTTGATATAGCATTAAAAATTTCTTTCCTTGTTTTTTTGCACTCTATATTAGATCAGATAGGATGTGTTGAGAAAAAAAAGGGCTTCAACATAGGACTTCTCGAGTTGATATTCACATACCATACAAGAGAACATGAACAAGCCCCCTTCAGTGAGACCTGGCTTAACATGTACATAAGTTCCTTTCAAAATCCAATACACAGCCTAAATTTCTTGTGGCAACCACTCCAACAAAAAGATTCTAATACAGACCAAAGCTTGTATTGATTATAAATTCTATCATAGTCCGTGCTAAAATTAAATGCATGTCCAATATAGCATATATGTTCTAAAGATATCAGTAATAACTTACTTATCAAAACAGAATTTAGTACTAATATTACGATGGAAGAAAAACATTACTTCCATACTGTGGGAATTTATATAATCTATATTGACATGATAAATAACCTTGGGCTTTGTTAATTTGATCCATCTTTGCAGCTTCAGATTGTAAGATTACAAAACTCTTCTTTCCATCAGCAACATTGATGTTGGCTTGTCTTTCTCCTGTAAATTATAAAGAGACGTTAAGGCTAGCTACTTGAGTATTGAAAAGTGGTACACTAAGACACTTGGCATACCAAACTGACTTTATTACCTTCAGAGTCAAGAACTTGAGCTCTCTTTTTGCGTTCTGCTTCTGCTTGCATCTCCATAGCTACCCTCACTCCACGAGGAGGAGATATATCCCTTGAGATGAAGGATGAGAGATCATTTACAAATAATCCAAGAAAACATGGCATAAGAAAGTCTGATACAAGAACAAAAGCCAAAAGTGACTTACTTATTTCATAACGGAGGCACTGTAGACCCCAATCTTTTGCAGCCACATTGATAGACTCCTGCAACAGTTGCGCCATTACAAAAATCTATTACTCCTTTCTCTAAAGTAATCCGTGAATTTTTTTGACAAGTAAAATAAATTTTATTAATACCAAAAGAGGAATAGGCATAGCCCAAGTTCATAGGACAGATACAAGAGAAAACATCTAAGATTAATTCACGAAATTGTAAGAGTAATATCGAAACTCTAAAGAACCAGGCCAAATCTAATTCAAGCTGATTCGATATAGTAATATGATAAAACGGTTAGAGAGTACCACAACCTCTAAAACAGTAGGGAAGAAGCAAACTGAAGGGGGAAAACGACCATACTGTTGAATCGCATGTTCTAGCTTTCAATATTTTATCTCATCCCTTTGGAACTTAAAAGGTTCCCTGCCAGTAGCATCATATAGTCGCTTCCAATCAATCTGATCGCAACTCAAATCATCACATAAAGTCAAAATAATGTTGACAAACTATGTGGATACCAGGCATATCCATGGTTATTAAAATCTGAATTCAGATTCTAACATTTAATAGTTCTACGAACCTACTGCTTACCAAAAAACGTTCTATGAACCTAGAAATTTAAAATGATGAAATCCACTTTTAAAATCTTTTAGGATTCAAATCTCTTATTAAAATCCCAATCTTTTAAGATGAGGATCAACACCCTTTAAGTGTTTGTTCTTTCATATTTAGAATACTGAGATAGATCTAGATAGAGATACTTCTAAGGTGGAGTATCCTTACACAGTTGCACACATTTGGAGCTCTAGGTCCTGTTTGAAATGGAAAGAAGGTTACATAATAGGTTTACCATAATGATTGAATAGAAAATAACAATCAAGCAGTAACTTTCACATGGTTTACTACAACATTGCATACCTATCTCGAGATCATGCCAAGGGTGTGCAGCAGCAGATCTCCTGGTCATGGATGAAAGTACAATGTGAAGGAGATTAAGCAAAAAGTACAGAGTTAGATAGAGAAAGGTACAGAGAAATAGGTATCACAGGCGAGCCAGATGGTTGAGAAGTGGCCCCAACCGAGCTTGCTTTGGATGATGTAGCGGCCGTTCTTGAAGGCGTCGCCGATTCAGACCGCGTGGTACCCTCCCTTCTTGTAGTCCTCCGTCCCTTCGTCCTCCGATGTGTAGTCGTTGCTCTCCTTCCCATCCTCCGAAGAACAACACTGATGCTACTGTTTCTCATCGATCTCCATCCCCTCCTCTCGATCCGCTTTCAAAATTTGCAATCTTTCATCAAATCACTATGGTTTAGGGGCTTGCGATGTTGAGGCTTTTGAGTTCTGGGTTAGAATTCTGTGACGAGAGCGAGAGTGATTGGGAGGGAATGAAAAGACTAAAAGCCATGTACGTGAACATGTCTGCAAACGGAGGAGAAATGAGGAAGAAAAGAAAATAAGAGAGAGAAAGAGATAAGACAAAAGAAGAGGAAAGAGACGATGCAAACGAAAGAGATTAAGGTTGCGTTTGGATGTTGAAGTGAGTTGAGTTGAGTTGAGTTTAGATGATAAATATTGTTAGAATATTATTTTTTTAATATTATTATTATTTTAAATTTTGAAAAAGTTGAATTGTTTATTATATTTTGTGTTGAAATTTGAAAAAATTGTAATAATGAGTTGAGAGGTGTTTAGTAACCAAACACACCCTAAGACGAAAGAGAAAAAAATTGAAAGAGAGAGGGGAAAAAAAAAAGAGATCAAGGGTTGGTTTGTAAACACAATTTATCTCAATTTATTATCATAACTTTTTTCAATTTTAACACAAAATATAATAAATAATTTAACTTTTTCAAATTCCAAAACAATAATAATAATAAATAATATTCTAATAATATTTTATCAACTCAACTCAACTCACTTCAACATCCAAACGGGTACCAAAAGTACCTCAAATACTTTCACTATTATTCTTTACTTTATTATTACTTTTCACTTACTTTTTATTATTCATTACTTTTTCACTACTATTTACAAACATTCTCAACATTTTCCAGGTATTCTCACTACCCAAACGTAACTTTAAAGCTTCGTTTGGAAACACAACTCATCTCAACTCATTTCAACTCATCATTACAATTTTTTCAAATCCCAACATAAAATAACATAAATAATTCAACTTTTTCAAATCTCAAAACAATAATAATAATAATAAATAATATTCTAATAATATTTTATCAACTCAACTCACTTCAACATCTAAACGTACTCTAAAATTAGGAACTCTCTGAATACTTGCACCAAAAGATTAAAAGCTCTCACTTACACATACACAAAAGAACATAATATAAGGATAAAAAAGATACAACACAACACAGAAAAATTTACAGATGGACAAAATCTACTATTCATCGGCTCCATAGCCACTTTTATATATATATATAGAATAGATATTCCGTGTTTCAAAACTCAGGCCAGCTGCCAACCATTGTTCCTTTCAAAACTTAGATTTTTTATCTAATATATAGTTTAGTAGGATTTAATTAAGTTACGCTGAGAAACTTAATTTAGAATGTATCTGTTTCGTATGATCAAAGAATGTATCTGTTTCAAGGGTTACAAATGAATTTAAGGATCTTTTAATTGTCAACGACACGACATTTTTATAATAAAGTCTTGAGATAGAAAATTACTAAATACACGAGATCATGTGTACCTGCCGGTGAGGGACGGGCAATGACGTTAGCGTTTTCATTTTCTCCCCCTCCTCTCTTTCCGAAGCCCAAACTCCTACACGGCCACGTCAGCCAGCTTCTTTTACACTGCCAAGAGAGATGCGTACCCACCAGTGAAAGGCGATGACGTCAGGAACGAGAATGATGGCAACCACGGCGATGGACAGACAGGGGTCCAAGACTGGGTTTGAGAATGCCAGGGCAGGGAATGAAAAAAAAATCATGACCAGGTAACAAATTTTTTCAAATAATTTTTTAATACAGTGAGATCATGATCATCCATTGAAAAGAAAATGTCAAACTCTTTTTTTAAGTCAAAGTGTATGATTATTTTTTTTTAGTACTGCTAGGGTGCTGCCCCTTACTCCTTAGGTAAAATTTATTTTTTTAAAAAAAAATTATTTATTATATTTAAATATTTTTTTAAAAAAAAAAATTAATATACTAATAATCAATTTTTTAATTAATAAAAAAAATTAAATACACAACCAATCAATTAAATAAAAAGACAAAATAAAAAGACGTATTAGCATTATTCTATTTTTCTTTTAGAGGAGTGACAAAGAGGGTGAGAGACAAGTATTACCGATAGGGTGTTCTAGTTATGTTCCTTTTTTTTTTTTTTGATAGGTAAAAACCTCCTGATCAATAACAACGTCCTTGGACAGCCCCATTTTTTTTTTTTTTTAATATTTAGTATTTTCCTATTTTCTAATTGGGTACTTAATCTACAATGAATTAATATAATTTTTTTCATCAGTTACTATACATTATCTCAGATTCTATAAAAAAAAATGACAAATGTGAAGTGTGGGAGCGAATAATAATTAATGTATAATAATTTTTTTTAACAAAGATTGGTTCTCGGAATATTAGTGTATTAGAGAATGCTCTAGTATTACAAATAGATTACGTAAAAATAATTTTATAAATTGACGTGATATGATGTGATTTATCAAATTATAAAATTATTTTTATTATAAAATATATCTAATAAATAAAATGAAATCATATCAATTTATAAAATTATTTTTATATAATTCATATTTATGGACGTAGCAATAATCTTTTCCTTAATAATTTTCTCCGTATTGCGTCGATTTGGCAGCTAGCGGGTCTTTTCTACTGGAGGGCGAGGGTGTAATAATTTCGTGACTTTCGTCGGAGATGTTGGAATATAAATTTAATAATTAATTATGATATGAGGGCAGAATTTTTACCGACCTGTGATATCCAAAGCTATATATTCATATATTATAAAAAATTATTAAATAAATAATTTATATAAGATTATTGCGACTTCTCAATAATATATTTAACGTATTAGTAACCAGATTTATAAATAAACTATTATTTATTCTCTTAATTTAGATAATTTAATTAAATATTTAATGGCTCCGCTTGCTAAAGTAGAGTACGACCCGCACATGAAGAATTAAAATGCCATAATTTCAATTCGCTGGCTTTAAATAATTAAAGCAATTAATGCTACTACTATCATTCTTGACAGCTTCTATCTTGTTTATACGATTGGAGCGAGAGACGATATTCGAACCAGATGGATCAAATTCTGGAGAATCGGGTGTTTATTTCTTCTATCTGCGACATGATATATTCATGCCTGAAATTTCAAATGAGAAAAGAAAAGAGTAGCTAGAGACATAGCATCGTTTGAGTGACTGTAAGTGAGATTGATCACATGAGTGGAGATGTGTGAAGAAGCATGCAAGCACCATGATCATGTAAATATATCCTGCATGAGGACGCAATGTGTTTAAACAAGTTACAGAATCATTCAAAACAAAAGTACTCCCACATAAATATTACAAACAGGAGTAGTGGAGAATTAAAGAGTACTTAAAACTTCGAAGCCGTATTAAGTCCCGACTTATTAAGATAAACATACAAAAACCGATCATTGGATGCAACTCGATCGAGCAATTAAACCTTGCGAAATCTATTTACATCATGTCTAGCAAATATATGATTTGGCATGAATATTGGCCACATGCAAAAATCTCATAATTTAGAGAGTATAAGTTGTGCTAGCATTGTGTGGTTTGGTGCTTTTTGTAGGAGTGAAAATAGAGAGATCGATAAGTCACTAGTGGTGGTGGTTGGGATCATTCTCTATTTCATGAGCCAATTCTCTTGTCAGCTTGTCAGCACGATCATCGTGTCCACCAGCAAATGTATAGACCCGAAATGCAAATTGGAAAGCTCTCCAAAGCATTTTGGTATATCCCTTCATTCGTGTGTCACTTTTTGCTCCAGGTTCTTTCTTCTCTATTGCCTTTGCTTCCCTCCTCTCCTATAAGATTGTAAAAACGTCCACACAAGATATATAGTCAAGCCCTAATATTTGTATATGATGTATATGTTGTTTCAAGTTAGCATTCATGTCAAGATTATGAAACTTGCACGACGTACTCATGCCTTCACCATATTCTAAAAGAATTAGTCAAAATTAATCACAATTCAAGCTTCCTTAAATATTTATCTATAAATATTTCAAGTACTTCAACCTAGTAAATATCTCATATATATATCATGACTTGGTCACCCATTTGGGTATAATCTCAATTACGCTCGTACTTTCGCAACATAATTTTGATTGAACTACCTTTAGAGCCAACTCCATGCAGGCTGAGGAAACATCCACCACTGCTTCTTTGATTCTTACGAGGATACTGAAGTCAAAATCTATATTATGACTCTTAAATTTCTTGGACTCTTCATCTTTGGCTCGTTCCAGTGCATCCACTTCTCCTTTGATCTGTATGTCAGTATTTTTTGTTAGTTATGAATATGCATATATGGATGAAGAAGAAAGCCTTACAGATCCCAAATTACCTTAGTGAAGTAACGTTCAACTTTGTCGAGCAGGTGGCTCAAGGGTGCCACTATCTTCCAATTATGTAGTTCAGTGATTGTGGCCTCTAACTTTGAGTATAATGCTGCTGCTGTCCTTAGTGCTTCCAACTTCTTTACCGGGAAGCCTTCGAACCTTGCTAGCACCTGCAGCTTATAGTATTGCATGTCAAGAAAATAAGTAGCAGAATAGGCAGTGATGACTGTGGAGTATAAATAGTAGTGGATTTTATATTGAAGAAGTTCATATCATAGTGACCTGCGATTCATCAGTTAAATGTTCAAGAATGGATTCCACGTTTTTATGGAACTTGATAAGCTCGGCCATGTCATTGGTTTTGAAAGTATGAATGGCAGATTTCAGCTCCGTGATTGGTTTTGCATACTTTTGAACATCTCCTTCGATTTGTTGGAAGTATGCTGATCTGAGACACAAAAAGGGGAATAAGTTGTGCTATATGGTTTGCCTTTATATACTACGTCCTTGACATATATTATCAACGTACTTAAGAGAGATTTTCTAATGTTAAAGCTACCTTCTTGTCATCTCTGCAAGAGCATCAGCCATTCCTTGTTTTCCACCTGTACTACCAGCAACCGTACCCTTTCTCCCATTAGATGATTTACTTTCAAGGTTAGACCCTTCCACCTTTCCCTTAAGAACCCGATACAGATTACCCATTTGGGATGACCTCTTCAATTTAGTAGCTGCTTTTTTGGGGCGTAAGGATTTTGCTGCGCCAAGTGGAGGAGGTGGAGGGGGAGCCCCATTTGCAAGTGGCATGTGCGGTGCTGATGACCCCGATCCTTTCAGAGGCATCATGGGCGGTGGTGGTGGGGGTACTGCTGCACCTTTGGAAGGCAGCATGGGCGGAGGAGGTGAGGGTACTGCTGCACCTTTGGAAGGCAGCATGGGTGGAGGAGGTGGCTGTGCTGCACCCTTGGAAGGCAGCATGGGTACTGGTGGCCGTGGTGGAGAAGGCGGAGGCAATCTGGTTGGTGCTGCATTTGAAGGAAGCCAGAGTGGTGAATGTTTAATTGGTTGTGGTGGTGCCGGTATCAGGTTTTCCTGTAGCATGGGGTGCGGCGGCGATGGTGATATTGGTATTATTGGTGTTCCTGCTGATACATCCGTGTTTGGCGGCAGCATGAGTGGTGAAGGTGGTGTTGGCGCTAGGATTATTTCTTCAGTTGGGCTTGTCACCGAGGTCATATGGGTTGTCTCTGGAGTTGTAGCTGGACTGTCGTTAATAACATCAATTCTTCTCACTATTTCCCTTTTTCTAGTACCATTTAAGTCAGACCTCGGAACCTCTGGTGTGCCTTTTTTAGTACTGCTATCTCTTGTTTCAACAATGGTAGTTGTCACTTCAAAATTGCTTCTTTTTTCTATTCCTGTCATTGGTTCCTCAACCTTTTTGTTTAAACTCAAAGCATTGGAATCGTGGCCTCCTATACTTGATAATGTATTAAGTGCGAGGCGCTTTACATCAATAGGGTTCAGTTTTCCAACTGCTCGAACTCTGAGAGACCAGAGAGTTGGTGGGTTGTAATGCGTATTCGCTTTCTCTCCAGTTTTCGTATAACTACTATAAAATGAATCTGGAAGCACTGAGGTCGGGGTGGCTGGAGAAGCTGGAGAAGGGCAGCAGAAGGTGTTGCTGTCTGAATAGGACTCCATGAACGTTTTCTGAAATATGTCAGTTCCATGTGGACAATCGTCCTTCTTATGGTCATCTTCATCCATGAAATCGAACTTTTCTCGTGCCATCTTATTCATGAGATCAAGTGTTTCCAGGACAATCTTAACTACAACCACCAAAAAATAAAGGATCTAGCCTTAGTGAGGTAATTTGAAAGAAAGGTGAAAGAAAAGAAAATATCTGATAAAAACTTCGTGTAAGATGCTTTCTTTTGTCTTTTCTAAGGTGAAAAATGTGGCCTGAGGTAAGAGAATATGTATTATACCAAGTTGTTCCGGATTGGTATTCTCCATATATGATGAGAAATCATATTTAAATTTGTCGACCCAATCATGCCGCATCATCCATGAAACTCCAATAGATTTCAAAGCCCCCAAGAAGCAAGTTAGGCTCTGTTTGCACCGAACACAGCCTGATTAGTACTGATCTAAGTTACTCCAATAGATTTCAAGCCAATATATCATGGTATTACGAGATGATAAACCTGTTCCATAGACGTTCCCTTTATTTCTGAAAGCCGATTACTTGATATAATTTCTGGGTAAAGCTTTTGGAGATCTTCCATTGTGCAGATCAACAGCTGCAAGAAGACAATTAGTAGGAAGATCAAAATAAATGCAGCAGAACTCAAGAGAAGAGGCTAGCAGTTGCTACTTGTGGTAAGTTGCAAAAAGAGAAATAGGAATGATACTTCATTAATGGAAGCCGAGCCATCACAAGGAGGCAGATCGAGGATGTCTCGAAAGGACAAGATCTTGTTTCGGAGCTCCATCGCCAAAATTAAGTTGCCGGCATTACCAAATGTGCTGCCTATTGATATGCCTTGCACTTCCTTGTGACTCTTGGAAAGCTTCTTGGGTACGCCATATTGGCCTTTCATCTCCTGTAGCAGTGATTCCTTTTTATATCAAAGATTTGTATCCAATCATGTTATGTAGGGAATCCAAAGGTTTCTACTCTGTCTAGAATTCTTTGCCTTTTATTGCAGGAATTGGATCCAACATATTTTAGCAACACGTACAGACATGATCAATTCCGAAAATAAAAATGCTTTTATATATCTTACATGACAAGACCTTTGAAGATGCTGTTTTGTTTTATTTCTCCTCGCAAAATCAATATTATTGTGCCTAGTATTGTTTAGTTGACTGATTTTAAAAGTTGTTCAATCCGAAAAAAACTTGGATATTGGAAAAGCTCCAAGAAACGCAAGGCATATAATGTAGAATCATCAGAGAATGCAAAAAAAAAAAGTAGAGGGAACATCGATCTACAGAGAATTAATGAGACTTGAACCGATGAATATTAATTCTACATATAATAGATCATGTGTAAAAAGGTCGGGAACAGGCCATGCACGATGATCAACAGATTAAGCAAAAGAGATTATCACAGTTCATAAAGAAGAAAAAGGAAACACATACAGGAAAGAAAAATGAAAAAACTGATCAGAAACCATATATGTTGTACGTACCTCAAATCCATATGCGTATGCCTTGGGACGAGACAGCATTGTTGTTACCAAACCGCAGCAGCTTCCTGTAGCCATGGCTATCAACAACACACCAAGTCTTATGAAGACTTGAACGGCAAGGAAACAATGATATTGATGTTGATGATGACCAATGACCATAAAATTTGTCCTACCTTTCCTGGTCAGACACCAATTAGGCTTTAGTTAATACATGAATTTATAAAAGCTTACTTTGTGCAGAAAGCAGAAGACCGGGAGCAACTAAAATTTCATGTATTAGAGATGAATAGAAAAATCATTACGTGCGGCGCACTTGGGCTAATACAAGTCTTAATGGACAACCATCATTTGGAAATTCTCGGGAAAGAGAGATTCAGAAGGATAAGGAAAAAGGAATGGTGCTTTTAAGGATCCGGAACAACTCGACATCCCGCGTCAAGGAGTTGCTGTCTTGTAGTGAGTTAGTTTGTGTCATTCTTGGTCGAGTACTGTCTGTGCTTGTGGGTGCACCAGAAACGGGTAACCAATCCACTCGATGCGAGGTTCGATGGTTGCTATAGCTAAAGAAAGAGCGAGACAGGTTGTTGTCTTGTGAACCATTGTAATCTGTTACAAACTTCCCCAATTGTGCCACAATTTCCTAAATTTATCTGCAGTAAACACTTTGTATTAGACTAGCTATAGGGTCCATCCTCTTTGTTTTATTAATAATGATTAAATACAAATTAATTAATCATCCTAATTTGCTTTAAACCCAAATTAGTTCCTATATTTCTTAATTCACATTTTTCATTCCTATGGTTTTGTGGAATGATCATCGTAATTAAATGAGATGTAAAGTTCTCAAAACTTCTAATAATTTTCTTCTTAAATATCAGTCAAATATAAAATATTTTTTAAATTATTAAACGATTGATTAATATGTATTACTCGATACGCCACAAGCGTGTCTCGTGTACAAAATTGAAAACTAAAAGATAGTTCGAGAAAGAAAATTTCAAAACAAGATTTTTTAAAAGGAACAAACCAAAAAATAAATAAATAAACCAAGAGAAAATAAAACTTAATTTAAACGTAACAAATTTAATATATTGAAAATGTAAACACTGTTAGAAAAACCTAAATTCTAACAAACAACAAACGCATACGTTTTAAGATTAACAACAAAGAGAACAAAAATCTTTTATTTTTATATGAAATATACAAAAAAAGGTAAGGGGTGACATGGAGTTACTCTTTTCCAAAAGGAAAATGAGACATGCAGGAGATTTGGGATAGGGATTGCGCACGAAAGGTGAAAAATGATTTTCTGAGATTTCCAAATCACTTGATTCATTTTATATTATATATATATATATATATATATATATATATATATAAAAGATTCATCCTTGATCTTTCAGCCTGGATTTTACAGAAGGACCAAGTGATTTGGAAATCTCAGAAAATTATCTGATTTAACTTTGCGCAAACGTCTAAACTTTTTAATTTTTACCCAATATGAATTTATCACTTCATCTCCTTTCTAATCTGTACGCACGCTGAAGTAGGTTGAAGGTAATGCACAAATTCAACAATAAAGATGAGAACTTGAACTTATAAAAATCATTATCAATGCCCTTTATAAGTGCCAGTACTACTTAATTGCCAATGATCGAACGCCGCATGTTCCCATGTTCCACTCACTGAGAATTTTTCTATCAGAAGGATAAAAAGGCTATTTGAAGAATCAAAGCCCATTCCGGTATGATATAAAGTTAAGGAAATGTGTTGCAGTTCTTCAACGGACAGGGAACGACGAACGCCTCTTCCGTTCGTGTTTTGTGCATTTCAGCCTTTATTCCCAGTTCCGTTCGTGTTGGACAATTGTTATCTTCTATTTTTTATTTTTTTATATTTCTTTAATGAGCAGTATTATATACCGTCTCTATTTTGAGAACTGTAATTCAAGCTTAAGGAATTTTATTTTTAAAACTTTTTAAAATTATAAAAATATTTTTTTTATTTAATAAAGCGTCTATATATAAATCTCCAAATAAAAACTGAAAATAAAATTTCTCTTCTTTAATTGTAGTTGTCTTTGACGTGGAATAAAAAAAAATTTCATGCACAGTCCCTATGCAAAGTTTCCTGTCCATAAAAGAATTGACAGGGGAGGGGGGTGGGACCGGAGCACACGACATACAATACTTGGAATTAGTCAACCCGTTACGGTCCACGTCTAAAGGCGGTTTAAATACTAAGAGATGAAATGAATGAAAAAAAATTAAAAATTAAATAAAATATTAATTTTTAATATTATTATTTTAGAGTTTGAAAAAGTTAAATTTTTTAGTATATTTTATGTAAAAATTTAAAAAAATTATAATAATTAGATAAAATAAATAAGTTAAAAGATTTTTATATCTAAACTGCGCTTAAGTTATGGATATCGCAAAGCATGTATATATGTGTGCCCCATGGTTTAATTGATGAAGGTGGCAACAGTACAGAGTCGATCAACCACCGACAACGCCTTCATTTGATCGTTGAAATAGAGAGTCAGAATATAATTTCAATTGTCAATGGACGACTGAATCAGAACAGATACATCAATCGCAAGAGATACGAGTTTCCAAGAAATCTCAAAAGGCTACGAAAAGCTTGAAGACTTTGGCCATATTGGTATCTAATTTCAATAACAAACATTCGGAGAAAAGGGAGAAATGACTGTAGATGTTGAAAACGAAAGTTGGGATAATCTTCAAAAGCTACAACAGACTGTCTTTGGTAAAATGTTAACAGCAGGATAAAGATGCCCAAGTCTTTCGTAAAATGTTCCGGGCCGAGAAGAAACTGAGATGTATGGAAATATTTAGGAATTATCAAAATATGTTGAATATAATCTGTTTGAATTACTTGTCTCAAGGACGGAAGCAATATAAGCAGTTGCAGCTAAGCCAGAAGAGGGAGGAGAACTAACTAGCAAAAGGGTGCAGATAGAAGTTGTCCTAGGATGTCATTTTGGCCTGCTACAACCTAGGTCTAAAACTTTGATACCAAGTTGACTGTTAGTTACTAAAAAGTCACGCACAAGATGTTTTAATCCATACAATAATAATCACTCTCTTTCACATAGATAGTGATAAGCACAGCAGAAGTTTTGAAACAAACAAATTTCTGGGTTACTATTTATTTTCCTGGCAATCTATGATACCATTCATCTCAAACTCCAAATATGCCATTGGAGCACACCAGCAGTTCAAAGATTAGAATAAAGTAACCAGCAGCATCTACATATAGAACTCAAAAAGTATCTGCAAGCTAAGGGATAATAGCCTCAACTAGAAAACTTTATCAACTATAAGAAGTTTTAAGAATTCAGGTGCAACAGTTGAATCGGCAATAAGTGAAAGACACTAAAATGATGTGGTGTGTAATATATACTAAAACTGCAAATGAAGACTTGGAACAGTATCATCTCATTAATAAGGAGTGGGTAAAAAACAAATTTAAGTAGCTCGATCCAGCTTGGTTTCCTTTTCCATCACATTGGTTGGTAATGGTGCCGTTGAACTGTACAGAAAACCCTTTCAAAATTAGAGAAGCACCAAGTAATGCTTTGTCATGGTTAACAGGGGCTTCTGCTTCTGTGCAACCACTACATAATCTTCTTCTCAAGCTTGCATTTGTTAAGTAGCACTGATTTTGACAGAACCAATCCTGTTTGTATTACTAGTTGTGGAAATTATCTTTTCACTCTTAAAGGAACTTTTCATTGTTTTACTTTGTGATACGACTTTCTTTGATGTGGTTGGAGCAAAATGACCAGCTGCAGTTTTTTCAGCAATTCTTTTCTGGCGCTGGATCAACATATCTTCCATCTTTTTCCGGATTTCTTCTTCCTGTTAACAAGCATTTTTCAATTTTAATACTTGGAAAATGAAGGTAACCAAAGAATTAACTCAGGAAATAAGGAACAGAATATTTGTTAATACCTTCTCCAATTTGCTATTCTGGACAATGGGCCTGCTCACAGGAGATGGTTTCTTGCTTTTGGACATGATCTGATATTTGCTTTTTCCTAGAGCTCCACCTAAAACCTTTGATCTTGCTTCTTTACTGGGGTATTTTGTTCCAGTAGCTTCACTGTTATTGACACTGGTGCTCTTACAATTCAAAGGAAGCTTCTGGTCCACATGGTCACTTGTTCCAGCACCAGAGCATTTTCCATTAGCTTCCGTGAGTGAGATGTCAACTCCATAGTTCATACTCAAAGAAAACTCAGCAAAATCCCTTCTGGAATCTCGTTCAAATATCACACAAAGATCACCTGGATCATAGGCATTAGATACTTCATGCTTCACTAGCGAAATATCTGGAGTTCTGTTTTCCGAGTGGGCAGCTAAAGTCATATCAGTCTCCATACATATGTCTGTTTTCCATTGCGAGTCATACAGATTATCAACTGCCGATCGAGTCTCTATCATGAAAGAATCATCAAGAAGTGTCCCTATTCTACTTTTCTCGGTGTGGGGGCAATCGCCTTCTAATGACACAATGCAATCCTCATCAAGGACCATTCGCTGGATGTTTACTTCCTGGTTTTCTGGCATTCCTGAGTTATTGATAATAAACCAATCTTCTGTCCTCCCAGTCTTGATTATTGTCCTCTCAGCTGAACAATTAGATAATGTAATCTCAAGTCCAGTTCCTGACTCTTCCAATCTCTGGGGAATTACTAGTTCCTCATCTGCAGAGTCCCTCCTCTTTATAACATGATGGAAATTCTTGCTGTTTTCAAAATCTTCCAATTCAACTCTACCATCACTTTCACTCATCCTCTCAGTTGCAACAAAGGAATCAGCTGCAGCTGTCAGTCGGTTTGGAGCTTTTTCAACAACAGGTTTGAATGAGATTGACGTTTCATCTTCGGAGTTTGCGACTGTACAATGCTCATTCTGAACATTTATCAGATGCAGCTTTTCCATCCCTCTAGTATGAGTCTCATCATCTTTCATCAAAATGTTCTGAAAAGAATCCCAGTTCTCATTTCTTCTCTCTCCGTTAGAAGAATCTGTGATCAGATCGTTAAGAAGATCCTGGTCAGCAGCATCACTTGACTGGTTCAAACTGTGGCAGCTCTTATCCAAACCCCTTGTCTTCTCATTACGTGAGTTTGAGTTATGTATCTTCTTAGATGATCCAATCGAATCCTCTATCTCCTGTTTAAGTGAATCTCCATAAATTAATTCTTCATCTGCAGAAGTTTCAACTGAGACTCCACCCCTGTCCCCATCTGTACTCTTAGGACTGATATAGTTGATATTACGAATGAAAACTGTTCTGGAGGACTTCTTCTTGCATTCTTTTTCGTATGAATGCTCCATTAAAGAATTCTGTCTGTCTTGTGGTAAATTTGAATCTGAATCGCTCCCAGAATCAGAGTCACTGGACTCTGTTTGTCTGTCTTCTTCTGAATATACAACTTCTTTTTTTTTTGGAAAGTTTTTCTTGCTCCCCACTGAATATGACTTCTGATTCCTATGATAATTGGGTCGTGGCCACTGCATATTATTTGCATTGTGGGGAACAGATTGCATAGAAGGGAAAGGATATCCTTGATGTGGAGGTATTTGTTGGATGGGAATTTGGAAATTGTATATATATGGAGGAATTTGGTTCGTCCATGGCATAGGCAATTGTAATTTTGCAGTAGAGGATGGTATCTGATCTGATGGCAAAGTATTATCTGCAAATGATGTAACCTTAACATCACAGAACTACCGTAGAACAGAGGTGTCTAGATTTTGTATTTATTATACACTCCATTGCCAAACACAAGGATTATATAAGTTCATGGTAATTTTCTGGTTTACACAAGCAGCAGTATTTGCTGTGAAACTTTTACTACTAGGTTCCACACACATTGAAGAAGAGAATTGTGCAATTATAGAACCTCACGTGTATTGCATTCAATTAGATAAAAAAAACTCTACATTGCTTTTGCATAGAAAAGTAGAAGATGTGTTTAAATCTAGTGGAAAGGTAAGGTATTATTAACTGAAAGGCCGATCATTTAGTTTAGGTTAACAAAAAGACAAATGGAATTGTTTGTCTTTGAGTGCTTTTTTGGAGACTGTTAGTCTAGTGGGTTTATAACTCATCATTGATGTATCTATTTGAATTTTATTAATATTTAAACATATATTGTTTCCTTCTAAAGAAAAACTTGAGTCTACAGATCAATTCAATATACCTGAAATGTGGTTTATCACTGGGTGGATTATCTGTAAAATGGTTTACAGCATACTATAGAAAGAATGTAAAGCACGATATTACAAGGTGAAAACAGAAAGCATACATATTGAATGAGGAAGTAATTTTACTAACTTGAATCACAGAAAAAAAAAATTCATAGCACTGCAAAAAAGCAATACAACAATGAATAATACCTTTTTTGCTGTGTAAATTTGCTTGACTTGTAGAAGAGCCAGATTTTGATGTATCCAAAGACTCATTTGGCACACCTTTAATGGTAGAGACACTACCTTTGGATGAGTCTAACGCAGCACGTTGATTGTGGGCACTTATTACATTCGTCAATACAATTCCAGATGCTTCCACAAATGAAAGTTCTGGCGGGGAGCATGCTTGCATGGCTGTTAATTCCTCCATCCAAAGACCATCTGCATCCTTTTTCTTGCACAAATCTTTGAAATTAATGCATGCTTCCCTGCATATGATTGGCACTTGATCTTAAGACTTGAGCAAGAATGTAATTTTTACATTGAATTTTATTCCATGAAATGGGAGGGAGAAATAAACCGAAGGGATTTGGATTTTACAGGTTTATGCTACCCAATGCATCTTAACACCGACTAGAAGCATAGCAGTACCCTTCATAGACTAAGGTGAGGTTTGGATAGTGAGTTGAGATAAGATGAGTTGAGATGAAAGTTGAATAAAATATTGTTTGAATATTATTTTTTAATATTATTATTGTTTTGATTTGAAAAAGTTGAATTATTTAATTTATTTTGTGTGAAAATTTGATAAAGTTGTAATAATTAGATGGGATGAGATCAACTCTCAATCCAAACGGGGCCTAACATCATACTCCTAAAACTATTTAATAGACTGACATAATGTTGCAGGTAAATTAGTGAGTCAAATGTGTGATGGTAGGGGTATATTTTGGCCAAGCAAAGGTAGAAGGTAAACGAATGAAAAAGGTTTTCAAATGAGATGAACCTTGACGACAGTTCTTTTTTGTTCAGACTTACTTGGATGGCCAAAAAACGTTTTTGATGGAAATTTCCATCACTGAAAATGCCGGAAAAACAAGAAGCATAATTTTGACTAGTGAAAACAAGAAGCTATGATCTTTATCATTCTCATTCTCATTTTACTTTTATTGGTCAACTAACTGTATAGATTGTCTGCATCTTCGGTTGGAGTCTTTTGATGGTTTTGTTCCATTACATCCCAAATTCTAGCCTAAAGAACATGTATAGAACATAACAGTTCATACCTTAAACGCAACGCTCCAAAGGCACCTGCAAAGGAAATGAGATCATCTATATTGTCCATTTCAAATCCAGCAACAATACCACACACATAAGCCATTGCCTGCTCTTTCCGAAGGAAAGTTTTCCGAGTAACTAAAAGGCGTTGGAGGTGAATCCTAGTCATGACAAAGGTGAAAGTATCAATGATAAAAGTACTTTCTGCACTACAATTAAGTATTGGCATTTCAGCAAATGCAGAACATTAAAATACAAGATGAGTTACCTGGAGCTTTCTTCTTTCACATCATCATCTGTGTGTTCTACTTCAGATTTTAGCTGGGAGGAAAAATGGAAGAATATACTAAACTAATCACATGAATTCCTGAAAAAGCAGCACCATTTCTTGTTTATTTGAACAAATGAAATACCTTGGGGGGATCAGGAGGCTTCTTTGTATGACCATTACAAGCTAAAACACTTCCTAATAAAATGAAGTTAATTAGTAGATACAATTACAACATTCTAGCAAGTACAGTAGCTCTCTTCCCAACTCTTTCTTCCAGGATCAAGTCAATCATATTGAAAAGATGTAGAATCCCTTAAACGTGTTTTATTTTCGCATTTTATTTTATTCCATACAGAGAATGGATATCTTAAATGCAATTAAAGACTTTTTGGAGTTAAGCCAAGTTGACATGGAATGCACCTAACTAACAAGTCAAACTTGAATATTAAAGAGATGTACTTCATATGTGATCCAATATGTATGGGCATATACAATAAAAGAAAAAAAAAAAAACGTAAACTTCAGAAACAGAGCATCATGTTGACTCCATTAAAGATATTAACTTAATGGATGAAAAATCATCGAACCCAATCTCAGGGAGAAGCTTTGAGTTATTTAGGCTTGAACATGTTGCTCAATAATTATGAGGTGGGGACCAAACTGAAGTAACTCCAACGCAATTGGAAAAGGTTTAACAATGGTATCCAAATTCTGAGTGTACCTATCACCAATTGCCCATGGACATGGGTATTGGATGGTTCATTAGCTTGAACTGAACTGTCAATCTGCAAGATCTCTCTTTCTATGCTGACAAACCTCTCAAGAAGTGCCGGTGTGCTTACAAAGCGCACAAATCTGCCCAAAAATGTTCAATGAATTATGGAACTCAAAGATCTAACCCTCTGTTTCCTAAGAATACCTATTCTTTTCTATAACAAACCCTCACACTTTTACATATGAGCAACCAATCCAAATTAAATACCTAAACTATGAGAAAAAGTGTGGAAATCCAAGAAATGTTTGGGACCAGACTGTATATAACCTCCCTACACAGTCAACAACTTATTAATATGAGAAAACTCAGTAATTATTCCGACCTTTATAAATCATGCAGCAGCATAATTGCTTAAGTGACATATGCTTAAATCGATGAAATTCAAAATCAAGGATGGTGTCATGTTGTTTCTCCAGGACCAATGGGTAAGGCCTAAATTCACTATAATTGAGGACATAAAGTAAATGAGCTGTAAGCGTTACCTTTCGACTGTGCCTTTGGTGAACCAGGGTGCAGCATGGGCGGGTGGGCAAAGCTTGATCGAGTACCCACCTTTTGAGATCTCATCTTTCAATGATTTGAGGTGAGAAACAAAAGGGTCAAATAATCCAGAAGCTAGTTTCTCAGTAATGCCTCCAGAAAAGACCACAAGATCACATCTTGACAAAATTCAAACAAGCGCACACAAAAGAAGACATTTTTTTTTTTAATCAGTTAAGAACTTCGTATAAGAACAGAAACAGAGAAGTGTAGCGAAATACGTGAAAATAAAGTGGGGAACCTGGTTCTAGTTGGGGTGAGCTGGAAGAGAGCATAATCGAGACGAGCTTTGGCGTCCATATGTGGCGGAAAAACAGAGTGAGTGAGTGAGAGAGGGAGGGCTCAGAGATTAACTATCTCAGAACGGGAACTGGAATTGCAAGTTGATGCTCTAAAACATTATTGAGCGAAAGCTCACGTTGTTGAACGTGCCGGTACGTCGCATTTCGCATTGTAAGATGAACTGTACATTGAATGAGAGAGAAAGAGCGCCAGCGGGAACTGATGAAGCACAGCACATGCATGGTGATGGGCTATTTCTTCGCTATCTGAACGTGCGGCCCACACGCAAAGAAGACAGCGCGGCCCACAGGCATAGAGACAGCTGGATCTCTCAACCCTCTTGCTTTAGGTCTTATTCTACTGTTTTTTTTTTTTTTTTTCTAATTTCTCCATATCTACTCTCTTAATTCTCAGAAAATTAGTAGGTTTTCTAAACAAATCATGGTGTGTTTTTCGTATATTGTGTATACTAATATTTGGAAATAATTTAATTAAAAACAAGAATAATTGAATAACTTAAGTTTAATATATATAAGATAATCATGCATATATGAACACGTTTAATCAAGAATTTACACCTTATAAATTGGGTTAATTAATTATGTTAAAGGAAATTTCTCTAGCTATACTATTCGTATATTCTTTATTAATTTGAAACTGCTAAGAAATTCTGCTGATTGGCTATCTTTTGGCGGCTATAGTAAGACTAAGAACGACTTATCAAAAGAAAGAGACGGTTATTGATCAAAGAGAGAGTACTTATCGTATATTAAAGAAAAATAATAAACAAATTAATTAAGAAAGAAAATCTCGGCTTTCCAAATTCCAAATTCCAAATTCAATTACGTACACGTAAAGAGGGAAGATTGATCAAAAGCTCAACCCCATAAATATTATTAATTAGAAGTTTATTAAAATGGTTTATATTTTATAATCGATCATTATATATAGTATATAGGCTTTTACATTTCGGGCAATAAATAATATTGCCGAAAACTAGCTAGGCACTACGAAACCTGTCTTTTAATTTGTAAGATTTTCACGTGCTCCATATAATTCGACCATGGCCAGGGCCGGACCTACGGTGGTGGATAGCTCCCAAAATTTTTTAAAAAGATGCTTTACTATATGATTTTTTAAAAGATATTCTAATATAAAGATAATTTATCCTCCAAAACATTTTCAAAAATCTCATTTAGTTTCTTTTAGTTTTTTAATAATTTTTTCATAATTACCCTTATTTTTTGTCATTAATAAAATCTCACATTCTCATTTTTTTATTTTTACATCTCATAAGAGGCAATAAAATATATTGATATCTTTTTATAAGCTATTTGGTAAATTTACAACCTCATTTTTTTTATTTATTTACAATTTTCTTTTTAAGTCT
This sequence comes from Juglans microcarpa x Juglans regia, assembly GCF_004785595.1. Classification (NCBI taxonomy): domain Eukaryota; kingdom Viridiplantae; phylum Streptophyta; class Magnoliopsida; order Fagales; family Juglandaceae; genus Juglans; species Juglans microcarpa x Juglans regia. The sequence goes on along the minus strand of NC_054602.1, from coordinate 5,085,024 downwards.
TCCACTAGCTAGCTTGTTTGGATTAGTTTTGTTAGTAAGTACATATATACTACCATCAAGTTAACAATTAGAAGCGAATGCAACAAATCTCACATAACTATTTATGTCTATATTATAGAGATTTTACAATATTTAATCTTAGATTCAACAAAAAAGTTTATCTTTATTTACTTAATTTTTATCATTTGCTTCAAAAAAACTTACATGACTATTTCTATCTTAATTTTTATCTTTCACTTGAGTCCGATGGAGCCTAAGTAGGAGGTTTAGATGAGTGGCGTTAATAATTTAGTTTGTCCCTAGATAACAATCTTATATGGTTAATGTTAAATATCGGTGACATACTTTGCTACATTAAATATCAGTTACTATTTACCCCTATATACAACACACTTTACTAATCTCCCCGCCATGCACCAAATCCATTATCCGCCCCTGACCATGGCATATATATATATATATATATCTTTATCATCATTTATGTTAATGTTTCTGTTCCTGGTAAGTTAACCTTTACGTATTTACGGGCAGTGTATTATGTCATGCTCATGTGTGTGTATACATGATATACACGGTATAAAACCTTACAAAAATTTATAAATTAATTATCCGTTGGGCATCAGCAACATTATCTTCGTTGCTGCGGCTTTTCTTGTTCATTATGCGTATGATATTTTATTTTTTGCAGCTAGCTGCAAAGATGTATTTTTTGCAGCTAGACGTAAAGATGTATTTTTTGCCTAGCTAGCTTCAAAGTTGAGACAATTTCTCTCATTATTTTCCTCCATCAATAGTACTGTGGGGACAATATTCTGTGTATAATACATAATAGACTACATTCTTTTGAGAACTGATGATATTTGTGATATATATGAAAGTTCTTCCTCTCGCTGAGTTCCATTTCATTCATGCATGCATGCATGCAAAACTTCTTATGTTTTTATCGTGACCGAAGTGGCAATATATAAAAAGGTAATCATATATCCCCTTATACTTAAAAGTCGTTATAAACGTGAATAATAATAAACAGTGATATGAACAATACTGAACAGTGAGAGGTGTTTTACACTTTTCTTCTTCCACCTTACGTCCCTCTTTGCATCCGCCTCCCTCTCTACATCCTCACAGTAAAATCACGGCAAAATCACCACAAAAATACCACAAAATTGAGAAATCATCACACAAATCACCAAATTAACACACAAATTTTCACACAAATCACAAATCAGGGTCGTCGGCTGGAGGAAAGGAGGAAGTGGAGGGGTCGTCGGCGAAGAACGAGGTTGCTAGTGGTGGTGTGATGCCGTAGGGGTGGCTAACGGCGACGCTACGGGGAGAAACCCGTGCGTGTAGAGGAAGAGAGAAGGCTACGGGCTTCGGTCCATTGCAGGGGGAGAGAGAGGGTCTGTGGGGACGAGATCGGCGTAGGGAAGGTCGCCGATGATTGGGCTTGGTGGTGGCGCGGTAGCAGCGGCTAATTGCGCTGGGCGGAGCCACGTGAGGAGAAGAGATCGAGTGGGAGAGGGGCGTGCGGCTGGAGGGAGGGAGGAGAGAGAGGGAAGAGGGAAAAATGAAAGAAAAAGTTAGGGTTTGAGATTTTAAATCTCAATCCTTCATCTTGAATCTCCAGAATTGATCTAACAGTAGAGGTTAAAATATTAAAAATAAACTAATTTAAAATAGATAATTAAAATATAGATTCAACTTTAATTTATAAAATAATAATATTTCATCATTAAATAAATGATTGAGTTTTGTTAAATATTTTTAAAAGAGTAAAATCATATAAATGATTAGAATTTTTAATATTATTTAAATCTCATAATATTCTTAATTAACTAAAATCATTTAAATAAAATAATTTTTGACTATTATAATATTTTTGGAGTTTCCAAAATAGAAGAGACTTATTTTAATGATGAAAAAATGTGAGAACAACATAGAAATAAAAGATTATGTATTTTTTTAGTGCTCCATGGATCATTGAGTAGTATGGTAGAATTCTACAATTCATATATTTTGCTAAGAAAACTATTACTAAAATATCTAAAATCTTTTAATTTTCATATTACTCATATTACTGTAACATTTTGTTATCATTATGATGCTTGTTAAAATTTATTTTTCTGTTCTTGTGCATTAAATTATTGACTAATTAATTTTATTTTAAAAAAATATTATTTTTACATTCTGTGAATATTAGTCACTGGGAAAACGTGCATTGCACGTCACTCCTTTACATTTCGTGGTATCGTAGACGTGCAGCGGCGGCTGGCTGAGGAGAGGTGGCGTGAGAGAGAAATAGTGTTGCCGATCTTGGGTTTTGATGAAGGAAAATACTATGCCCAGAGAACATGTCTACCGAAATCCTTTACCGAAATTTTTTTAATTTCTTTTTACTTGATGATTAAATAAGTGTTTTTAAATGAATATATGATTTTTTTATTTTTAAAAAATATTTAAATAGTTTAAAAAATAGTGAAAGAAAATATATTAAAAAAAAAAGATTTGTAACGTTCAGTAAAGAATTTCGGTAAAACTCTTTTGTGGACGTAACAACATCCAAAAAACAAAATGGCTCAAACAATGAACAACTAAAATTCATCAAAAGACGTAAAGTATTTCTTTTAAGTTTTCTTTGTTTGGTTGCTGGGTAAGAAAGTGTAGGAGATGAAAGAAAGTACGAAATTTCTCAATTTATTTATTTTCTTTCAGTAGCTCACCGATGACAGATCAAAGCATCTATCATGTATCGTCTAAAGTAAATGATAATGCAATAATTTTATCAACAAATTATAATATAAGTAATAGTGATCTATATAATTTAATTAAAGAAATATTAATAATAAAGAATATTAATAATAAATTAGGCAAACGTCCCTTGGACGTTACCTACTACTAGTATATATATATATATGTGTGTGTGTGTGTGTGTGTGTATAGGACAACCATACATCTGCATGCACCTATATAATTACTTAAAAGTTAAACCCCACTTACATTGAAGGTTACAAGTGGCTGGCCGGACGTACATTTGAGACGCTCATTGTAAGACCCAGCCACTGCCGGACCATGCACGTGGAAAAACATTTTCTAGAATATGTCGCACGGGTTCACAGGTTCACACCGTTTCCTTCTTTTTCCTTTTTCATACAAGTTCTTTCTTCTCCTTTTATTTAGGTTTGATCTATTTTCTATTTTTAGTGTATATATATATATATATATATATATATATATATGTTAAGCAACTTTAACCCTAGACTAAGTGCCACTCGCTCTCCTCTTCACAGAAGGCCAAACCGTGATCTCCTATCCTGTGCTAGCAAGGATTTTTGTTAGCGACCACAGCTTCTATCACCCATCGTACCACCCAGCCGCACGAAGCTACCGCCCAAGTGCCCTATAGTCTTTATTTGCAGAACTGAAATCCCTTTGTTTTCGTTATCCAAAAACAGAGCACATTTCGGCCACCTTAAGCTGCCACCTTCACCCTCCATCAAAAACTGATCTGCATGGTGACCCCCCCCACAGAAACTGCCGGCGAGGACTCCCCATCACCTCGGTCCGCCGCACGCCTCCTCAGTCCCCCGATAAGCTCACACCACTTCCAGTTGGCTGGTTTTCTCTCTCGATCTCTCCCTCATTCTCTCATCATGTGCCTCCCTCGCTCGTCACTCTCTCTTTCTCTCGCAGCCAGTGACCAAGCGCCACCCCCATCCGCTGTAGCCAACCGCCAGCTCCACGCCGTTGTGCCCCCACCTCTCCGTAAGTGCTTGAGCTGCACTGTGTGGAGTTTTCCTTTTTTCGGGTGTATACATATATATATATATATATATATATCTGTAACTCACGTTAATCGAATGGTAGGAAGTATTATTACCTTTTTACCCCTTATAGTATTTTCCTTCCAGATTGATTGTTTCGGGTGTGTAGTTTAATGAGTTTATATTATGTACTTTGGGTTTGAAATCATGAGTATATCATGTGGGTTGTAGAGGATGTTTTTATTTGGATGTAAGACGTGCGGATTTATTTTGTTAAGTCGGTTTTTGTAAGAGACTGATATTTTAACGGAATATTTATTATGTAAATACTGATGAATTTTTTTGAAGTGAGCGGTAAGTGCAAAATCTTATTTTGAATCCTTTTAAAAGAATATTTTTATTTAAACACAAGTATGATAGAAAACAAGTATGATTTTCTACTTATGATAATTTTGATATAGTTATATTATTTAGTATTATAAATTATAGTAAGATTTCTATCGTAAATAAGTTAGAATTAAATGTTTTAGTCGAAGTTATTAAGTTGGATATTGATGAGTTAGAAAGTGATGTTGGTATTTCAGGAATAATGAGAATTTTGGGTTTGAGGAATTAAAAAAAATAGATTATTTTAGAAGTCTTAGACTTGAATATCGAAATACAAAATTGATTGGAAATTTACGTGATTATCTTGTAGGTGAGGATTAATATTTGTTTGGCACTTTTGAGGAAATTTTTGAAAAGCTAAGAAGTTTAGGTAAGCGGGGTTCATATGCTAGATTTGCATAAAAAGAAATGAACTGGAGTTAGTTTGTAAAAATGTGCATATTGTTTTAAAAAGAAAAAGTGAAAAATAACCTCAGTATATGTTTTGCATTCACTCATGAGATACGTATAAAAGAGAAAAGAAATGTTTTTGACATGAAATATATAGACATGAGTAATATTTGACATGTTTCTGAAATTTACAAAAGAGCGAATATGATATCATTGAGATTTTTATACTGTGGTATGAAATGATTTAGATCTGTTTTTTATCAAATGGAAATGATATGAATATGTTTCGCACGTATCTTGATATGATATGGATATGATAAAACTTTGGCATACTTATATGTTCTGAATCTGATTCTGAATATGGTTCTGATATGATGATACTGGTTCACGTGATATGGTTGGTACCAACATGATATGATATGAGTGCACCCACTTTGGAAACAAAGTGGTCTTTTACGTGTTCTTTCCTGTGTGCACACTCGGGGCTCCGAGATTGGAAAAGGGGAAGTTTCACAACATGATACTGCCTGGTTTGGCCACCGGGGATAGCACAACCCTACTACGGGGGTTAAACATGGTATATGACATGATATGATATAATAAGATGAAGATGTGCAGTTACGTTATGCCAAAACGGTTTTTGAATACGAAATTGGTTTATAAGTATGAAAAGATCTTAAAAGTCACTCTGATTTTCCTGACAATACATTTTGAGATGTGCATAGGAAAATAAAATGATTTATTTCTGCATACCAAACTTTCTAAAATTGGCTCATGTTTACATACTAGTATATGTTATTTGCTTACTGAGTTGTAGATAACTCACCCCTTATCTTCTTATATTTTCAGATGACATTGATTGCCCAGCTGGGGGTCTGATTAGAAATTGGAGCTGGTCTAGATATGGATAGAAGGTCGAGTTCCATTATTAGAAAAAGGGTATCACTTGAGAAATTGAAGTATTTTGAGTCGTTTGGACCAATTGAGATTTAAAGATGTATCGTTCTGTTTCGTTGAGATTATGGAAAAATTTTGGACCCATTTGGTTTATGTTATTTATAATGATGACTTATGGAGTTTGTATTGTGGTTATTTGGATAATATGAGATTGTGTGCTATTTATAAAATCTTTGGAGTTTTAGGTGCTTGGAGAGACATGTTGGTAAGTGACATGTAGTAATTCTCCGACCCTTCCGGGTACGGGGCGTTACACTCATAGGCGCCACAACTATTTTTCGAGACTTTTATATATATATATATATATATATATATATGTCGGAGATAATGCATGTGTTGTTTTCTTAATGATAGGGATTGCATGCATGGATATGATATCTCATATAATAAGGAAAATAGTAAGTGATGTATGAGATCTTACATTATTTGAAAATGAGAAGTTCAGCTTACTCGATCTTTATAATTCGGTTTTATTGAGACTCCAATTGTATTATTGATTAGTTATTTTAAAGTATATATTCTGTGATTTGAATATTCCATTAGAGTGATATAATGGGTATTGAGAATTGATGAGTTTTAATTGGAACGGGCAATGAACTAGTACTACTATATATTAATAGAAGTTTCCCACAGAAAATTAAAAAATGTTCAAGATTCTATATATTGTCCTTTAATTACGTACGTACGTACCTCCTGAAAGAATTTTTTGGATGAGAATTTCAGAGAAGCAACTCCGAAAGATACAGAGTAATTAGAGGCCCATAGGCGAAAAATAAAATGTCGGTCGTACGTATACCTTCTGTGGTGACGGTTAAATGAAGAATGATCTTCAACCCAGAGCAGTTTATTACGTACGTCTTATTCCAAGTAGTGAGGAAGGTACGTAATTAACATTCATTTGCGCGGAATATATATAGAAAAAAAAAAGAAGATAGCAGGAAAAGTAAAAGCAACTGCTTGCTCGCATGCATCCATGCTTTGAAACTGCTAGCTTTGCTGACTATTGCGCGCGCGCTCGCATGCAAATAATTAATGCTGCCCCTGCAGTTTACCTAATTCCTTGCATCGGCCGGTCGAGCAAAGGCGACGAAGGTTCTTGGAACAGAGGAATGAATTAATGTACTGCATATATGCATTAATATTGATCTCACGTGATGATGATGTTCTTAATCCTTTCAGCTAGCTAGCAGGCAGCTAGAGCGGTACGTACGTACTGGCACTGAAATCTCCCGACATTTTCGGGATTAAAAGTGTATAGTAGGGTTAAAAAGTTTATTTTTCATAATATTTTTTATGCGAGTGAGCTCATGTCTAATTGTATATATATAGTTATTAGTTTTTATTTAACTCATCATTTGGGTACATACGTACGTACTATTATATGTTATATATATGCTCATATGTATTTGATTTTCAGATAAATACAAGTAGTATATATATATATATATGCGTGTTAATATGTATTAAGGTTCATTTTCTTCTCCAATAAACAAAAACAACTTATAATGGTAAGTAATAAAGTAGATCGATGTATGCATATATACATGGTAGTCTTCTTTTCGCTACTCTAGCTCATCGCATCATGAGTTAATTAACTATATGTACGATGAATAGGTTAGATCTCTTGGCCGCCTCTCAGACTGTGAATCATGAATTGGGTGCCAGAAATACGTACGTACGTACTTTAATTGTAGCTAGGAGGTCATTATTAATATTGTTATAAATATAATATGTGTCGAAAATGATCAATAGTACTCAGATTATGTACTGTAAGCCTAGAGAAGTAGTACCAGTACGTACAGGAAATTTACCTGAAAATTAAATCTTATACTCAATGCATGGAACATTACTGGATCGATTGGTCATGAGGTTGTGGTCACCAATTATATATAATAATCTTTTGTATATATAGAGTCAATTCAAATACTGTAAAAGAGCGTACAATTAATTTATAATATGTATACATATATATATATATATATAGGTTGACATATATGTACATGAAGACTATTTCATTAAAACAAGAGCATTACAAATTTTTTTTTATGAAGCCAAATATCAGGTGAAATAACATCGATCCGGGAATGACTCCCATGCACCAAACATGACTAAGAGCAGCATATTTTGCTAGTCTAGGTACAGTGCTCCTAATTCACTCCCCATGGCCCCAATGTGCTATACTTTGCAGCTCTTGAAATTCTTCGTCAAGTCTTTTTTCTCTTTTATAAGCTGGTTTCCTAGCAAATTAAAGCGAGTACCATGCATGACTCTTTTGTCTCTTTTGGCTTTCTTAATTTGTTTAATTTGAAACTTTCCTTTTAGTTTATGTACTTAAATTGTTTTATTTTTCGTATCAAGATTTATTTTTAAAAGGAAAACAATATATATATATATATATCATCCTTTCACCGCCAATATTATTAGGCATGTCGACAAATTATGCACGTACGTATAAGGGAATACACTTAGAATGAAGATGAAATATTCACACACCTTTCACTACGTATCAGTACAATATAAATACTATACAATTACAGAGATGAAAGAGATAATTACGCTATACAGCAAGCTAGCAGATAACTGGAAAATAATTACATTCCATACAAAATACAAGTGCTAGAATCATGGAGAATATTCTGGAGGATTTGTTTTGTCCGTTACACGCCCCTGCAAGATGGTGGTGTCATCAGTAATGCCGATCTTGGAGTGTAAAACTTGAAACTGTGATTGTGCAAGCGGTTTGGTGAGAGCATCTGCTAACTGATCATGCGTGGACACATGATTAACTGTAAGAAGGCCTTTGTTCACATAATCTCGGACAAAATGGAGATCAATAGCAATGTGTTTCATGCGACTGTGTTGCACTGGATTTACACTCAGTTGTGTAGCGCTTATGTTGTCACAGAAAATCTTTGGAGGCGTGGTCTGTTGAAGGTCCAGTTCTTTGAATAGTCCCATGAGCCATGCAATCTCTGTAGTGGTAGTGGCAAGAGCACGGTATTTCGCTTCAGTTGAGGATCAGGCCACTTCACGTCGCTTTTTGGTGCACCAGGAAATCGGGTTGCTGCCTAGGAAGACTACGTAGGCGCTGGTTGAAGTTCGATCATCTGCATTGCGCGCCCAGTCGGCATCAGAGTATGCAGAGACTTGCAGGTTGGGGGAGCAATGGAACTGCAACCCGAAGTTGATGGTCCCTTTCAAATAACGTAGTAGTCATTTGAGTGCAGTCCAGTGTATTTGTGTCGGTCTGTGCATGAACTGAGCTATGCATGAACTGAGCTAGCTTATTCACCGGATAGGCCACATCAGGTCTGGTGAGAGTGAGGTATTGGAGAGCACCAATGATCTGTCGATAGATGGTGCTGTCCACTACTGGAGTGCCATCGTTGAGTTTGAGATTTTCTGAGGTTAAGAGTGGCGTCTGGACAGCTTTAGCTTCATCAAGATGATGCTTGGTTAATATATCCCGAATGTATTTTTGCTGAGTAAGAAATAACCCATGTGCATTGGGAATGACTTCAACACCAAGAAAATAATTGAGAGAACCAAGATCTTTAAGTGAAAATTTTTTACCAAGCTAATGAATAACCTGTTGATCAAACACAGAAGAGTTGCTCGTTAATATGAGATCATTAACATAGACCAATAAGTATGCCTGTACCGAGTCTTTGTTGTAGATAAATAGACAGTGGTCGGCTTTGGACTGAGAGAAACCCATCTGACTGAGGTAAGTGCTGAGTGTTGTGTACCATGCACGGGGAGCCTGTTTTAACCCATATAAAGATTAACGGAGCTTGCAAATGTGTGATGGAAACTGAGGATCAACAAAGCCAACAGGTTGTTTCACGTAAACATCTTCGATGAGGGTACCGTGAAGAAATGCATTATTAACATCAAGCTGCCGTAGGGACTATCCCTTGGTTAAAGCATGTGAAAGAATTACCCGTATTGTGGCGAGTTTAACCAAGGGAGAGAATGTCTCTTTATAATCGAGCCCATATTGTTGATAAAAACCTTTAGCCACGAGGCGGGCTTTATAGTGATCAATACTACCATCAGGTTTGCGTTTGACTCGAAAGATCCACTTGCATCCAACAAGCTTAATGTGAGTGGAGGAGGGAACTAATTCCCATGTGCCGTGGCGGAGCAAAGCTGTGAATTCTTCACTCATGGCCTGGCGCCATTGAGGATCTTTGAGAGCCTGAGTGACGTTTTAAGGCTTTATAGATTCTGGAAGTGGATGCTTGGTTGCCATGTAAAACTGCTTGGGCTTGTGAATGTCATTCATGGCTCTAGTTGTCTTGCTGTGGGTTTTGCCAGAGAGTGGAGCAACAGAAATAATAGTGTGCTCACTTCTGGTGACCGAAGGTAGAGGCGCAACTGCAGCTTCTGGAGGACTTTGTGATACGGGCCTGGGAGCGTGATTTGCAAATGAGTGGGCAGGTTTCGAGTGTGAAGCTTGAGGTTCTGTGGGGTAGAGCAGTTGTAGAGAGGGTTGTGTGTGTGTCTCGGTTTGGGTGGGAAGGTTTGTAGCTGTAGGTTGAGTGTGAAAAGGAAATTGATTTTCAATAAATTGTACATGCCGAGACACATAGGTTCTATTAGTGTTAATATTGAGGCACTTATACGCATGTTAAGATGTAGAGTACCCAATAAAAACACAAGGTGAAGATTTGGGTTCAAGTTTGTGAGAATTGTATGGTTTTAGCCATGAAAAACACAAGCAACCGAAGGTGCGTAATTTGAGATAATTTGGCGATGTGCCAAATAATTTCTCAAAGGGAGATTTATTGTGTAAAATTGGAGTGGGGAGCCGATTCATAAGGTATACAGCTGTTTGAAAAGCAAGATGCCAATATTTTGTGGGCATATGCGATTGAGTGAGTAAAGTCATGCCTATTTCTACTATTTGACGATGTCGTCGTTCGGAGATGCCATTTAATTGAGGAGTGTGAGGAGGAGTGGTAAGGTGGCTGATGCCATTGAAGGCGAGATATGAACAAAGTTTAACATATTCACCTCCATTGTCCGTGTATATATTTTTTATGAGGCAGCCAAATTGTTTTTCTAAAAGAGAGCGAAATTAGGGAAAAATAGTTGACACATCGGATTTATTGTGCATGGGAAAGAACCAACAATATCTTGTGAAATGGTTGATAAAAATGACATAGTATCGATGGCCTTCAATAGATGAGATTTGCGTGGGACCCCAGACATCGGAAAAAATATATTCAAGTGGTGATTTGTTATTAATACTGCTAATACCAAAAGTAAGTTGATGACTTTTATTAGAATGACAAGAAGAACAAGCTGAGAGTGGACGTAAAGTATAAACAAGTAAATGAAATTTGGAAATAACATGAGAGACAATTTTATTGCTTGGATGGCCAAGTCGATTGTGCCAAATAGATCCAGTTGTACGCTCACCAATATTGGCAACAATGGATTTGAAGGTGTTGGATGGTGGAGGAAGTGGATAGACCCCGTTTTCACATCGTCCTCGAAGAAGTGTCGCCCTCGTTGTCCGATCCTTCACAAGATAAAAAGTTGGGTGAAATTCAAGCAACACATTATTTTGTTTTGTGAAATGATGCACAGAAACCAAAATTTTATGTATGGCAGGGACACATAAAGTATCATGCATTTTAAAAATGCGATTAGGCGATTTAAAAGTTAACGAGCCAATGTGCGTAACCGGTAAACCTGTACTATCACCAATAACAACTTCATCAATTCCATCATACTCAGAGTTGATGGTTAAGTTGGAAAAATCCGAGGTGATGTGATGAGAAGCTCCATAATCAACAAGCCATGTGGAGGAGTGAGTTGGATTCGTGCCAACACAATTGGCAGCAGCAGTCTTGGGTTGAACAGAGTGTTTGGGGCAGAATTGAGTTGAGTGACCAACTTCACCACATAACTGACATTTGCCTTTGTATTTGGATCGAGATCCATTGGGTTTATTGTGTTGCGCAGGTCGAGATGAGTCGGAACGACGATCATTGGTGTAGGTTTTATTCCATGCACGACGGTTGGTGGGATTTGCAGTTGCAACAATTTGCTGAGTTGCCTGGTTGAGTCGCTGTAGATAGGCTTCGTGGGATGTCAGAAGATCATGCAATTCTTCAAATGTGAGAGGAGTCTCACGTGTGCGGATAGGGGCGACCAGATCACGATAGTCTGGACCAAGTCCACGAAGAACATGAAGAGTGATGTCGTCAGAGGACAGGGGAGTATCGATGATGGCCAGTTCATCGATGGTGGTCTTGACATCTTGAAGATAAGCAGTAATCAGCCGATCACCTCGTTGAAGAAGAGTGAGGTGCTCTTTGAGTTGTATCACGCGGGATCGAGACTTGTTGGCAAACAAGCGGTTGAGTCGAATCCAAGCATCGCGGGAGGTCTTGACTAAGGCGATGAGTGGCGTGATAGAGTCAGCAACAGAGGCAAGTATGCCATTGAGAAGGAGTTGGTCTTGCCGAAACCAGTTGGAGTAGGCAACAATAGCTGCATTTTCAGCAGGAGGAGTAGGCTTAGGGGGACATGGATGAGTGCCATCTAGGAATCCCATGAGATCATAATCAAGAAATAAAGAGGAAAGGGTTGCACTCCATGAGGAAAAATTGGGACCAGTTAATTTCTGGGGTAGTTGTTCTACAGCGTTGATGGAGATTGGAGTTTGTGTGGGAGTGTTTGCAGGGGAAGCCATAGAAAACAGAGGTTGTCTCGCTAGAAAGTGAGGCTCTTGATACCATATAAGGGAATACACTCAGAATGAAGATGAAATATTCACGCACCTTTCATTACGTATTAGTATAATATATATGCTATACAATTACAGAGATGAAGGAGATAATTACGCTATATAGCAAGCTGGCAGATAATTGGAAAATAATTACATTCCATACAAAATACAAGTGCTAGAACCATGGAAAATATTCTGGAGGATTTGTTTCATCCGTTACAGTACGTACGTACGTAATGATGGAGGGAATTAGTTGAAATTTTAAAATTGTTAAAGGATGGAACTAATCTTTTTTAATTTAATATTAGACGAAATTCCTTGGTGCATGCATTGAATTTCAAGAATAAAAAATATAGTTCAGCCTATGACATGAACACATTAATATTGCTTTAATTTAATTTAATTTAATTATTGCAATTGAAACGAAATTCAGTTAAGTGTGGAGTTTAAAATCTGCTCACAAACTTTTGTTGCTAATTATTTTTGTTATGCACGCGATGCATGGCCCACAAATAAAGGACAATTACTGATCATGTCCTGCTTTGGTCGCCGTTTCGCCCGACCTTCGAGTGAGATTTCGTTCCGCTTTATCAGATCAAGACAGATCATCCATGGCCCATGCCGTAGTACTTCATGTTGACCTCGACCGAGTCAAAGACCACGTTTTCTCTGAATGATTCTGCAGTTCATACATACTTCTCTGAATTCTCATGATCATACGTGAAGAGGAAAATAAATAAATAAATAAATCCTGATCACTATGCTGGAACCGCAATATTATTATAATCGTCTACAATATATGCAGAATATATAAATTCTAAAAATTAAAATGAGTCTCTGATTCTAGCTACTATATATATATATATATTATATATATATATGTATGCTGTGCTATAGTTAATTACAAAAACCCATTTTAATTTCATTTGCCACACCACATGAGTGCAAGTACCTTAATGTACGCAAATTAAATTATATTTTCTTTTTTATTATACATAAGTACTACTCGATACGTATGATAATTAATTATTTGAGATAAGTTTTTGAGTACGTACCTTTCACGACTGAATTCGCTCGGCAAAGGCAACAAAAGATATATGAAAAGATCAGGCATGAAGTGGCTGCAGATTAATTAGGTAAAAAGTTTTTTTTTTTTAAAATTAATCTCGCCGCAATTAGCAAGAGGACATGGCAAAAAGTGGTTACCCAATACCCACTAATTAATTAATTTCCCGATTCAGAAAACCATGCAAAAAGGAAACGAGTGACCGTTTCAGCGATCCTTTAAAGTTAATAACATATTAATTAGCGTGTTTGAAGGTTTAAACTGTTCCAAATAAGCCTAGAGCGTCAAAACATTCAAACGTACTGTTTACTCTATTTTTTGCTTTCCTGAATACCGTGTAGTTTCTTCACAGTCCAATCAAAATATGGAATTCTCCCACCTTGAAAATCAAACTCAGATTTTGGTCCTTAATCAAAAGGCCAGCCCCTCAATACTATATATATATATATATATATATATATACACACACACATATACCCAAGCTTCACAGGTCTATATCTCTTATTAGATATAAACTACAATTACTACAAACAAAAGGCCGGAACTAAAAGCATTAACATATATTGCAAGATCGATCAGTACTTTGATCATCTTTTGAGTCTTGAAACACAAGAATTCCGATACCTTATTGAAGAAGCCATGCAGCGTTCACTAGCCTTGTCCAAGAGCTATGTTCGTCCCTGGAATCAAATCCAAAAACTGCCACGCAGCTCACACGAGGTGTTCATAAGCCACCGGGGGATAGATACGAGGAGAAACCTTGCCGGGTTACTTTACGACCACCTTTTCAGGCTGAGGCTCAGGCCTTTCCTCGACTGTCGAAACTTGAAACCTGGGGACAGGTTGTTCGAAAAGATTGATACTGCTGTTCGAGACTGTAAGGTTGGTGTTGCAGTGTTCTCGCCCAGGTATTGTGAGTCCTATTTTTGTCTACGAGAACTGGCTCGTATGATGGAATACAAGAAAAGAGTCATTCCCATTTTTTGTGACGTCAAACCGTCGCAGCTTCGATTTGAGGATAATGGATCTCCCATCCCTGAGAAGGAGATCGAGGGATTCAGAATGGCACTTGAAGAAGCTAAATTTACAGTTGGACTTACCTTTGATTCGTCAAAAGGGTACGTAATCTTTCATAATCTCTACTACTTTTTAAATCAGTGAACGTGTATTTCGCATATTTTGTTATTTGGTTGATGTAATACCTCTAACTATCTTGTTCTTTTTTCGGTTTTCAGGAATTGGTCAGAGTTCCTAGAAAGTGCCTCAGATGCAATCATAGAGAATTTGATCGAGGTAGACCGGGAAGGATTGGAGATCAAGAGTCCTAAACAACGTGTGCTGAAGTGCAACTCACTTCTAATAACAAAATGAGCAATTGATGATCAAGAGATCGATTCTCATTATCAGCAAATCATGGGATCGATCAAAGCAATTAACTATCCTGTCGATAGAAAACTAAACTAAAAATCAAAATATAACATTAAAATTGCTTAATATTGTTGATTTTTTGTCCCCATTTTGTAACATCTTATTATAGATATGCGTTCAAAAAGGTTTGTAATTAGGTTTGCGTGCCATTAAAACAGGCTATAAGGGTCGAAGAACACAAAAATTTGCGTATCAATGCTGATGATCAATGAGGTTATAAGTTGACATGTGCAAGTATAAAGTACTTCTGACAATAAAGAAGCTGAATGAAGTAGTTTCTGTAATTATTTGTATTCCAAGTTGTAAATTCATGTATTAATGTGTAATCAAACCTTTTACACGTACGATTCATTTACAGTACTGTGTGCACATCCTTGTAGACCTTTTAATTTGTGACAAACCCAAGTTAATTTCTAAGGATCGTTAAATTATTTTTCGCTTTTTTTCGCTCATGTTTTGACAAAATATATATACTGCAATTGAATAAGACGATCTCTCTCCAAATTAGGCACCTTTACAACTTAACTAGTGTGGGCTAAAAATGGAAACCGCGCTCTTTCCAAGCTCCGTGAGCTTATGCGAAATCTTTCCTCCATTGCCTAGCCTGTAGCATCGTTAAGAGGTTCATTAATACCTTATATATATGATAATGATCAGGCTCATGATACCTATAGTTTGATACTTTATTGTTATCAAACTCGATGTTGCCTTATGTTTTTGTTCTAGCCATGGAAGTAATTGATCTCCGGCCTTTTGAAACATATCATGACATGAACGAGCTGTAAAAATTCCAATCACGATGTCATAAGGGAAAGATCATCTCTCATCTCAAATTTGCGGACTGCATATAATCTGCAGTTCTGCATATTGTCTGCAAAGGAAAATTCAATTGCGTGTCTCTCATTCTTGAGTGCTTACAGAAGTCTAGTTTTATGTCGGGTTTAGTCCCCATGTAGTACCGAGAAAAGTTGCGTACATCATGTTAATAATTAGTACTTGTGGCATTAATTTGTAGTGAAGTGATCTATATATTGAAGTCTTAATTAAGAAGAAGGAATGTTGCATGCATGCATTTTGGTGGAACCGAATTAATTATAATTCACGTGGGGAGAGAGGGTGATCGATCAAGAGCTAGCTGGACGAGTGATCTTCAGCTTTTGTATTATATCCTATATATATATATATGCACGCATGGTGCAACTTGCAAAAACTAATCTCTTTGCCTCGACCCAGGTAGATGTAATTTTTGGATTAATTATGGGTACTAATCTCAGTCGTAGTAGTACTTGAGCTAAGGTAGCATGCTGGCCGGGGAATTAATCTATGTCTATCAGAGAAGGAATTAATTAGGTATTTTGGGCATAGAGGGGTTTAGCGAGTTCGAATTGAGCGAGCAGCCATAGTACTACTGAATTAAGCACAACTACTGGATTAAGCACCTCTATGCAGCGTGCAACAACGGCCAGCAGTCTATAGCTATATATTTGGTTTATATGCATGGGTTAATATTGATCTAGAATTTATTAGAGCCGGTCGATCGCAGCTTTTGCACTCTTATTCGTACTTTTGCGGAATGGAAGAAAAACGGCCTCATTTAAGATGAAAATCATTATTTACAACGAAAATAAACTTATTTTGACTTAAAATAATCATTTTTACAAAAAATAATTGACTATAATTAAACAGTTTTAACTACGTACGTACTAATTACTGCTCTAGCTAATTATTCACTGCTTTCGTTGTTTTATTTTTGAGACATGATCTGAATGCTCTACCCTATATATTCTCTAACAAATTTTACTTTTCCACAAAAGAATCATAAAATATTATTGTTGTAGAGTACTGTAATATTGTTGGTGAAGTACGAGAGATATTCACACGGCGTGATCCGTGCTTGAAATATTTTATTCATGCTTTTGTTTTCCATGGAATCTCTGATGAATCATTATCTATATATATATATATAGGAAGGTAGGTAGGTATGTATGTATTGAGCACTGCCGACGTACTGGGTCATCCTGTTCACCGTAGGTCCTTGTTAGCTACAAGGTAATTATTCTCATGATATTGGACATGCAGATTGAACGAAATTGAACATGTTACATGATGAACACATGCTGCATGCAGTGCTTTTCATACATCTCAGCAAGTCAAGCATTGAGAAGTAATTTCATAAAATCTAAGATATATCAATATTACTTCAAAACTCAATGGCATCAGTACGCGCGCACGCCACTCGAATTGAAGTTACTCTAAATGTATTGAGAAGTAGTTTGTAACTTTCCATTGATATATATACGCACACAATATTGCATGATGCTATTTCCTTTCTTTTCTCAACAAAATTAATTAATGAGCCTCATGTTCTGTTACAACCAGCTTGTATCTAATTAATAGTTGAACGTGATTATGCTCAGTTTAGGGGCATATCCCAAGAGATCGATGGAAACTTCCATCAGCATTTCCGTGGATATTCTGGGAAGTATGCATGGAAAATATGAACAGAGCTAGACACACACCCCTATAAACTCGATTTGAAATTCAACACAAAATATAGAATCTTTTTATTTGTTTGGAAACACGTCAATACCAATAGCTAGAGCTAGCTTCTTGGAGAAGCCATGCAACGTTCACCAGCTAATTTGTCCAAGAACTTTGCTCGTAAATTCCTTAATCCCGGCGGTCGGAACCCAATCCGAACAATACTAAGCCCATCATGCGCTGTGTTCTTAAACCACCGGGGAGATGATACGAGGAAAACTCTTGCTGGGTTGCTCTACGACCACCTTTTCAGGTTGAGGCTTAGGCCTTTCCTCGACAGTCGAAACATGAAACCTGGGGACAAACTGTTCGACCAGATCGATATCGCTATCCGAAATTGTAAGGTTGGCGTTGCTTTGTTCTCGCCCCGATATTGTGAGTCCAAGTTTTGTCTCTATGAATTGGCTCTGATCATGGAATCCAAGAAAAGAGTTATACCCATATTTTGGGACGTAAAACCATCCCAGCTATTGGTGAAGGACAATGGAACTTGTTCGGTGGAGGAGCTTCAGAGATTCAGCTTGGCACTCGAAGAAGCTAAATATACCGTAGGACTTGCTTTCGATTCATCAACAGGGTACGTACTAATTTCCAATTTTCCTATAATTCCTTGTTATATTGTTTTGATTGGTACTATTTTTAATTGATGAACAAATCTTTCACACATGAAATATATACTAGTGTTGTAAATATTATTCTTACTTAAAAATAAATTAATAATACATATTTCTAATGTTGCTTTTATTTTTGGCCTGATTTCAGGGATTGGTCAGAGTTCCTAAGAAGGGCTTCCCATGCAATCATAGAGAATTTACTCGAGGTAGGTGGGGATCAACGATATTGGGAGAAGAATTTTAAAAATCAAGCACTCGGCCAAGAGTTGAAGTTTAATCCACTTTTCATACCACAAAAACTAAATCAAGATCTCATCGATAAATATAACTAAACTTTGTATCTATGATCAAGAAATTAATCAATAATATTAATGGTTCACGACTAAATTCGATTATCAAATTCATGTAAAAATATATCTTGTTCATGTGAATATATAATATGTGTATATAAAAGATCATATTGTACATGATCATTTTAGGCTATTGTATCTTTCACGTGGATTATCATGCATCGGGGTGGCGCCACGAGTTCTTCCCTTTTTTGATCTTATTCTTTATTTTCTGTACGTAAAACTATCAATGCTGATCATAGGGACAGTAAAGTTGATATGTACGTACAATTAATGTATATAACAACAATAAAGTCATGGGATATTGGATTTTGTTTTTTTTTTTGTATATATTTGCCAAGGTGTAAATTTATTTGGTGGTAGATGTAACGTAGGCCTGCGACTTGTCCAACCAGCACTGTTTTTGAACCCGACCTGTCCGAATACTCAAGACAAAGCAACCCGACCTATAATATGCGAGTCGGGTAGGGTCGGGTCTAAAATTACTAAAGATATTCGCACAACAGCGAATTCGATTTACTGACTTCTAAGAAAACTTTCTCAATTCTTCAGTCACAACAAAACGAAAACCCTAAATTCCTCAGAAGAAAAAAAAAACCCCGACAAAGTCCGACGCCATCACAACGCCATTCACATCAAATACTTCAACGAAGTTTTGTGCATGAGCTTGAATGAAGAGCTTGGCTTATTATATTGGAGTCCATCAATGCCCATGAAGATGTCGTAAATGCTGTCGTCGCGGGCTTTGATGCCTTTGTGTTCACAGGCTTAGTGGATGGAACTGTCAAGGTATGGCGAAGGGAGCTACAGAACCAAGCACTTCTTGGTTCGGGTTTTGTTGAAACAGGAAAATGTGGTGACCACATTAGCTGTAAACAAATCATCGGCCGTTGTATAATGCGGATCCTTAGATGCGCTGGTGAAATTCTGGGAACGCGAGAAAAGGCAGAGTGAGAGCCGAACAAGGGTGTTTTTATTTTGAAGCCTTTTGAAGAAAAGGCAACAGTCACCTGAGTTGGGGAAGGGCAGATGAGATCTACGTAAAATCTTACCTGATCAATGGTCATCCGAAGTTGGTTGCAGATGAAACGACAGGTGATTCACAATCATTGGTGACCAACAGGGGCGACTTGGCTGCTAGGGTTTGTGTCTAAAGATTGAACATTAAAGTGTTTTTTTATTTTATTTTTTTTAATAAGAGTCGGGTCTGCCCTTTATTTATCAGGTTCAACCCGACGTTGATGCAAAACAGTCTTCTATTGGACGGATCTGATCGGGTCAGATGGGTTGAAGGGTCCAACGGGTATTTTGCACAGGCCTGATGTAATGATCAATTAGCACTCGTAAACACATGCATTATTGTACATGTCCATATTCTTGGAGATTATTTATAAGAAACCCAAGCTTCTATAGAAAGTAGTAACTGGCGCTAAATTCATTTTTTTCCCTCTTTAGTTTCAGCTCTAGCTGGCTCGTTATCTTATAAAAAATGGAAGGCATCGAATTATATTTTCCTAGCAATGCTATAGGCAATGGAGGAAAGCTTAATTACTCAAGTCAATTATTTGAATATATATCATAAACAATATCGAGGTGGTTTGGTTGAAATTAAGGCGCAGCTACGTAGAACCTACCGGACTATTGTCCATGAATTTACAAATAATCATAATTAATTATAAGCAAAGAAATTTAAACGTTACAACCTTTGACCTCGGTGAATATAAAATTTCCTTTCAAATATAGAAAATATTTAAGCATATATATATATATATATATATATATATATATATCGATCCTACGACGGGAAGAATGGTACAAATAAAAATGGAGATCCCTTGTGTCCTTAAATGCAGTTTCCATTAATGTAGAGTTTTTATATTGAGTAATATTACATATAGTCATGCAGTGCGCAAGTATCGTACAGTCGCTTTGAAAAAGAGTAAGATCTACTATTAAAAAATTAATTTCTTTTTATGTGAGTATTGTATTTATTCATTTTTGTTAAAGTGATTATATGTCATTTGTATATTCACGACTGCAACTACTATTTTTCTTTTATATTTTTTTAATAGAATTAAAAAAAGAAGAAGAATAATAATAAAATAGGATTCATTCGTACGGCTTTTGCATGCTTATTTTACATATATACATGTATATATACATACAAATCGAGATGCATGCATATGCAATTCATCCATCGTGAAGGAGATCCAAAATTCAAATACAGGTATTAAATTAAATAAAAGGTTTAAACTCAGGCCAGCCAACAATTAACGTCTGTCCACCGACCATCTGATCCATGCATCCATGCATGCATGCACGAGCGCGATAAAGGAGGAAAGTCGAATCAGCCGCCCACCAAAACTACAGTAAAGATCAAAAGATCAAAAGGAGCTTGAAGAAAGATCTGCGCTTCTAACCTTTTGATTGAAGCCAAAGAAACCCCTTTTTTTTTTTTTTTTTCCCTCCTGTCTTTTCCAGAATTCGATCGGTCAATTAAAATAGTCGTACCAACTCAGTCGCGATTTCGTCAACCCTACTAAATCCGAGTACTCGGAGCTATAGCTTTGCTTTGTCAAAGTTCGTTTTGAAATATTTTTCTATTCTACTTTCTCTGTCTCGTGACTCTCATCTTTTCCTCTCCGGCCGGATGGTCATTTTTGCCTACACCTAATTAATTTTCTCTCTTTCAAACCTAGCTTAATTACTATTAGACCTAGCTCTAGCTAGCTAGCATCTCTTCTCGTGTTCCTCGTATATATTATTAATTTCTTACGACTACTCTCTTTCGGTCCAGTCGGCTTTACCAGTTTAGCATGTTTTAGGGGTCCGAATCATGTCAGAGCATTCTCAATCTATTAGTCAAAATTAAAGAATATTTTTACGTAATAGAAATTTGTTTTTTAACTATTCTATTCATATAAATTTTTATATTATTATAATTATTTTTTTAATTATATAATAATAAAATAATATAAGATAAATTTAATTATGACTATTCACATCAAATCTTTACATTAGATTATTTATTTATTTATTATATAGTAATGATTAATTAATAATTTCATAAATATTTAATATTTTTAATTTTTAATTTATTTTATTTTATCATATTTTACTATTCTAATTATTATATATTAATTAATTATTATATTCTAATTAAATTAATATATCACTAACTCAAATTAATATATCAATGCATGAACCCATCCTCCCAACATATAAATTCGTGAACACGAATTCAAAATATGTGATAGAAAGAAAAGAAGAGAGAAATAATTTATAAAATATGTATTTTGTGTATATACAGTAACTTTTAAATTTGAAAATTCTTTTAAAAGTAATTGTAGTCAAATTCTAATTATTTAGAATTTGACTAATCCACTTTGAACATATTTTGTGCTTTGATAGTTAAATACTTAATAGATTTAAATTTTAACTAATCTTACTTGTTTATTTTTTTTAGCAATTTTTCAGGGAATAGAAAGCCCAATGCATGCAGTACTTGACAGGGCCAGAGATTCGACCGGCCCATATCATTACCCTAACCAACTGGAAAGTGCTATTAGGCCCAATCTTTATTCAATTTTAGTAGTCCGTGACGGCTTAAGGAGGGAGCGATTTGGATGATAAAATGATTTTATTTGAAAATTAAAATTTTAAAAAAATATTATTAAAATATTTTTTTAATAAAAATATTATTTTAAAATTTTAAAATAGTTAAATTATTTATTATATTTTATGTAAAATTTAAAAAAATTATAATAATAAGATAAGATAAGATAAGATAAGATAAATTAAACGAATTTCTCACTCCAAACTACTACTAATTCTCGTATTAACTCTCAATTACGTCTTCATATAATAAAATTACTTTTTTATATATAAAAAATTGATATACTTCGCATTTACGCATTGAACACTCGAGTAAGGTTATGTACTTGCTTGTCCCCCACACTGTCCGCATAGCGTTCAATATCTAGGAAGGTTGTCTCCCACCGACGCTAGCCCCCTTCGCTTTTGTTAATGGAGGATTCTCTCCATGCAATACCCATTTGCATTTGTCCATTACTTGTTCAAACTAAGCTCTTCCATCCCCACAGTCTCGATCCCCAGTTTTCCACTTCTTATGCCTCCCCACTATTACGGATCATGAACTAATTATAACCATCAAATACCTCTTTGTTTTGGTTTTATTATCATATGATAATGGGTTGGAGAAGTAGTTCTGTCTTGTTTCTTCTCGTTGTTGTTATTTTAGGCAGTGGCAAAGTGGCACATGCTATGGATCTCAGCAGCAATGCCCATGAAAACTACACTCAGTTCCTTCTTGCCAATGGTGTTGCTCACACGCCGCCCATGGGGTGTGTGTAAACTTTCATCGGCCTGCTATGAAATTCTTTTTTTTTTTTTTTTTTTTTTTTTTTTTGCTTTCAACATGGTTGTGTGAATGCTCAAGTGAGATTGTAAATTGTTTGGAATGCAGATGGAACAGTTGGAACCATTTTCAATGTGATATAGATGAGTGGACTGTGAAAAGCACGGGTACTGCGCTCCACGCTTATTGGTGTTTTTTTTTTTCCAAAGACTCTCCCTTGAATTGTGTTATGAAAATGGTTGTTCCGTAATGCAAAGTTGGAAGTCACATATTTTTTTAACAATATATAAACTTAATCTTTCTTATTCATATGAATTATTTATATCAAAATAACGTGGAAGAAGATGCACGTTTCTGGGTTGACTTTGAACCTCTGTAGTTTGTAGTGACGCTCTTTGTTAAAAATATTGTAGCGTTATTCATTATTTTATCTTTCCTTGGAATGCCTAGGCAGGTATTGTATTGTCGATTTAGGAATGCCTAGGCAGATTTTCGATCCCACGGAATACGTTATTCAAAACCTTGAACCGTTTTTCACCGAACTAGGAAAACCAAAGGAACTTCCTGATTAGGTTCCTCATGAATGACTAAGAAGTTGGGGAGATTGTAGAGAATAGCCCAATTGATGATTTTTCCAACAGCCATTGAAAATTCTTGAGTGATAATTTTTAACTATAGTCATTGCAGATGAAGTCCACGCCCAATTTTTAATCTAATACGGAACAGTACCTAACTGAATTACAATATAGGCAAGCAAGTCATGTGACGCTGTATGATGCAGTGGCATGGAGTAAGTTATTTACTTTCTTCTGTGTAGCAAAGTAGCTTGTGGCCAGCAGTCTTGACCACAAATCTAGGCCAAACGCAAGAAGTGCCTCCACGTCCTCAGGCAATGGCGTGAAGAAGTTGGGGTCCCTTTAGCATGAATTGTACTTGAATATTACTTTTGATGGTTTGCTACCTACATTGATCTATTCAGGGTTTCAAGTTCTCTGAGGATTAATGTATTATTTATTCTTTGCAACTTTTTTATTACTGAGAACAGCAGACGCTCTTGTTTCTACTGGTTTGGCGGCACTTGGGTACAAATATGTAAATATTGGTATGCCATCCTCACACTATCTTCCTTTAGTTCTTGTGAGAATTAGTGACTTTTTTCCCGAGTATTAGATTGTGGAACAAAGTGTCACTCTAGCTGCTAGCAACCTAAAGCGAGCATTTTTTCTTTCTTCCTTTTTCTCCTCTTTATCCGCCATGGTGACATAGGGAAAAAAAAACTAGAATAAAAAAACTTAGCAGACATAGTGGCTCGCAATAACACTTCTCACATATTTTTAGCGGTGGTTAAATGGCAGATGATTGCTGGGGAGAAAAAGATAGAGACTGGAGGGGTAATTTAAGGGTAAAACCTTCTACTTTTCCTTCTGGAATCAAGGCCCTTGCAGATTATGTTCATGCAAAAGGATTAAAGCTTGGCATATATTCTGATGCTGGGTAAAGCTCTGCCCTTTGTTTGGATTTTATATAATAACTGTGATCACAATGACCAGTGTTATATAAGCCCAGATTCTTTTTCCATACAATTACAAATACCATTCGAAATGTTCACTATTTTCCATCTTATATTTTTGCATCCTTAGCTACCAAACTTGCAGCAAGACAATGCCCGGATCTCTTGGGCATGAAGATCAAGATGCTAGAACTTTTGCAGAATGGGTTAGTTTTTCTAGTCTGCTACAACATGACTCGGATTTATTAGTGGCACTTGGTTTCTGTTTTAGTGGAAAGTAAACACGGCTATTGTCTTATGGGGGCTTGGTTGTAGGGAATCGATTACTTGAAGTATGATAATTGCTATCATGATGGTTCTAAGCCATTATACAGGTATTATCTTTTGATACTTTGCACCCAGTGTGATTCCTATTAGTGCAGAGAAGGTTGTCTATACTGTGCAGAGCCTGTGTTTTAGAAAATATCGTCCTCTGTTCCAGATTTGCTAGGATGAGTTATGCGTTACAGAAGGTTGGCAGGCCAATCCTTTATGCTATATGTGAATGGTAAGCCCCATGAATTTTGGTTGACCGTCTTTTTACCCACAAGTCTTTTTAGGTGTAATAGGTGTAAGTATTTGCATGCTATGGCATGTCTTAGGTGATATATGTGCTTCATATTTTGAAAAGTAACAGTGGTTGAGTGAACATTAGGGTTCAAGAGCTAGATGTAACATGCAGATTTCTAGAACCTTTTGAATGCTATCTAAATGGCTTTGACAGAGCATCATTTTCATAGGGGAGAAGACAATCCTGCAAAATGGGCCAGTCGGTATGGTAATGCTTGGCGAACTACGGGAGACATAAAAGACATCTGGGAAAGGTGGCACTCCCTTTCCCTTTTCTTTTTATATGCTTACTTTTAAATTGATTCTTATTTTACAGGGAATATGACATTAGACACTTAGAAAATTAGTTAATCATTATATATCACAATTTCAGTATCACATCAATCGCAGATGAAAACAATATTTGGGGAAGATATGCAGGACCCGGCAGGTGGAATGGTAATTGTCAAGTTTAAGTATTAGCTTGAGTTACGGATGCCATGTTTCTGTGTTAGTATCAACATCAATAGCTCTGATACAAATGGAATGTGCAAACGTTACTATGCCAATCTTGATAAACATATATGGAACCTCACTAAACTAATCCTGCTTATGATCATTGTAGATCCTGACATGTTGGAAGTGGGAAATGGAGGGATGAGTATTGAGGAGTATCAATCTCATTTTAGTATTTGGGCTGCAATGAAAGTCTGTCTCCAATTTATTTATATCTTTCCCATTTTCATGTTTACAACTTCCATTTTGTTGTGATCCAAAATCCTTAATTTGACAGGCTCCTTTACTTATTGGATGTGATATCCGATCTACAACCACAGAGACTCTTGGGATTCTTGGAAACAAGGAGGTGATTGGTGTTAATCAGGATCCACTGGGAATTCAGGCCAGAAAAATTCGATCTGAAGCTGGTCTAGAGGTATATCCGGAAGGTTGTTCTTTTCCTTCATATGTGAAATTAATGATATATAAATATTTATACCATAACTATCTATACAGGAAAACCTATGATATCTGCTTTCCCACGACCTTTGAGCCTTGGCCTAGTTGGTAAAGAGATGGTGTGGTGTTGGTAACTTGATATAGTTTATATTTATGCCATAACTGTCTATACAGGAAAACCTATGATATCTGCTTTCCCACGACCTTTGAGCCTTGGCCTAGTTGGTAAAGAGATGGTGTGGTGTTGGGAACTTGATATAGTTTTAGTTCAAATCTTACATATTGGAAAAATAAAAGAATGTGAAATCGATCAGGCCTTTCTGAAACAATTATCTCAAAATATTTATCTTACTTAAGAATCATAATTCAAGTAGTCATATCCTGCCTAAGTTTCTCTATCTCCACTAGAGGCTTTGTCGAGAGTGTATCTCTCTAATCTTAAAAGTAACAAGGTCCCAACAAGTTTCTCTATGTTTCTCATCATTGTGATGCAGGTTTGGGCAGGACCTTTATCAAAGAGAAGAGTAGTGATAGTCTTATGGAATAGAAGCAGGTTCAGGGCTCCTATATCTGTGGGATGGAGGGACATTGGACTCTCTCCATTTATGCCTGTGACTGTTCGAGACTTATGGGCGGTATGAACCATTTTTTTTTTCCTTTTAGCAGTTTTTTGTTTTTCTTTTGTTCCTTTTCAGTTTGGATTCCATAGACATAGTGTCTTTTGAACTTCTACGTTAGGCTATTTCTGCCGAATAGTTTTGATTTGTAATGAATATAATATCAATTCTTCTGTTTCCAGAATGGTAAAATGTAGATTGCTACCATATAAGTCTAAGACTCATGTATTTGTTGTCACTTCAGCTATATTCTTAGCTATAAAAACTCCATATCATTCTTCTTGCAGCACTCATTTGTTTCAAAGAACATGCGTTCTCGATTGACTGCATATGTTGCTCCCCATGCTTGCAAGATGTACATCCTCGCCCCAATCTAAATGGATGAGAGGCTTGGCACTTGGGTCTATAATGGTCGAGTGAGATCAGATGGTGTCCCACTCAGAAGGCAGCTTGATGAAATGAAGATATTTAATTATATGTATTTATTATATGCTAAACTAAAAGGACTTTTTGCCACAAGGATACAGTGTGCTTATATATCAACTAGTCTGAAGTACTGTAACTTGAAGCTTGTTATGAAATGTAAAGATTCTGTTGTCATCTGCTTCATTCCTCAATTCTGCATTAACTCAGGACCTTCCGAGCAATATGCATGCGATTTTCTGTTTCACAGATGACTTATGGTTCTTCAAGACTGTTAAACCACAAATTTGGCTTATGCCAAAACTTGGATCTGGAGTACTTCATAAAATAGTGGCATTTTCAACGAATAATGGTCCTATATATATATATATATATATATATTCTCATGCCCATGCTACTAGTTAATTCAGCTGTAAAACAAGCTTTAGATCAAAATCGGCTTATAATATGAGTAATCATGCCCACAAATTGAAAACAGAGAGAGCTTCAGGATTCTGGCAACTAATTTTAACTTTGATCATGATATGATATAATTTACGATGTTGCTGAGTATAATTACATGAGTCTATGTATCTTCTTCATAAGGGTTTCAGCATTATTGTTGATTCTGCTGTCAAATTAGGTTGCATTTCTCTTCGTCTATATATGCTCAGTTTTTATTTATAACTTTCCTCAAATGGATGCTTATGAAGGAAAGGTCTGCCGTCTTGTATGGTAATAATAGGACCGTACTCATCATCTTGCTTTATGGCGACCACTGCTGCTGAAAACACACTCATGCAGGTTCTTATTACTAGTCAACGTGAAGATTTTCTAAGCATGCATATTGGGAAGTGCGCGCGCACACGCAAAAGTAGTAGTTTCTTGGTGCGAAAGAGAGCAGCTTTGTCGATCTGCAATTTGTTCAACGAAATTTTTTAGTTTTTGAAGTGAGAGGCATTCAACCCAACAAATTGAAACAGAGAGAGAGTGACAAGCTGGCCTCTTCTTGTTTTTGTGTGTTTATTATCATCATGATGTCACGCACATACCATCTATCTAAGAATATTTTGATAGATTGATTTGGCTAGTAACTGTTGGGGAGACAAATTATATTCATGACTTAATTGATTAATTTAGAGTATTAAATTTTAGAATAATTTTCAAACCTGCTAGCTACTTATTGACGTACAAACCTTATGATATGATGTATTAATTAATTAGCTAGGATAAAATATATTTATAAAAAATACTTATAAGTACTAGAATAACGCTTGAATTTATAAACTTACGATTATGCTTAGAAAGCTAACAGTAAATAAATATTTAAAGAGATTGAGGATCATGTCCGCATGTGTTGACAAATGTGGTCCTATGTTCTTGATCAACAGAACATGTAATTTTCAAATTAGACATCTCATCCCACCGATTATAATAAAAACAAAAGCAAGTCGTCACTTTGGGTGCTAGCTGCTGTGTCTCCATTCTCTTTATGCAGACCATAGATATGGCTCCGACAAGCATGCATCCCACGGGCAGGACAGATGTAATGCGCTATTGATCGAAAGGAAGATCTTTCTGTGGAAAATGTGGCCCATTCATTGATGAATGGTCCGGGCCAAAAATTTCTGAATTCATATATTTCTGTATCAATTAAGCACGTCAAGCCCAAGCTTAATCCCGCATTTGTATCTATGTATACGACCTTTAATTTGTTAACCGTCGACTTTTAGTTTTTCTTGGTGTCAGGATTAATTTCCAGTCTTAGGTTTAATGTTTTGTTGTAAGCCAATGGCCATGTTAATTGATTGTTGAGTGAATAGGGTTCCTGTGATATTTCGACACCTATGCAAACGGAGTCAAGAATCCATCATAATTGTCGGCCTTTCCAAAATGGCTAGCTAGCTAGCTAGTCATTGCCTTTTGGACCGTGCATATATATATATATATATAATATTTCTGTATTTCGATTAAGACACCCACTCGTCTTATATGTATAAGCAGAAGGTGCTCATTAAAAAAAAAAAGATTGAGAAAAATATTCATGCTATTTATAGCGTGTTGTTATTAAACCATACGACCTATAATCAAAAGAAAAAAAAAATCAAGATGTATTGATTCCTTTATTATATATGTGCCCATCTTATTTTTTGAATGCGAAGAACGTTCAAATGCTAATGATAATTGCTACTCATTTATTATTTTTTCAACAATTTGCAGCTTCGATCGGACACATCATGTACACATACATACATATATATATATGTATGTATGTATGTATGTATCTTGTATATGTAGAAAAGAAAATGCGCATTTTATATATGATTAAGGAAGGGTACTTTTGGCGTTGTACGTGCTACATGAATATCATGCACAAGCAATATTAATTGCCAATATAGATATGTTTAGGGTGCCTAATAATTAGCAGGAAGTAGGGACGAATTGCGTCACAGCTAGCCCACCAGCTGCGTGCTGGCTGCAAGATGAACCCTGATGCCGGCCGCCACATGAGTAATGATGGACACTACGTCCGCGAGTTTGGAAATTTTGGCAGGTGGGTATAACCCAAGCCATGATATAAATAAATAAATATATATATATATATATATATATGTTTTCATCTAGAAGCTAGCGCAAGTCATGTATGTGTAGCTAATTAAATTAAAAAGCAACTGATCAACATTGCATGCATGCACCTGCAGATACTATAAGAAAATTATTTATTTGTGGTCAATTAATTCTAATAAAATGATTCTTTACAATTAAAATGAGTCTGTTTTAATCACAAATAATCTTTTCGCTACAATTAAATAGTCACAAAAACTTATTTTTTTTGTAGTGAGGCAGCCACCAGCATACAAATTTAGCTTAGATCTGCATATACTTAATTTCTACGTTTTGTTTGATTGTGATGGCTTCGAATCGCATATATATACGAGAGAGAGAGCAGAGAGTCGATGGAAGTCAAACCGCGTCCATCGACTACAATCATGTGCTTCTAAAAGCATATTTGGAGTACTACCCCCAAAGTAATGACTGCTTATGCCTGTGGAAATTAACATTCAACGAATCTCTTGGCCACCATGAAGCTGTCGAGGTCATTAATTCATTTTGTGATTGGAAAAAAAACCCTAGCCTAAATGAAATTAAAATCAAATAGAATAAAACAAGGAATCCTACAACTGATTTAATTATATATTCAGAAGATATACAAAGGAGAAGATAATGATTGGAATTGAGAATCATGTTGGTCATGCACCTCATGCACTACAATGAAGGCACGTACACATGAATGATTGGAATGGAAGGTTATGCTAAATTTCAAAGGATAAACGTAACAGTATAATCATGGGAAGAATGACCTATGTATTAGAGAAATAATTCAAATGATTATTTTTTTTTTCATAATAAATTTAAGCTTTTGATCAGATAATTATTAAGGTTTTAACTTGATATTAAAGTAGATCAAGTACTCTTGACTTCGAAGCCTTACTAGATCTTGAGATTTCATCTCTCATTTCGATTAGATATTTCATATGTTAAATGATCAAATGTAATATTGCTCTGCAAAAAGTGAGAGTAACAAATAAAATTAAGATATATACCGCCATCCTTTAAATACAAGAAATTGCTTTGTCATGCAATGGTATGGTGAGGTCTCGGATCGAATTCAATTAGATGAATCTTGCTGGGGAATGGTCAGCGGGCAATGGAAACTTCCCCGACCATGGACATTAGAGAGACTCTCGCACACCAAAAACAAAAGCATCATGTGTTTGAATTAACATGGTGGAGTGTATATCTACTCTATTATAATAAGTGATTATTTAACTGTAAATAATAATTTTTATTTTTTTTCCGTAAAGTCATGTTTTACCAAAAGACCCTTAAAATCTTTGACTATTTGACGTGTAGCTCTCTTGTAGAATTTAATGAAGGATCATGTTTTCCCAAAAGGTCCTTAAGACCCTTGATCATTTGACATGTAGCTCATTTGTAGACTTTAATGAATAATCTTGTTTTACCAAAAGACTCTTAATAGCCCCGCGGTTAGATTCTTTGCTGAAGTTTAGATTTTTTTTTTATTTTTATTTTTTGTCTTTCTTTAATCTTGTATTTTTTTTTCAAACAAATAAGCTATCGACTTTTTTACTTTTTGTTATTTAAATCATTATGTCAGGTGCAGTACCCAGAGCTAATGCACTCAGAGCTGTTTCCGTGTGTATGTATATATATATATATATATATGTTGAAATTTACTCCAAGAAATCTTATTTTCATGATCATCAACCCACTACGTACCAATCTTCAAGAAAAATATTTATGTACATGTACATGAAAAGCATTAATTAAGAATGGTACATGACCGGCCTGCCTGATCATTTTGCTAAACATGACATGTACAGATCAGAGCTAGCTAATCAGGTCTACTGCTGAAATATCAAGTACTTCAGAAACAGAAAATGAAACCGCCTTCTGATGACACGAGATCAGTTGCATTTAGGCACATGGAACAGTACTGATCATAATCCAAGCAGGCCTCCGAGGCTTTGGCTTTAATTTCTTATTTATTTCTCAGTCAATGTGTACAGCTAGGCTTATTAATGAAGTAGTATCATTTTGGTGAAGCAGCACGTACGTTCTATTGCAATGCTTCCAATATCCATCTGATGATCATCATGATCAAGATCTCCTACATACGTTTCTGATCTATCGATCTTATTTTTCTCTCTCTGGTCCAACTCGATCCGAATGGTTGGTACTGAAATCGTGCAATATTAATGCTTGCAAAGATAAGGTGCCAGGCATATGCCATTACTTCTCAAAGCTATGTTTCTTTGGTCTAAATAGAGGATTACTTTGCTTTATTGCAATATTATTAACTATTTATAATATACTACATGTGTGCATTTGTTTCATTATTTTATTTTATTTTTGTAATTTCTGGCCAGATAAAACCATTTTCTTTAACCAAACACGGCAAGTGGTTAGGCTCATCATCTTAATAAAGAAAATAATGAGGTGGCCACAGCAAGTTTTTCAAGTGGCCGCCAACTCTATTAATTAGGGTTGTCCCTGTTTGATTATTGGATGCATGGGCATGGGCCCGGCGGCCTTTGATATATATATATGTATGTGTATATATATATATATATATATGTATGTATGTGTATTGCTTTCACGTACAATAATTTATATATATATATATATATATGGCGATGATCACCGAATAATAATTGCCTTATATATAGAAGAATATCACAAAATCTTCTAATATATAGTTCATTCTCTCAGCTTGAATATTGCTTAATTTACTTTGTCTGAAATTATGACTTTAATGTGGTAGTAATTAATCTTTAACTTTGTCAATGCACGGCCAGTATATGTATTCAATGATGCAGATGCAAGAGTTTGACTAGGACTAGGTGATTAAGTTGATAAGTTTGAATACGACTACGTAACTAAGATGATAGAGTTTATCCTATCATTAATTTTGTGTTTTGGATGAATGTAAATTATCTTGACTTTACCTATAACAATATTGAGTTTATCTAGGTAGTATTATAGTTGTTTAGATAAGTCAAGTATGAAAATCGAGTTCCAAGAAATCCGCTCTTATCCAAAAAAGAAGTTGAACTGGGTTCAGTTTTTGTATATCGCAAGTGTTAGCATTTCATTCTGTCAGTAGAGTTCTATTGAAACTAAAACTTCTTTTAGATTGTTTATTTAAAAGATCATATTGGTTATGATCGATAGAGATTCAGATCTGCATATTTTTTAGAGCACTTTCCAATGCATACTTTTGTAAGAAAATTCCTTAGAGAATTTTCATATTGTTTCTCTCAAAAAGTGTGATCATGTTTTATGTTAGAGATTGAGTAATCGTGATTTAGCCACTGGAGTTCCAAGAGAGAAGTCAATAATTTAAAAATCACCAGAGGTTCTGGTTGCTACTGTAGTAGAAGACAAATTAGTCGTTTGTCTGACCAAGTAAGCAAGTTAAGTTACAAAGGTTTTTTAATTGAGAATTACTTGTAATTGATTTTCGAATAATAAGATTGACTTTCCTGGGTTTGGCTGCTCTGTAGGGTTTTTATTTTGATGAGTTTTTCAAAAGGTTTTCTTCCGTAACCAAAATTGGTGTTACACAATTTATTTATTCTACGTTATTGCTTAATTATTAAAATTAATTGCATGCTTGACGACTAACCAATTTGTTGAGTGAATTGGTAGATATTTATGTTATGATACAAGGGTACGTGGGTAAATTCAATTGGCATTAGACCGTAGTTCACTCATTCGAGTGTGATTAGTGTCTCCCTATAGATTATGTCTTCGTTATATATCCCGCCACACTTTGATGGAGAAAACTATGCTTATTGGAAAGTTCGTATGAAGATTTTCCTCAACTCTTTAGATGAACGTGTGTGGTATGCAGTTGAACGAGAATGAACTAAACCCAAGACAACTATTAATAATGCTTGGACAAGAGATGAGATCATCAACTGCAATTGAAATAGCAAATGACTTAACGCTATTTTCATAGTTGTATCTCCCGATAAATTTAAAAGAAATTCAATGTGTGAAATTGCTAAAGAAGCATGAGATATCTTAGAGGTTACACATAAGTGGACAATGATTGTAAAAATTCAAAATTACAGTTGCTAATCTCAAAATTTGAAGAGATTAATTAACATGCTGGAAGATAAAAATTTTAATAATTTATATGATAAACTTAACGATGTTATGAATTCCAGGTTTAATCTTAAGGAGAAGGTGGAGGATTCAAGGATGGTAAGAAAGATTTTAAGGTCTTTGCCTGAAAGATTTCGTCTAAAAGTTAAAGTCATTAAAGAAAGTAAGGATTTGGATGCTATTAAAGTTGAATAACTGGTAGGCTCCTTACAAACATACGAGCCTCTCTTCCTCAACCAAAAAAAGGTAATTTCAAATGACAAGCCTTCATTATCGGGATCATATTTATTTATTGTTAATTAATTCATGTGCCAATTCAGCCCCACCAACAATTCCATGTATTCACCAATTAATTATGCCCAAATTAATTTACGTAATCGATCGCGCCTTTCTGGATAACAGGAACAACACATGAGAGAATGATCTCCACTGTAATTAATTATCTTATACCCATGCATGCAACAATTGATCCCTTCACCACAGTAAACTCTTATGAAAATTAATTCCGTATACAATAAACTCAATCATGTAGGAAAGCGACATAATTATGGATAACAGGCCCAATATGATCACACGGGTCGTACGTACGTATAACGTCGTACTGGCCTTACGATCATGAAAATTCTTCACAATCTATGTACCATGCCACATGACGGATTAATGTATAAGCTAGGTAGATCAACACGTACGAGAAATGGAAAAAATAAAGGGAAGGATTGAAACTTCATGATCCTACTGATCATGAAACCTATTCCAGTATAGAAAATGATATAAGAACATCTATACTACAATTTGTTTACAACTTTGTATAAAAAAAATTATTATTTTATTTATTTTGAACTGTTAGAAGTACAGAAATTTTATATTAAAGTAGAAAATATTAATATTTTAATATGTAGCAGTAATTGAATTGTAATATAATTGTAGGTGTATCATTGTCCTTCTAGTATACATGCGCAAGCATTATGTATACAGGATTCTGAAATAATATTATACACCACACTCTCATTCTATTTTGATTATACTAAGTATTATATGACACATTCATCACCATTAAATGATAAAGAAACATGCAATAAATGATTATTTAATAATAATAAATGTGCCACATTATACTTAATGGGATAAAAATTGCATCGTAATATGTTGTGAAGGCATGGTAATTAGATTAACGTGAGCACACATGCCAACCCCAAACACAACCACCAATCTGTTTTGTGGACTTCGATCGAGTTGAGGTGGGTTTAGACTAATTAGGAATATTGAAACCTTACACCATATACTTCTACTGGAATTTATTATTATTTTATTTTTATTTAAACGCACGCATATTTAAGCATTAAGATAGAATGATAAAAATAACAAATTACATATGATCCCGATTAGATGTTGAGCTGAGTTGAGTTCTTTATGAATAAGAGTGAGTTAAGATGGTAGAGTGAATTTTATGGGGCCTACCTAAGATGTGTTTACATGTTAATACGAGTTTAGATGTATTTATGATAAGTTAAAAAAGGTTATGGATCCCACGTGTAAAGAAATGTTGAGTTGAAAAGTTGTGGATTCTTCGTGTAAAAAGATTTTAGGTTGAGATGATTTTAATAATTTGAGAGTTGTGTGTTTGGATATTAGACTCAGTTTAACATTAGATTGAACTGAGTTGATATTAATTTAATCCAACTTTTAAGCGGGGCCTAAATGAAAATATGTGATGCAAGATTTCTATGTAAAATTTCTTACAGTAATCCATATATATTTCCATGTCGAATATTAATTCCAGTACTGATCCATGGCATAAGAAAAGCATGACATCAAAAGCGTACAAGGCAGTTCCAACTTCCAAACCTCGGAACCCCATTACCTTTGCCTTCTTCTCCCATGTGGTCCCCACACTTTTTTTCTCAACACGTGTCGTAAATTCTCCACCCACACGTGTCTTGTGATCATGACAGCCTGTTTGGTACCTTTTATGAGAACCTAACCGCCACTGATCCCATCCGCCTCCATTGCCTACCATCCTTATATATATATAAATTATACCCAAGTTTTTGTCAAAGCCAGTACCTCTCCTATATTTTCCATCCACGACCCACCTGGCCACGTCCTTCCTAGCTCTAACCTTACTTCATTCTTCGATGATCTATAATATAGATTAATCGCGTCATATTTATAATTCCAAGCAAGAAAATTAAGAAATTTAATTTTATAGATCAGAACAAGTATATAGCTAGATATCTGATCAACACTAGCTTGATGGGTGAAATTATGGAGAGCACGGATTCATCGTCGGGGTTGCAACACCCTCAGCTTCCGCCGGGCTTCCGATTCCACCCTACCGATGAAGAGCTTGTCGTCCACTATCTCAAAAGGAAGGCTGCCTCGGCTCCACTTCCAGTTACCATCATAGCAGAGGTCGATTTATACAAGTTTGATCCATGGGAGCTCCCAAGTAATATTAATACAAGTGTTTGATCATATCTTGTATAATTTTGTTTTATTCTTATTTTCTCTGTCGAGACTCATAATTTGGAGATTTTGTTTTGGATTTAGTTTAAGAAAAGTAATGAATTGTGAAAATTTTGTAGGTAAGGCTACGTTTGGAGAACAGGAGTGGTATTTTTTCAGTCCAAGAGACCGGAAATATCCGAACGGAGCGAGGCCGAATAGGGCAGCCACGTCCGGGTATTGGAAAGCAACGGGGACCGACAAGCCTATACTAACATCTAATGGAAATCAGAAGGTTGGGGTTAAGAAGGCGCTTGTCTTCTACGGTGGGAAGCCCCCTAAAGGGATTAAAACCAATTGGATCATGCACGAGTACCGCCTCGTTGACAATCATAACACTTCTAGTTCCAAGCCTCCCGGTGCTGATCATGCCGCAAACAAGAAAGGTTCTTTGAGGGTAGGTGAAAACTTTGACCTTTTTTTTGGCTTAATATCGGGATATATCTACTGACTGTTCGTTTTTGTGTTTGGTAATGGCGACGTTGTACGTCTTGGGTATTTGTTGTGTTTTGTAGCTTGATGACTGGGTTTTGTGTCGGATTTATAAGAAAAACAACACTCAGAGGCCGATTATGGATCAGGACAAGGAGGATTCAGTGGAGGCCATAATTCCTCTGTTGGCTGCGCAGCAGAATCCAAAACCCTTGCCCTCAAAGACTACTGCAAACTACGACGCAGCACTTGAAAACGATGATCAGAACTATTTCGATGGAATATTAACAGGCGCAGAAGGCTTGCAAAACAGCTCCATTTCTCATCTAGCCTCTTCTAGCTCGAAAAGTACACTAGCGGGGAAACGCACGCTTCCAACAGATAACTTTTGGAATGGAACAGGGTCGATGGGGTCTAGCTCAGGCAAGCGATTCCAAGGTGATCTTAACAGTGGAAGCGTGGGATTGGATGAAAACAACAGTTCCTTTGTTTCTCTTCTAAATCAGCTGCCTCAGGGCACTGCGCAGTTTCATCCAAACGCCTTTCTTGGGTCCCTTGGAGACGGGGTTTTGAGGCACCAATTTCAACTTCCAAGCATGAACTGGAACTCGTAGTACAGAGTATTAATGGGGGTTGTTCATCATAAACATGCATATCTATCGATCCATATATGATATTGCTCTTAATAGGAGTGTGATCATAGTAAAAAAGTGCTCCGTTCGAAGACTTCTTCGCGACAATATAGATCACCAGAAGATTGTTTGTCGGAGATCATCAGTACTCGAGATTGGAAACAGACTGATTCATATTAATTGGTTGAGTTAATTTCTCTTGGTGTAACTATAGCTATCTAGCTAGCAGCAAATATATATCAGGTTAGGTCATACGCGTATATCCTTAACTTTGTTGTTTTTCATTTTGAGAAATACTGAACAACTTGCTATATATTATATAATATGAATGAATATATGTCACAATTTGTTAGAACTAAAAAACTAAAATAAAAATATAATTGGAAGTATATATATATATATATATATATATATATATATATAGTACTTTCATATATATATCTTGGAATAATTAGGAATTAAGCTTGTAAAGAATTATCATATATACTAATTATTAGTGCTGTAATACTTATTACTGTTGAATTTCTGAATTGTTTACATTTTTTATCCGAGAAGATTTATATATCAATCATATATGTGGAGAGATGGTTCATAAAAATTTAATGTTCTTCATCTGGATTTTATGATGTTCAGTTTTATTAATTTATGTACAGTTTTCATTACATAGTTAATTTATAAAGTGGCCTGAAAATATGCTTTTATATGATTATAAATGACTCGATTATTTATTAATCATGGGTGCTGCCAACCAACCCAGCAGGTCTTAGATCTCGACTGTTTATAGGCTTAGTCTAATTAATTAATCAGCTAGCCAGGAAGAGACGATCAAAGATATTGTCCTCGATCGGGTGATGATCATAATTACTTCTAACACACATGAGTCTACAACCGGTTTTTTTACGTCCTCATAAATTAATTAATCATGTCAATTTATATTCTCTTTTAGCTTTTGTTCATGTTTTAATCTTTCGCAAGATTTAATCCTATAAAGAATACATACGTAGGACCAGAAGCTTTTTATATTTTTGCTTAATTTCAATTTTAATTTCTCGGTTGCTAATGGGTTATAAAAAACATGAATATTATTATTATTTATCAATTTTTTGTTTCGATTTTATGTTTTATATTCCTTTCTGCTACTATATATTAATTTGTCTTTTCTTGATCTGGATCGAGATTACAATTAATAATTAGAACAAATCATCTTCAAACTGATCTAGTATCTAGGTTGTGTACGTACGTCCATCATGTGCAAGTGCATGGCGCGTCATGGGAAGGAAATCTATTCTATATAATATGTCTCCATTAATCTTGTTGCTGTGGACATTTAGAATTAGTTTAAGTGCTGAGAATATCTGAAAATAATATTTTCAGAATACTTTATTATTATTTTTTTATTATTTTTTATCTACTTTTTATTACTATTTAATATTGATATATAATTACTTTTTATTACTATCCAAACGCAACATTAATTATTTAGTTTTGAAATTATCTGCAAAAAGATCGATCATGGAATCGTACGTAAAGGATCGAAAAGAAAGATTTATCATGCACTTAAGGGAGGATAAAAGTTGAATGCATGACGTAAAGCTGGGGCCGGAGAATTAAGAAGAAGGTTAACAAATTTCATTTTCGGAGTTAATTAATGACGTACACGTCATTTGCAAATAACATGTCTAATTAGTTACTAAATAGCAGATAATAAAATAATATAAGCTGAATTAGTTAATCAAAAGTATATATGTAATTTAGTAAATGATTTGAAGTCAAAATATATATATATATATATTTACACTTTATTATAAAATTCAGAAACCCATCGACAGATATCATGACGTGTTTACACACAAAAGACAAGAACGAATGAGTTGTCGGCCATTTTTTTCAACTAATGACGTAGGATTATTCGATCCGTGTCATAATCTCCAACAAGATTATCAGATTTGGGTTTCAAATGTAAACACTCAAAATGGGAAACATGGGCTTTTTAATTCATGATCATAGAAATATTGTCTCTGATCATGCTAATTTGCTCTTATATATAATATTCCTTAAATTAATTAATTAATTACTTGTGCCAACCAATCATTGACCCTAATTTAAGTATTAAATTAATCCACAGATTTCGAATCAAGTAATGAATCGGATATTAACTTTGTCTTTGTTTTTGGTTGTTGATGTGTGGTCTAAAACCTTGTTAGATTATAAGGGATGGTGTCATTTTCTGTCTCATGCAGGGATGATAAGATCACCTCATGAGAAAAGAATAATTCCAAGGTGACAAATTAATCCTGACAACAAGATCAGCTAGCTAGCTCACAAATGATGTGACTTGTGGGACCATCCCAACCGCTAATTTCGAAATAAGTCTTAACGTACACCTAATTAATTAATTCATTCATTTATCCATCTAGTTAATCACCCCTTCCTTTCTTGAGGAAGATGACTGATTATATTAAAAGAGACTTATTATATATAGATATAAAAAAATTATACGAAAATAAATATATAAATTGACGTGAGTTTATAATATTTGTTAAATCTAATTAAATTTATAATATGATGTATCAAATTAAATTATATTAATTTTTAAATTTACTTTTACGTAATTTTTTTATAGTTAGAATATTTCCGTTATTAAAATTGCGTACCATTAGCATCTATATATATATTTTATATGGCTGAGAGCTTTGGGTTGATGTATGCTTTCAACTTCAGGAACCAACCGAAAAATCCACAAAG
Organism: Juglans microcarpa x Juglans regia; assembly: GCF_004785595.1. Lineage (NCBI taxonomy): Eukaryota > Viridiplantae > Streptophyta > Magnoliopsida > Fagales > Juglandaceae > Juglans > Juglans microcarpa x Juglans regia. The sequence goes on along the minus strand of NC_054602.1, from coordinate 5,045,320 downwards.
GCTTTTGTGAAGGCATGTGGACTTTATGACCTAAAGCCCAAAACAAATTCAATGTTTACAAAATGACCGATTCTCTTGGACACGAGCTAGCTTTTGCTGTTTTGGACGGCTACACAAGAATCCAGCCCAAGGACATGGAGAATAAAAAGCCCTAAATTGGAAAAAAAAAAAATTACAATAAAATGCCGTCTTTTTTGTTTTGCCTAGCTAGGTCAATCTTTGAAAAAGGAAACAAAAATTATCATATTTTTGGGTTTCGACCACACATCTAATTAACTAGTAGTCGTAGCCAAATATTGAGTATACAGCTGAATTATTACACCCTGTACAATTAATTTTGTGATAAATAAATATTGTGTATGTTAATACTTTGTACAATAGTCCAGGTAAGCATGTTATAACCGAGTGACTTCATGTTGGAGCCACTACAAGTAGGGCCGTGCAGAATTAATATCATTAACCCGTATCGTCCGCACGAACCGACCCGATTGATAAAAGCGGGTTGAACTAACTTGCTGGTCAAACCCACTAACTATCGGTTTCAATCCGACTAAAAATCCCCAAATCTCACACCCTAGCTGCCATTCGGCCTCCCCATTTCTCTCTGTCATCACCGTCAACTCCGTTCATCTTCCCCGTCGACTCTAACAACCAACAAGCACAACCTCAAAAAGAGGGAAAATATGAAAAATCACATGGCCATTCTGACTTAAACAATACAATCACATGCACATTTCCATGACCCAATAACGTAGCCCTTGTCCACCAAGCAACCAGAAATTCATCCCAACCAAAAGAAAAACATCACGCGATCCGACTCATACCCATCAAGGAGAATGTCGTCGATACGAAAATGGAAAGAGTGGAAGAACTGATCGGCGACAAGTTTGGAAGGGGAAGAGGCGAAGCGATTATGGAGAAGGGAAAGGAAGATGCGGGCATCAACGTGGGTGGTGGTATTCTCGAGGCGATCAAGCAAGGATCGGAAGGCAGCGTAGGACCGCATCACTGGGCTGCTGGCACTCATTCAAGAAGTCCTCCACAGTAAGCCCCATAAAGTCACTCGACCACTCAAAGCACAGCAGCAACAGCTAAAGGGAAAAGGAGATTTTTTGCAGTGCAGAAGAAATGGGAGATGAGATGAGAGGAAGGAAGGAATGTTCAGGGCCTGGAAACAACTTTTATGTTCTCAATTGGTAGACGGGTTGACCCGACTCAAGTCGGGTCGGTTCTTTTTCTTGTTGGTCTGGACACCAGGTCGGGTCCATAACCTGTGCGGGTTGGACGGTGTGCAAGCCTAATTGCAAGAAAGGACATATATAGCAGTATACGAAACCACTGCATACAAAACCTTGATAGTTTTGTCTACCAAACAAAAAATATTTTAGAATCTCATAAGCAAAAGGTAACCTATCAATTAACACAACCTCAAAGGTAAAGAGGTAATTTTATTCATCAAACACAAACTACTATTCATACTATTCACATGCCCATAGCTGCTTTTATAATTAAGGGTATCAAATCGTATTAACATATCGTGTTCGTGTCGTGTCAAGACAAATATATTATACTATATGGATCGACCCTAACCCAACACATTAAGCTTATCATATATAAATCTCAAACCTTAACACGACCCATTAACATAACGGGTCGTGTTGTGTCAACTCGTTTTGACTCATTTATGTAAATGAGTTGAACAGACCCAAAATTAACTCGTTTAAACTAGTTAAGTTTAGTATAATTTTATATAAATGTTAAAATCATAATATCTGTAAAAAATATAAAACAAACTACAAATCCAAAATTATAATCCAAATAATAAAAATATCAAAATCAAAATCTCAACAATTTTATTTTTAGGTATAAGGATACAATTGTTACTTTAACTTTCTTAACGGGTCAAAACGGGTTGACCCGTTATCAACTCGTTAAGCAATTGTGTCTTAATAGGTCAACTCGTTTTGACTTGAACCCGTTAAGGCAAAATCCTAACCTGCTTTTATTGTGTCATGTTTGTGTTGGGTTAACGGATCGTGTCACATATTGCCACCCCTATTTATAATAGTATATATATATATATATATATATATATATATAGAATATAGAATATAAATAGGGAAAGAGAAAATGGTGGCAAACAAACTATGCAAGACCCCAGAGATAATGACGACGTGATTAATAACCTCAAACAAAACTCACTATTCATATGTTGATAGCCTCTTTTATAATAGAATGATGTGATACGTTTATAATACAAAACAAAGTTACGTTTATCATAAAATAGATACTAATGGATCATATGAAATCAAGTTAGTTAGTGAGTTTACTCTTGTATAACGCCCCAATAGAAAGCTCAAACCATATGACCTATACTCCAAAAGGACTAGTCAATGATACAATTAGAAACCATTGAAACATTATAAAGAGCATGAAGAACTTCTCATCTCCATGTAATGTGGGATCTCATACACTACCTATTCTAGCATTATCCTTATCATATGAGGTATCACAATCTCCTCTATTAAATCCTCAACGTCCTCGTTAGGCCAATCCATTTTAGGTGACATGGCTGAAGTCCCACATTTCTGGTTGTGATAGTCTTTGATACTATTTGTAATTCTCCAATGGAAAACCCAAACTATATGACCTATATTCTAAAAGGACTAGTCAATTATATAAATGTAGATACATTGAAATCTTATAAAGAGTAAAAACTTCTCATTCCCAAGCAATGTGAGATATTTCCATGTACCACCTACCATTATCCTTATTATATGTGGTATGTATCATTAATTGGTTCTTTTGAAGCACAAGTCATGTGGTTTAGAACTTCTATTGGGACGTTACATCTTTGTACAATATCTTTGTATTTGCAATACACGTACTTATTATATCTTATAAGTTATTATGGCATATCATTGACGCCACGTATACATAAATCAGATCCTATGTACATTAATCCAACTATTATACACCAATTAAATTGCATTATATATATAACAAGCAAATTAGTTGTAAATACATCAAATATTAAAAATTAAATTGATTGATATGATGTTATATCAATCATATAATTCACGTGATCAAGTAAAATGATTAATTACATTATATCAATAATGTAATTAATATAAAAATAAACAAATTTATAAGTAAAATGATTGATGAGCAGTGAGCACAAAAAAAAAATTATATTATAAGAAAATGAGTAATATATACAATATTACTTTTACAACTAAGTTTTAAATTAAAAATATTTATATAAAACGATAACATATATAGTTTTAAAAAGAAATATTCCTCGTCTAAAACAAGATTCCACATGAGAGGAAATTAAGATGTCATGTGCCGTCCAAATTAAAACGCATCGTTGGAAAGGAAACATCATGATTTTGTCAATGGCAGGCTACGTATATATAAGATACTATTCAAGGCTCAAATCTAAGAAAAATACTAGACTGTCGAAATTATAAGAGCACTAGTAGTGAACTCAACAAACTCAAATTTTAGCTAAAGAATAGCTAAGGTGCACAATAACTCACTGCAATAGGCTCAACAAATCTACAATAATTTTAGCTTCCATTATTTCCACTAGTCAAATTTGGCTAGCCTTCTTGCTGGCCAATTATTATTTTCGCATAAAAAATTCATCTTTCCCCTGTGACTAACGTTTCACATGATCCACAATTCAGAAAAAAAAAAATCAACTTTGGCTCGTAAACATGATCTGCATTTCGCCCAAATCCCACGCCCAAAAACACGATCTGCATTCCGTGCATTGTCTCTGCAACTCCGTCAAAGTCATCTTTATCTGCAACTTCTCTCCGTCGAAGTGTCTCCATCGACTTCTCTGCAATTTCTTCTCTGTCGACTTCTACGAAGTCTGGTGATAATTTTATTAATTTCTTCTGATTGGTTATTTCTTCTCCATGGATTCTTCTCCGTCGAGGTTAATTTCTTCTGCAATTTCTTCTCCGCCGACTTCATCTGCAATTATTTCTGCAATTTCCAACGATCATATTTTTCTGCAATTTCTTCTCCGTCGACTTCATCTACAATCATTGTCAGCACTCTGCACTCACATGATTCTATCACTTTATATGTTAATTTTGTCGGAGTGGCTATTGACTGGAGGTGGATCTCTTCAACCGATTGGAATCCATTAGGGTGGGATGGGATAGTTAAGATAAATCTGTATAGTGCCCCACTAATTAATGTGGCCTTTTCCTTTTCATTTTTGTTGGCTGATTATAAGTTTTTTGTCCAAATGGTCCATTTTCGTTAATGATTTTCTGTTCTTGAGCATGGCTGTTTCATTATCAGAAGTGATCTATGGCAGAAATATAAGAAAAAATAGATGAGAGAAAGATATTCTAAATGAAAATGTCAAAATTAATATTTTAATAGAATAGTGATAGATTTGTTGAGTCTGTTATTTGATGTAGTTGAAAAGTAACTAGTTAAATTTATAAAAATAAATTTTTTAATCAAATTTTAGTTAAATTTTATTTAAACCACTACTAGTACTCTAAAGCTGCCTAGCCAGGGACGCGCCCTGCAGATTTTATGTACGTCTCCGAAAGTCACAAGCATGCAGTATATATGCGCCTCGTTTTGTTGACCTAATTTCGTTTTCCAACCATCAATAACAAAACCGTATGTAGTCATGACTCATGTGTTCAGGATTTTGTTTTTCTTTTAATTTGTTTTATACAATATTCGCGGACTCACTTTATTCACGTACATACATGCATGAATGAAAGGAATGCAATTCATTTACGTACTCTCTGAGTTTAACCCTTCTCTCCACAAAAAAAGTAAAAATAAAAATAAAATAAAAAATTGCAGGATCCATTGAGGAAATTAAGGAAAAAATTGTAACTGCTTAACGAATGCAGGTTCAAATATAAACGATTGTCATGTTAAGAATAACATTATTTAATTTGGTAGTATTAATTAATGTTGAAATAATTACAAAAAGCTTTCAAAATATGAAGAATCACGTATAAACAAATGTGAAATCTTGACTTTGCCCTAATGTTGTCTGCATATTATATATACAAATATACATATTATTATATATATACAATTTTGCGGCACTGTATGTGCATGAAGCCATTCCAGGTGGGCAAAGGGAATCATGTGTAGTTCGCCAAAGAGGCGCTGGGGTGCAGGAGGGACCCATTCCACCCAACCCCTCGCTTTTCTTTTTTTTGTTATATAGTACATTTAATTTTGTTATTTTTTTTTTAAATTAAGTTTTGTTTCGTTGTTTTTTCCTTATAAAATAAGCGGAATTAAAAAGCTTTTTCGGAGACTTTGAAGGCAGGCGTGAGCTAGTAGGGGTCACGACTTTTTGATCCAAAGACGTGATGAGACGCGGTACTAATCCATGCACCACGTTTGTATCCAGTCATTCAACGCATGGTTGCAATCTTTAGTCATGCAGTCATTCAATGCAGGTTCATTGTAGGGATGTCAAATTGTGTTAATGAAATGTGTTTGTATAGTATCAAAATATGTATATTATATTATATGGGTCAATTCTAACTTGATTTGTTAAGTTTATCGTGTCAAAATCTTAAACCCTAATACAACTCATGAACATAACATATCGTGTCGTGTCAATCTATTTTAACTCGTTTATGTAAATGGGTTGACCAAACTCGAAATTAACCTATTTGACCTAATTAAGTTTAACATAATTTTATATAAATATTAAAATCAAAATATCTATAAAAAAAATATAAAACTAACTATAAGTCCAAAATCACATGGCCATTCTGACTTAAACAATACAATCACATGCACATTTCCATGACCCAATAACGTAACCCTTGTCCACCAAGCAACCAGAAATTCATCCCAACCAAAAGAAAAACATCACGCGATCCAACTCATACCCATCAAAGAGAATGTCGTCGATACGAAAATGGAAAGAGTGGAAGAACTGATCGGCGACAAGTTTGGAAGGGGAAGAGGCGAAGCGATTCTGGAGAAGGGAAAGGAAGATGCGGGCATCAACGTGGGTGGTGGTATTCTCGTCAGGCCAATTCATCTTAGGTGACATGGCTGAAGTCCCACATTTCTGGGTGTGATAGTCTTTGATACTATTTGTAATTCTCCAATGGAAAACCCAAACCATATGACCTATATTCTAAAAGGACTAGTCAATTATATAAATGTAGACACATTGAAATCTTATAAAGAGCAAGAACTTCTCATTCCCAAGCAATGTAAGATATTCCCATGTACCACCTACCATTATCCTTATCATATGTGGTATGTATCATTAATTGGTTCTTTTGAAGCACAAGTCATGTGGTTTGGAACTTCTATTGGGACGTTACATCTTTGTATAATATCTTTGTATTTGCAACACACGTACTTATTATATCTTATAAGTTATTATGGCATATCATTGACGCCACATGTACATAAATCAGATCCTATGTACATTAATCCAACTATTATACACCAATTAAATTGTACATTATATATATAACAAGCAAATTAGTTGTAAATACATCAAATATTAAAAATTAAATTGATTGATATGATGTTATATCAATCATATGATTCACATGATCAAGTAAAATGATTAATTACATTATATCAATAATGTAATTAATATAAAAATAAACAAATTTATAAGTAAAATGATTGATGAGCAGTGAGCACAAAAAAAAAATTATATTATAAGAAAATGAGTAATCATACACATACAATATTACTTTTACAACTAAGTTTTAAATTGAAAATATTTATATCAAACGATAACAAATAGTTTTAAAAAGAAATATTCTTCGTCTAAAACAAGATTCCACATGAGAGGAAATTAAGATGTCATGTGCCGGAAACATCATGATTTTGTCAGTGGCAGGCTACGTACATATAAGATACTATTCAAGGCTCAAATCTAAGAAAAATACTAGACTGTCGAAATCATAAGGCTGGCTAGCTAGGGACGCGCCCTGCAGATTTTATGTACGTACTCCGAAAGTCCCAAGCATGCAGTATATATGCGCCTCGTTTTGTTGACCTAATTTCGTTTTCCAACCATCAATAACGAAACCGTACGTAGTCATGACTCATGTGTTCAGGATTTTGTTTTTCTTTTAATTTGTTTTATACAATATTCGCGGACTCACGTTATTCACGTACATACATGCTGCAATTCATTTACGTACTCTCTGAGTTTAACCCTTCTCTCCACAAAAAAGTAAAAATAAAAATAAAATAAAAAATTGCAGGATCCCTTGAGGAAATTAAGGAAAAAATTGTAACTGCTTAACGAATGCAGGTTCAAATATAAACGATTGTCATGTTAAGAATAACATTATTTAATTTGGTAGTATTAATTAATGTTGAAATAATTACAAAAAGCTTTCAAAATATGAAGAATCACGTATAAACAAATGTGAAATCTTGACTTTGCCATAAGGTATCGACAATCTCGTTGTCTGAATATTATATATACAAATATACATATTATTATATATATACAATTTTGCGGCACTCATGTATGCGCATGAAGCCATTCCAGGTGGGCAAAAGGGAATCATGTGTAGCTCGCCAAAGAGGCGCTGGGTGCAGGAGGGACCCATTCACCACGTTTTCGGAGAAATTTTCCTTATAAAATAAGCGGAATTAAAAAGCTTTTTCGGAGACTTTGAAGGCAGGCGTGAGCTAGGGTCACGACTTTTTGATCCAAAGACGTGATGAGACGCGGTACTAATGCATGCACCACGTTTGTATCCAGTCATTCAACGCATGGTTGCAATCTTTAGTCATGCAGTCATTCAATGCAGGTTCATTGTAGAGATGTCAAATTGTGTTAACGAAATGTGTTTGTATAGTGTTAAAATATGTATATTATATTATATGGGTTAATTTTAACTTGATTTGTTAAATTTATCGTGTCAAAATCTTAAACCCTAATACAACTCATTAACATAACATATCGTGTCATGTCAATCTATTTTAACTCGTTTATGTAAATGGGTTGACCAAACTCGAAATTAACCTATTTGACCTAATTAAGTTTAACATAATTTTATATAAATATTAAAATCAAAATATCTATAAAAAAATATATAAAATTAACTATAAGTCCAAAATTACAATCTAAAGAATAAAAATATCGAAATTAAAGTTTCAATAATTTTATTTTTAGGTATAAGGGAATAATTGTAACTTTAATTTTCTTAACGGGTCAAAACGGGTTGACTCATTATTAACCCATTAAGCAATCGTATCTTAACAGGTCAACACGTTTTGATTCGAACCCGTTAAGGCTAAATCCTAACTCACTTTTATCCTGTTGTGTTCATATCGGATTAATAGATCGTGTCACATATTACCACTCCTAGTCATTGGTATGTTGCAATCTTTAGTAATTAATACTATAAATATTGGTTCGGCTTACCAATTAGCAACCCGTCTATATATTAGGGGAGAATTAGAACCCAATATGAGTCTTAGATACATCCGTGTCCAAAACATGGATCTCATTTGCACCCAAGACTCTAAAATAATTATAAGGGAAATAAATTTAGCTGCAAGAAGATTTCACAAAAATAAACTTATAAACTGACATGACTTGATATTTTACATCAGATTGTAAAGTTATTTTTATTGTAAAATATATTTAATGTATTATATGCAACTACGTCAGCTTATAAATTTCTTTTTATGCCTGTAACACTTTTCTAATTATAATATGTACACAATATACATGGAGTAGAAACTCCATTGCAGGTTTTTAAAGTATGAACACATTGTTTTCTGATCATTTTTCTGATATGACAAATAGTTATAAAAATAACTATTTATTATTATAGATAAAAATATAATATCGAAAAATTTTTATTATCAAGTGCTGGACTATTCGAGAAAAGTCCAAACTGCTAAATTATCACTGCTAAATTATAAACTAGCTAGATAGGTTTCATCGAATAAAGTCTTCGAGAAAAGTCCAAAACAGATTGCTTTTGTAGTCAAGTTTTGTCACCTAGCTGGTTGCTATTTGATCTAGCTAATCCCGGGGTCAAGGCTTAAGTCGATCGAGCTTTATTTTTTGCTAGCTTATGGACCACACGTCAAATGTTTCATCTACCAACTACACCTTTGTTGGTTCTTTTTGTTTTGCTTTTGATCTCGACTCAAAGAAAACAAGAAGCATGATTCATTCTCAGAAATTCTCTACGCACAGTACTAGTCTTCCTTTGATCTGTGGCCTCAAAGTGCTGATCTTGACTCTGGAATTCGATAACGTCGTGATCAACAAGTCATGCAGAGATTCTCTCTGCTCTCTCTACATTAAAAATTTAAAACAGGTCTTTTTTTTTTTTTTTTTTTTTTCCTCTTTTTGGAAAACTCATCAGAAATAACCAATCGGTGGGAGCTTCGGGTCCTCCCCCTCCCTCCTTTCTCTCAGCCCAATCATTTTCTCTATTTTCTGTTACTTTTTTGCTTTTATGGTTTATTTTTAACATGCCAAATAAGAGAAGAGTGTCGTTCGAAGACTTTCCGGTAGTCGGAAGACACCACGCGCCCCACAGGAGGATTCAGAGGCTGCCGATCTATCAACTTACCATATGGGGTGTCCCAAAGAAGTGGCACACATCCTTCACGCGCCTCCGTGCAGTTTCTTTTTTTTTTTTGGCACCACGCGCGGCACCATTGGATCCAGCGCCTCAGGCTCCTCCACGATTGTTTACCTGGTTTCTTCCTCGATTGGTGCGTGTCCTGCACGCGCTCCTGCAGCCTCTTTGTGCTGTGTTTTCTCCGTTTTTGCCTTGTTTTCTTAGTGTTTGTAATTTTGTCTCTCTGTTTGTATTGATTAATAAAATAAATAGGCTATTGGACCTATGTCCATAACAGGGGAACCCCTCCTCTTTTGGAGGATGGGGGTTTGGATACCGATTTGGATACCCTTTCCTCCTTTGGAGGTGGGGGTTAGTTTTTTTATCTTTGTTTTATATAGAGGCTGATACTCTCTTATGAGAGTTTCTAGAAGTTAAGATAATATCCGTCGCAAATAAATTTGTGTGCGAGGAGGCGTACAACAGATGTGTAGTTTGACTTGTATTCGGAGTTTTTCTCTATATTGACTAGTCACAGCTATAACTTTCTTCATAGATGAAATGAAATCTATTTCCTATAAAATAAAAATAAAAAATTATCCACGGAATATTCCCCTTTCCTAATAACAAACTAGTATACTTTGTAAAATCTTATGATACAATTTATATTGCACACAATATTATTGAATATTAATGCACTAATCGTACGTAGTACGAGTGTGACAGATCTAGACATTATGTTTGAATTCTTTTCCTCCTTATAATTTGTAGGCTGAACAAATCTTCTTTGCAATCAAGCATTAATTAATTAATTAATTAATTAGCATGTTATTTCACATGCTGAGTATAATTCCCCACCTTGCAGATCATGTACCATATTATATATATATATATATATATATATATATCATGTTTTAGTGTCTCGCAATTTCCCTTAAATATTTTGTGGTGGTTCTTTATAATAGTGCGCGCTATTAACTCCTCAAAATTTTTTTAATTTTCAATAAAAAATATAATAAATAATTTAACTTTTTTAAATCTTAAAATAATAATAATATTAAAAAATAATATTCTAACAATACTTTATCATCTCAACTCAATTCAGTTTAACATCCAAACACAATTTTAGACTTTTTAAAAGTTTTGGACCAGACGTTTTTAGAGTTTCTATTTTGTTTTCCTCTATACATGATATTTATCTACAACTTAGATATGGAGGCCAATTTTTTTTTTATATTTATAAAAAATAAAAGATAATTAATTTCTTCAGACGAACATTCTGGATGGTACTACCAAGGAATTAATCCAATTTTAATTAATTTCTTGAAACGGATATTTTCTTCCTTGGGAGATTTTTTTTTGGGCGTCGTGGGGCCTGGAGACTAGGGGATGACCCCAGTGACGCCAGTTGTCTCATTAATAATGCTGATGCTGAGCCCGCCGAAATGATCACATGATTCACACTTGAACAAGAAAATATTTAGTACAGCAAGAACCAGTATAAATCCCACACACCTGCCATAGATCCCAACTCAGAGAAAACACATACTTATATATAAACGCACTCAATTAAGCATTTTATGGTAGAAAAGGTTACATTTTGATCCTTAGCTATCATCTCTTGCGATCATGGATTTTTCACAGTACTCTTCAATCGAATCGCAAGTCGATAAGATTAAGGAGAAGATGTTCTCAAATACTTGTGATCCCTACTCGTTCATTTCTCCTTCTGCTTATGACACTGCATGGTTAGCCATGATACCTGATCCACACCAACCTCTGCAACCTATGTTCCAGAGTTGCTTGGAGTGGGTGCTTTACAACCAGAAAGCTGAAGGGTTTTGGGGAGAGTGTGATGCCCATGGCATGCCCACCATTGAGTGCCTTCCTGCAACCCTTGCTTGCATAGTTGCACTCAAAAAGTGGAATTTTGCCTCGGGATCATGCATTGAAAAAGGTACGTACGTATATATAGCATACGGGCTATATATGAACACTTGTATTTGAATTACCTAACGTATATATATGAACAAGCTTTAAATGAAAAGTCTAAGCACTTTAAGATCCGCGGAGCTAGCTAGCCGTTGATCGATCGGTCTAAAGGTGTACATAAACTTTGGAGAAAAATGCTCATCCTCGATCGTGAGACCAAGTCAACGGCCTGAAACGATACAAGAAGATATCTCCCATATGGAGTTCTAGAATCTAAATGCATGCATGGCTCTTTCTTCTTGTTTAGGTGCTTTATCACTGAGCTAGAGGCCTTGGACCAAACAATTACAACTTATTTTTTTAATTCAGGATTGGCCTTCATCCATGCAAACACGGAGAAGTTCGTCAGAGAAATCAACCACCACTGTCCTCGTTGGTTTGCCATTGTTTTTCCTGCAATGGTTGAACTTGCGAATACAGTACTAGGAGTAGATCAGCTTGTCTTCCTTCATAGCTCGGACGGAGTGATGTCAGAATTATTCAATAAACGGCAACAGATTCTTGAACAGTACGTAGCAGTTTTCTTTTGGACTTGTGAATAATTTATATTTAACTTAATCATGTTTGGTTTCCAGCTAATTGATCGTCAAACAAAATACTGATGATCTATTTGATCGCATGCTTAATTTCTTTGTAGAGAGAAAATTGTGGACAAGTGCCAAAATCCCCCATTATTAGCATATCTTGAAGCACTGCCTGCATCTTACGAAATTGATCAAGACGAGATAATTAAGTACTTGATGATCGGCAATGATGGCTCATTATTTCAATCCCCCTCCGCCACCGCAAGTGCATTTATGATTACGGGAAACAAACATTGCATGGCTTATTTACGGTCACTTGTTCAAAGATATGATAATGGAGGTCAGAAAGCTTCTTTATCATTGTACTTTGACTAGCCGAAACGTCAGCATGCATCATTAAAAAGCTACAGCAAATGAAAAGTGACAATCTGATATATATAGTTTAAACTTTAATTTTTATATCCTAAAACTCTTCACGTGTGGGTCAAACATTTCTTAAGTGAATGTAAAATAATAATTAATTAAAATAGGCAGATAAAGTGTAAAGTCATTTCAAAATCAAGGAATTTATTTAATACCATATTAAATCATTTTTTATTAAAAAAATAAAAATGATCATGAAAAGACGTGTGTTTAATAAATAAATTAATTTATATGCACGGTTAAATACACAGCTAATACAATATCCACTTCTGCCTCTTATTGCTAGGGGAGAAATGTACTCATGGTTATCTTTTTGTCGCAGTTCCGCCGACATATCCCATGGATGAAGATCTCATAAACCTTTGCATGGTCAACCACTTACAAAGGCTGGGCCTGGCTGAGCATTTTGTCCAGGAGACAGAAAAAGTTTTGGCAAAAGTTTACAGGTTAAAAAAAGAACATAATTCATGATATCAGACTCTTACGTTATTAAAGATCAAAGACAGACGTACGTTTCTGTCTTTTTTTTTTTATTTTTTTATTAGCTAATACATATCTCACATAACACCATGTTGAGCATAACTTTCAGGAATTACTTGAATAAAAAATCCCAGCCGAAACCAAGAAACTCGGACGTTGCAGCACAGATATTCAGAGACTCTCTAGCATTCCGGCTCCTGAGGATGCATGGGTATGGTGTATCGTCGGGTATGTTTCCAGATTCACGTTGCAAGCTAGCTAGCTCGTCTTGCATTCGTTTGCAATTAATAATTTAACTAACTATATATGCGTATTTTCCGTGTGCAGATAGCTTTTGTTGGTTCTTGCATCGTAAAGATATTCGAGATCAAATAGAAAACAACCATGAATACATTTCAAGTTCGATGCTTAATGTCTATAGAGCTACAGATCTTATGTTTTCTGCAGAACATGACCTCCAGGAGGCTAGATCATTTTCAAAAGATTTACTTGAGACAATCGTATCAGTGGGAATTACTAGAGACCAAACTCATGATATTGTTACGTCGACATTCAACTTGAGGAGAGTGGTAATTCATTGATCATTTTCTTGACAAAATATTTTAAAATATTAAAATCTTATAACCATTAATTAAACAGAAATAGGAAATTAAGGTTGAAAAACTGAATAGTCTTTAAAACAAGATCAGAGTTTTTTCGTCCATTTCTATGCACCTTGTTTTTTTTTAAAAAAAAAAATTAAAGTATTAATTAGATCAATAACTTTAAGGAAGACCTGTGAAAAAACACAAGTCATCAAGACTACACCAACACATCAACGTCGTCTCAGTCGCACGTGGACAAAACACAAGTCAATTTTAAGAGTCCTCTTATCATTAAAGTCTCCGTTTGATGTTGAATAGGTCGACATTGCATATGTGTGCGGGAGACGGGAAGTTTCACGAACACCAGTTATACGACCTTTCAAATGAAACAAATAGCGACAAATTAAAGTGGAAATGGAATCTATGAATTAAATGAAAATTCGTTTATCGAATCCAATTTGAATTACTCATAATTAATTACTCTGAAAACGCCTCGTATAGATTGAGCACGAGTTAAGTCTTCCATGGTTTGCTCGACTGGATCACATGGAATATAGGATGTGGATCGAGGAAAATGACTCCAACTTTCTCTGGATGGGTAAAGCTTCTTCCATAGGTATGCAGCTACTAGCTTCATTGTAAAACAGTAACCCTAAAAGGGATATTACTACTTCTAAATTCTCTTATAATTAACCACGGCCAACACGTCTTTATTAAATTGTTAAGTACATCAATTAACTAACAAATTAATCTTTTAAACTCAGGTTGTCATATCCTTATAATGATGAACTACTGGGTCTTGCCAAGCAAAACTTTGAGTTCAGGCAATCAATATACAAGAATGAACTCGAGGAACTGAAAAGGTATTATTCGCTTTCGAATTGGTTAATTTGATCAACAATTTATATTAGATCAGTTTTGAGAGCGTCACTAGTATATATAATGTCGTAATTCATATATATATATATATGCTAATCATGATTTTCCTATTTCGAAACGAACTATCAATTAATTATAATGTCTGGCTTGATGTCTTCGAGATATATAGGTGGTCCAAGGACATGGGTCTCAGTGATATGGGATTTGGCCGAGAGAAAACTACCTATTGTTATTTTGCAGTTGCTGCCAGCAGTTCTTTGCCTCATGATTCCAGCATTCGAATGATGGTCGCAAAGAGTGCAATAGTTATTACAGTGGCCGATGACTTCTATGACATGGAAGGTTCTCTAATTGAGTTGCAAGGTCTCACCAACGCAGTTCAAAGGTATATAGCACAAACTAAATATTGCTAGCTCGTACCAATATTTCTGTTAATTAATTAAGTCCTCTTTTTTATATTCTCTTATTTTGAATATCAGATGGGACGCTAAGGGCTTGAGTGGCCATAGTAAGGTTATATTTGATGCCCTTGATAATCTCGTGACTGAGATTGCAGCAAAATATTTTCAAAAAGAAGGACGTGACATAACATGCAAGCTCCGAGATATAGTAAGCCAATGTTTACTTGATAATTTAGACGTCCCCAAAATAAAATAAAATCCACCAGTATCTTTTAAATTGCGAGATAATGTCATTTTTCCTTTTGTGTTATATATAGTGGTATGAAACGTTTTTTTCATGGTTTACGGAATCCATGTGGGGTAAAAACGGAAGCATACCTTCAATGGATGAGTATCTTGAAACTGGCATGATCTCAATAGCCATACACGTCATACTTCTTCAAGCTTCATGGTTCCTGAACCCAAGTTTATCAAATTCCAAACTCAGGCCAGCCCCATACAAGAACATCACAAAACTACTCATGTTAATCGCTCGTTTGTTGAATGACACACAGAGCTACCAGGTAACTTAATTAATTAGTATATCTTCATATATATATAGTTTCTTCATTTGGCCAGTACCAATATATCCTGCATGTGAGATATCTTAAGAATCTAATTATAAATAGTGCAAAATGACAGAAGGAAAAAGAGGAAGGGACAGTAAACTTTATTTTACTCTACTTGAAAGAAAACCCAGAGGCGGACATTGAGGAGTCCATTGCTTGTGTGAGAAACATTTTGGATAAAATGCAGAAAGAGTTGCTTCAACATGTTCTTATAGATGGATTAAGTGATTTGCCCAAACAATGCAAGTATCTCCATCTATCGTGTTTGAAGGTATTTCAGATGTTCTTCAACTCTACCAATCGATACGACTCCAACACAGACATGCTTCAAGACATCAGCAAAGCAATCTATATTCCTGTTGAAGTAGGAAACAAAAAGTCTCTAAAACCTCTCGTGAAGACTGTGCCACTTTTCTCTGGAGCAAAGATGAATGAAAATACGAAAATCAGCATTGTTCTCTTCAACCGGCCCTCCAAGCATCACATGAGGAGAAGTACTACTTTATCAACACAGAGGGTCTCTTGGCCTGCTTCAAGCGATCATGGACATGGGAAAATGTTTATGCCACCAAAAGTTAGATTTTGTTTCACTTAATTAGTGATGTGTTTCCGGTATTAGTACTGACGTTTGCTATATCTCTTTCGCTTTGCCAGTTCCTATATATCCTATTATATAGTAATAAAGTCGTCATAGACTATGTTTGTGCTACCTAAATTGATCTTAATTCTCATTGTCTCTCATGCATTTGAGATTTGTTGCAAACTCGATTTGTATACAAATTTTATTGGGACTAAGATTTTGATCCTACCGTATTGAGAAATGCTTAAATTAAAGATTAATGGTTGTTGTGTTGCCATATTGGATAAATTAATTATATGATATGTACAATTTTTTTTGTTCAACATATATATATTTATATTATGGAAGAAGCAAATTAATTAAGGCCGAAAGGTGTGTAAAATGTTGCTCGATCGTAAAACTAGCTATGATCAGTGTTCGTAAAGAAGGAAAATAATTGGTACGTAACTTAATTTCATATAATCCATTTAGATAAAAATAGTCACACACAAGATGATCAAAAACTCGATTTTCATCATGATTCATACTTTTTTTTATTTTTTTTCACATGTTAAGATATAAAATAAATAATAAAAATCTACTTCTTCTTATCAGTTTAAATTTTTAGGACAAGTAGTGATTCCACATGGTATCAGAACAAAGATCTTGAGTTTGAATTCTGATTCTATACAGTATCTTATTTAATTAAACATTTTACATGTTGAGACATCTATTTAAGGAGAGTTTGGCCCACATGTAAGAGAAAGTATTAAGATATAAAAAAAATAATAAAGATCTATATTTTTCTATTAATTTAAATTTAAATTTTTAAGATAAGTGATGATTTTATATAAGAGACATGACTATATATATATATATATATTATTCAACACTACTCTCGTGCACGAACAGCTAGCTAGAATCCCATCCCTGTGCTACGTCTGTTCTGACACAAAAATGAAGAAGTAATCACCGGAATTATCATTTCTCGTATAATTCTCTCCACTGGGAGTTGTGATCTCCTAATCGTCATTAATTAACTTACTTGGCATGCAAAAGGTTCTTTCCCGTACGGAGGGCATGTATATATATCCACGTGCCTAGGGGTGTAAATTGGTCCCGACCTGTCCTGTCCGTTCGGTCGGTCCATTCAATCTGTTTAATTATTTTATTATTTTGTTTCATCAGTTTTTTGCAAGTAAATCAATAAGAAAAAATTATTTAAATTATTAAAGTTAAAATTAAAATTATGTAAATTATTCATGTGAATTACAGAACTAACTCATTAAAAAAAATTTAACTATAATTATATTTATAATATTAATAGTTACTACTTACTAACTTAAATTTTACTCTTTAGTATGTATAATTATTAATAATGTCATACATTTTATATGTGGTTAATGAATATAAAATAATTTCATTATATATAGATTATTCATGCTTACTTGTAACTTGCAATTTAGGTATTTTAAAAACAAAATTACCTAATTACTTTAATAAGTGTAAATAATAGAGTATGTATGAATATATAATGTATTAACTATTTACATATAATGACATAAATTCACATGATTTATGATTTATTATTAATTGATAGCATATATTATTTAATATTTTATATGGTTAATGATAATAAATTAGATGAAAATTATATCATTAACTTATATAATTACTATATAAAAATAATATATTAAATTATTAATTTAAAAAAAAAACATGTATATAGGGGTTTGGTCTTGTCTGGTCTAAAATTTATAGACTCAAAGATCAGACCGAATTCCTTCGGTCCACAAATTTTGGGACCGACACCAACCAGTACAGTATTTGGCCTGGTTTGGACCAGACCGAAATTTTTGGTCTGGTCGATTTTTCCTATCTGGACCAAATTCTGTACACCCCTACATGAGCATGTTTAACTTGATAAGAATCCCTAGGACCCTAGAGTTCATTTATTGTACTCATTTTTCGCTACTTTTAATTAGGGCTATGCGACGGGGCTTTGCTCCCTGCCATCCCACCGTCCACAGCCCTAGCCCCACCTGGGCGAAGCATGCAACCTTGCCCGAAAGTTTTGAAGGAGTTGGGAGGGTTGGGCCTTGGCTTGCCAGCATTATACCCCACCCTTGCCCAGCCAATAATATATATATATATATAGAAAAAAACTTAAGCATAAAACGACGTCGTTTTTCATGGCACCACAACCACGATTTGGCCGTAGATCCTTTGCTCAGACCGTGGTCTAGTCGTGTGCCGTGGAGGTGATTATAATTTTTTTTATTTATTTTTGCTACATGTCTTTTTTTGTACTTTGTAATTTGTTGGATCTATTATTGGAAAATAGATTTGTTGATTTTAGGGATGGACTTGCAGATTTGATGTTATTTTTTTATTGTTTTCCACTGTGAGTGGGCAGTAGACAACGGGGAACAGACATTAACTTTCCACTTTCATCTCACTATACTTTCCACTTTCATATCTTATATAATGAGATGAAAATAGAATGCTAATGTGGTGTATAGAATTTTATATTTGAGAATTTTCTTTATTTTAGAAAATATACGGGATTTGTATACATTAAAATCACATCTATCAACTAAAATACCCAAACGTATGGTCTAACAAATAAGTAAAGAAAAACGATATAAGCTCCAAATAATAAGTTGTACACGAGTCATTTTATAATAAAAAGTGAATCTTATAATGAAAAAATATAAAAAATTATTTTCTTTTTTAATTAGTAAAATTTATAATTTTATAAATAAATTTATGCAAAATTTGTGTATTTGAAACCTCTAAAGAAGGTAGTCATCTTTTCCATTCAATACGTGCATCAGATACCGCATTATTTTACAAAAACCGGCGCCTACAATGCAAAAGCCGGCTAGCTAGAAAGGACCCTTGATTTGAACGAAGGAATTAATGTACCATGCGGCATGCATATATGCAAGCAGTTTTGCTAACTGCACGGAGACAACACAAGATGTGAAACCTATTTGTAGTAGAAAATTTGATAAATACACATTATTTTTTATAACATATTAAACAACGATATTTTAAAATAAAAGATAATTTTATAAAATACTTTATAAAAGTAATATCATTTTATAAAAATATCATCACATTAAAATATATATTATAAAATATATTGCATGAACATTATTACTCTTTATAATATGCAGTATAATACCTTACACAATCTATAACAGTATATAACATTAATATTATTATAAGCTTCATAAATATCATAATTAATAAACAGTTTCTTAATTTGTGAAAGGCACCCCAACAAATAGTGTTGGAAAAAGATGCACTAATAATTGTTGGAAATTAAAGAAGCAAACGTGGGGGGATTTAATTCGTAACTGCCCGGCCCTATAATTAATTAAAATATACACGTACATTGCATGTAGACAAGCCTACATTCTTAAATGCCGGATCAGGTTCCCCAAAAGAAAAAAGTCTCCACGCATGATTTGACAATTCTGATTATAAATGGAAATGCATGCACGGGCTGGGCATGATGTGCGTGGAGATGAACAACAATGAGACGTGGCAAGCTAGCAATCGTGTAAACGTGATTCTCTCGTGTGTATGTGTATATATATTATATCTTGTATAAACACTACTCTTTGATCAATATTTTCATCGCGGCCTGGAAATAAATTATCAACCACTCAAGGCAGACTACATGATTAATGAGACATGATGTGCATATATATGTCCAAATTGTAATCAATCTTTTTACCATTCTCTTATGAATTTACTAATTATAAACTAAAGGTACGTAAAGTCGTGTGGGGTTAATCCATGATCGAAGAACTGATTAATCCAAATATTCCAGCTAATGCAATAAGTATGTACAGTTGGCATTTATATACGCATGCATACATGTGTGTGTTAATGGCTGATTCTTTTAGATTTTATCTTAGGAAGATGGGGCTTGATTAATTAGTTTCAAGTACCTATAGCTAGCAATCAATCTGCTTGCCGAAAAGGCTGGAAGATACTATAATCATGATCAGCAATGACGTTGCTGATTCTGTATTTTTTTTATATATTTTTTTTAAAAGAAGATGACGGTATCTCAATTTTATTAATTATCCTAACTTGTAGTAAAGGAAAACTTTGATTACAACCCAATACCTAGAAAATACATATAAACTATAAAAACCAAAACCTCGACGTCAAACCTTTATATCCATATCATTCAAATACAAGGTCAAAAGAAAGACACTTAACTTAAATCAAAACAAACTAAAGACATGGTAACCTGCAAGAAAAAACAAGCAAAACAAAGAATAATGAAATTAATCAAACTAAAATAAAACTTACCAAGTACAAACCTTACGAGACCCTCAAATATGGCAGACCCAATTTGTCCATGCGATGAAAATGTCTTAAGAGACTAGGCAACGTATGCTATTCAGACCAATTAGAGTTTAAACCCTCAGCCCCACATATAGCTAGAAAATCATCCACAACATTTTCTTCATGAAAAATATGACTTACTGTATAATCCAGACAATTAAGATATTCATGTAATTCATCCCAGAAATCTTCTAAATACCCGATATGACAATCATCCTTACTAATCCAATTAACCAACAATTAATTAGAATTAGTCTCTATTTGAACACGATAAAACCCAAGAGTGTAACACCTTTTTCATGTATGATCTTTTTCAAGCGTTTGGCATGTTGTCGATAGATTCCAAATGTAAATTAATGTTCAGTAGGAAGATCGACGATCAATTCAATTTGTGCTCTCAGACTTTTTTTTTTTTTCTACTTTTCTTAGTACGCTGAAGCCCATGATCATGCAATCAGATGATCACAGCCATATATAATAGTTGACTTACTTATAAAACGTACGTACGTGCTCTTATAATTAGCTCTATATGCTGTCTTTTTTTTTTTTTTTAAGAAAGTGATAAGGCCATCGAGGATATATACCGAGACTTTCTATCGAATTGGAATTTTTTTTAATAATTAAAATATATTTTTTAATAAATTTGTGATGTTTTTAACAAAGCTATAGGTTTTGACAATCACCACTTAAAATTACCAAAATATTTATTGCGCGCAATGTAATATCCCATTTACCCTTAAAAAGATAAAAGTACTACAAATTGCCGGGGAAGAATGTGGACTCTCCTTGCTTAGTGCAGGCTGCATTTAACCCTACGTAGGGCCGATCGATGCCCAGTTTTCAACAATATACAGATCACCTCAAATGGGAACAGACAGACTTCATGCATGCAGATATCTTGTGAGGGCGTGCGGGAGACATTATCTAAATCACACAATTCTTCTTGTACAAGTCCCGAAATTTGACTGTCGATCATGGCATGTTGTTTTGAGGATATGGATCCGACTCACCAACAATATGGGAGATCGATCATTGGTGTTTAAGACATGATGATCACGTGGCACGTACGTACATCATTTTGCCTCAGACCGCGCGAATCACATCTTCCGAATTAAGAAAAATCATAGACAGTTCCGTTTAGAACGAACACAGACCATGCGATAAACACGATTTCTTCTGAACATCGTACGTCAAGCCCTAGTTGTCGAACATATATAATATCGCCGCAACATATATATATATATATATATATATATATATATATATATATGGTCGTGTCGTGTTTTGAACACATCCGCACATGCAGAAAATTAATTAATTCTGACATGAATGATATTTTGGCGTGCATTAAATCTAGCTAATTTAGATTTGTGAATTTCCTCGAAGGTTCGCACGTCGGAGATACTTCAACGAAAATAACATGCTGTCAGTTAAAGTAAGATTAATAAACTTAATTTTGCCTTCAATTAAATAGATTCAAAACGAAAATAGATTCGTATATATATATATATATATATATATATATATATATATATTCTCATTCATACTTTCCCGCTCTTGCATTCAATAATTGTAGGAAACATTACACGTGCGCTCTAATGTTTGGACAAAGATCATCCTCTAAGTCATGATCCACACACCCCTTGGCTAGTCTTATCGATTATTGGAGTGTTGCAAATACTGCATCGATCGACAATGAGGTTTTGATTAATCAGGACCAAAAAAAAAAAAAAAAACAAAAAAACAAAGGTGTCGATGGATCATCTAGATTGATCAGCCGTATAATGTACTACATGAGTTCATACAGCTAGCAGAACTCATCCATAATGCTAAAATCTATATATATAACCTATCAATAATAACCTATAAGTTGTAGGTAGTACTAGTTTTTGTCTTGTTAAGTCGTGTCATTATATTTTCTTCATAAATTTATAATTTAAACGTATAAATTTAAAACGACGTTGAAATTTAAAGGTTTGCAACAATCTTGACTTGTCGGTCTTTAATCATCAGTAATTCATGATCATGATGATCCCGATCATCCCGATATAAAATGACCAGTAAGGTAAGAAAAATATAATGAATAATTTTTCAAAAGTCTTTATGATGAGTAAACATGATCCTGAAATCAAAAAAGAAAAGAAATAGGATTATTATTAAAATATATTTTTTAATATGATTATCCAATTTTCGAAAACATCTTTTGTATTATTATTTTCAGAGAAAAATATTGTTTTTATCTTGAAATGTTATTTCCCATCACAAAAATTAATTAATGTAATACATTATAAACAAGTACGTACCTTTTGTTTACGTGATGTGTGATGATCATCGATGTTGTTTCGTTTAGATGATTAATTCATTTCAATTTTTTTTAACTTATTATTATAATTTTTTTAAATTTTAACATAAAATATAATAAATAATTCAATTTTTTTAAATCTTAAAATAATAATAATATTAAAAATTAATATTTTAATAATATTTTATTATCTTAATTTAATTCACTTCAATATCTAAATGTAACTTAATATATACGCCATATCGGAAGATATTTATGACCTCTCGGGGGAAACGAAAGCGATTGGACAGTTGTACTCTGTTTTCAGAGCCAAATATGAGGCTCTGGTTTGGTCGTTGATGTACCTAATCTCTAATTCGAAACAGTTCAATGCACGATTTTAATGAAAAAAAATTGTGTTTGCCAGGTTCGTTGAAATCAGGTCATCCGTGGAATTGGCAATAGGTTTTTTGAAAGGAAAACTCTTGTTGCAGGCATTTTTGCGCACCGAAGTGCACCGATCAACTGACATGTAAATTTTTTTTAATGAAATGGTTCCTTTTCATTTCACTTTTACTGAGTTTTGGACTGGAGTTTTTTAATTTTTTTAATGATGCGAATCATTTTCGTTTCACTTTTAGTAAATGAAAGTCCTTGGACCACCTCCAGTGACATATATTTTTCCTGAAACGACGGCCATAGCAAACTTTTTTGAAAAATTAGAGTTTTTTCAGGAAATGAAATGGTGGCCTAATCTGCCCCGATTGTTATATTCAATTTCTCAGTTCTCAAATAACAAAATATCTATAAATAAATAATAATAATTTATTTCCTTTTTCTACGAATTCTCAGCAGACCAAACAAGAAATTTATCTTATCAGAACGCAGAAACTTTAGATAATACATATATCACTGGCTAGCATATATATATATATAGAGAGAGAGAGAGAGAAGCAACAAAAAATGAAGCTACCCTCGTAAACACACATCGATGTTACGCGTGTAAAAGGAAAAACCCATTTCTTAGAATCTAATTATGGTACTCAGGAAGCCATTAAAATCGCAAGAAACAATCGGGTTTGTTCCTATGAACGGTTTCAAAGTGAAGTAACTGAGGCCAAAAAGCGGTGGAAGCTATTGTCTGCACCAAAACTGTCGACGACCCAGATCAGCAAAAAATGTGATTTTGGAAAAATGTTCGTGTAGAAGATTGAGGCTTGAAGAGGATGCTCATATCCATACAAGGTTTGAGAGCAGTAAGGAGAAAAGGTAGGAAAATGGTCGACAAGTTAAAAACTAAAAAGATTATTATTTCTATTTTTCTCGTTTCAAGGGTCAGGGTGTTTGGGAAATGAGAAATACGTAAAAGGAAAACTCTACTACTCTCCAGCTGGGCAATTGGTGCGCGGTCGGTGCGCGAAACTTCCTGCACCTAGAAGAACTGTTTTTGAAAAGAAAGGGAACTCAAAATTGGATTCAAATTCCTTTGAATTATATGTTCGAATTAGATTGTTGGATTTAAAGATAAATATACACAATAAAAAAATTAAACTCATGCGTGATCCGCCATGTTACAAATTTAAATAATCATGAATCAAATGCCATAAACTGATAAAAGCTGTAATATGTTATATCTTCTTCTTTTGGAATTAAATAAATCAAATTGAAGAAGATTTATGGCTCGTTTGAACATTTGGAGTATCTCATAATTATGTAAATAATCCTAAAATGATATGTGAATAATAATGAAATTGTTTGAGTAAAAATATTTCATTGGATTTTAAAAAAAATAGAAAAAGAAGTTGAATAATAATATTATAAAGTTAAAAACTATTTGAATATAATTTTTAATAGACAATGCTAGGGTGCCTACCAGATGTGTCCACCAGTATAAATGAGTTTTTTTTTTAATTTTTTTTAACCATTTTTTAAACATCCTTAACTATTAAGAAAAAATAAAAATATATATAAATTCACTAATAGTTACTTCTTTAACCATTAAAAAAATTTAAATTAAAATATATAAGTGGGCACATTTGTTGGACATATTTGGTAAATAGTCATACTATCATTTTTCAATTTTAATATTATTTTTATTTTGAAATTTGAAAAAGTTATAATTATTATTGTGCATAATTTTTAAATTTATAAAAGATGTAATAATTAGATAAAAGGAAAATGCTAGTTTGCCCAATGGGTTTGCCCTAGGTTTGACCGTTATTGCATTTTAATTTTTTTTTAATACTTAAAGAAGTTACAATTAATGAATTTGTGTATTTTATATTTTAAAATGTTTATAGATGTTCAAAAAAATGTTTGAAAAAGAAGTGAGATTGCACTAGGGGCACGCCTAACAGTAAGAGCTAGGCAGCACAGTAGAAGCGTCCTTAAGCGAAAAAGTTGAAAATTTAATATTGAAAAATGTTTTAACTTTTGTGCTTAAATAATGCTTGAAAGGGAAGAGAAATTTTAGAAATGAGAAACGATATTTGCAGTCATAGAGTGCGCAAACACCGCATACTCATTTTGAGAAAAATGGGTAAATATAATACTCACATGAAAAAATTACTTTTTTAATAGTAGACCCGCACTTTTTTAAAAATGATTGCAGGGCACTTGCACAACCTATGACTGTATTTAACATTACTCGGTATGTAAGACTCGCATACTTCATTTGAAAAAGGATAATGATATCCTTACTTACATTATTTTACTACTGCTCTGCTATCTAGCTATTTTTTTTTTTCCTTTTAGTGGTTTGGATTAAAAAATGAGTTGAGATGGTTTGTGAATAGTAAAATAAAAGTTAAATTATTTATCATATTTTGTGTGAGAATTTGAGAAAATTATTTTGAGATTTGAAAAAGTTGAATTGTTTATTATATTTTGTGTGAAAATTTGAGACAGTTGTAATGATGAGATGAGTTGAGATGAGTTTTGAATGCAAACGAGACACTCTTTGAATTTGAACTAAAAATCTTAGAACATGATTTTTTTGCATAATCAAGCAAAAAATAAATTTAATCAATTAACGTAATCATGTAATTTAATTGAAAATAAATCAATTTTATAAAAATTGACCTTCTTTGACTCTTTTGATTCATTCTTTATAAAACTAAATTTATTTTTAATTAAATTACATGATTACGTTGGTCGATTGAATCTATTTTTTTCTAGATCATGCAAGAAGGTACTCATGTTCTGAAATTTTTAATATTCAAATAGCAAAATGAACAAAAAAAATTAGGTAGTAAAACAGTAGTAAATAAGGTATAAGCATATCATTATCTTTGAAAAAAATAGATAAATCTAAAACCTATTTAATTGAAAAAATTAGTTTTTAAACAGTAGATTCTACTAATTAGAAAGGAAGTTTGAAGGCTTTGGACACCTTATAATAATATAATTATATATATGGTCGCGGCTAATTTATAAGATTTTGCAACATTAATTTGATTTGTTCTTTCTTTTTCTACCGCTAATTCCCTGAGCCTCAGCCGGGATTATGTACGGGCTGAAGGAGTCCATTTGACAAGGTTTAGGTTGCGTTTGGATATTGAACTGAATTAAGTTGAGATAATAAAATATTATTTTTTAATATTATTATTATTTTAAAATTAAAAAAAATTAAATTATTTATTATATTTTATATTAAAATTTTAAAAAATTATAACTATAAATTTAGATGAATTGAGGTGATTTTAAATTTCAAAAGTACCCTTATACCAAGGCAATTCATGACATTTGACTACTGACTTCATCAGTAGTTTAGGCATACAGTACGTAATCGAATTAATGGCACATTAAGGATCGAAGATCTGTACGTCATCAGAGTCTGCACCCATGAGATTGCTACCCCCACAGAGGGTGTAGCGGTCCGATAAGGGTAAAAAATTTTTTTTTTAAATATTTTTTTATTTATTTATTTTTACCCTTAAATATTTTTAAAAAATTCAGAGCAATATTAAAAAAATAATTTTTTAATTATTAAGTAAAAAAAAGGGGGACCCAGTACTCGGGACCCAAGAGAGACGTAGCATTTTTCTTCACATTTTACTCATGTACGACCGCAGAATCAGTATAAATAGCATACATTATGATCTACTTGACGCTCACACAAGCCTTTGAACGTAGAATAAGATCTATCCTTGGCTTATTATTATTTTTTCCATCATGGATTTATCACAATCCTCATTAATCCAATCTCAAGTTAATATGATCAAGGAAAAGATGTTCTCAACTCATGCTCCCCAGTACTCCTTCGTTTCTCCTTCTGCTTATGATACCGCATGGCTAGCCATGATACCAGATCCAACCAAACCTTTAGGCCAACCCACATGCATGTTCAAGAATTGCTTGGACTGGGTGCTTTGCAACCAGAACGAACAAGGTTTTTGGGGAGAGTGTGATGCCCATGGCATGCCCACCATTAATTGCCTTCCTTCAACCCTTGCTTGTATAGTTGCACTCAAAAAGTGGAATAGTGGGGGCGAAAGTATCAAGAAAGGTACATGCTGCTTATGAATATGAAATAGAATTAGTATATATGTTGCCAATATATGTGCGGGGACATTCGTTCCCCACTTGGCTTCCAAATTAGCCATCTCTACTAGTTAGGACGTTGCATGCTTCGTCACTTTCATTACCTCTTTTTTTATGAAGCGAGCGTTTTTCTCTAAATTTGTCATCAGATATTACACCTAATTTGTACCATGTCAACCAAGAAGATACATGACGTGCGAACGATATCGCCCATATGTGTCCACAAATGCATATGACTCTTTCTTGTTGTATTATTAGGTGTTTTTTGACATTGGTAGGCGTAACTTCTTCTTCTTCTTAATCCTGCAGGATTGGCCTTCGTCCATGCAAACACGGAGAAGCTTATCAGAGAGATGAACAAGCAATACTGTGACCGTTGGTTTGCCATTGTTTTCCCCGCAATGGTTGAGCTTGCAAATACAGTAGTTGGCGCAGAGCTTGTCTTCCCTATAGCTCAATTGGAGTTGTTTCAGAATTATTCAATAAACGGCAACAGATTCTTGAAAAGTAACCACCACCCCCCCCCCCCCCCCCCCCCCCCCCCCCCCCCCCCCCCAAAAAAAAAAAAAAAAAATTCTTTGCGAATTCTGAATTATCATTTTAATATTACTGTTTAGTCGGTTTCCTCGATGGCGAAGCGAAATACCATAATTTTTGTGCTTTCTATGTAGGGAGAAACTTGATGATATGCACCAAAATTCCCCACTATTGGCATACCTTGAAGCGCTGCCTGCATCTTATGATATTGATAAAGATGTTATACTTAACCAGCTGAGCAATGATGGCTCATTATTCCAATCCCCTCCGCCACAGCAAGTGCATTTATGGCCACGGGAAGCAAAGAGTGCATGGCTTACTTAGTATCACTCGTACAAAGATATGATAACGGAGGTCATGACCAGAAAGTTTCTTTATCCTTATAGCTATATAGGTTTAACAAACCGTAGAATGCTTCACGTACCGTACCAGTTTCTTTTCTTTTCTTTTTTTTTTTATAAAGATTTTTGTGTTAAATTAAACGTCGTACGTGCGTTGGACTTTATCGCAGTTCCTCGGACCTATCCCATGGATGAAGACCTCATAAACCTTTGCAAGGTCAATCAGTTAGTATGGTTGGGCATAGCTGAGCATTTTGTCCTAGAGATAGAAGAAATCTTGGAACAAGTTTACAGGTATTAAAAAAGAACCAAATTAACGTACACATCTATTTTTTTAAATAATTCTTCTCGTGGACGCACGTCAGATTCTTCCTTGTTTAAGATATATATATATATATATATATATATATATATATACACACACACACACATATATACAGATCATTAGCTATCCGTATGAGCTGTTGCTAAAGTACATCGTTCAATTAAGAACATTTTTTCTTTTCTGTTTTCCATTCGCTCATCTCACTATCATTTTGTTGAGCACAACTTTCAGGAATTATCTGAATCAAGAAGCTTGGCCCAAGAGCAATTCAGACGTTGCAGCACAGCTATTAAAAAATTCACTAGCGTTTCGTCTCCTGAGGATGCATGGGTATAGTGTATCATCGGGTATGTATCTGGCTGCAAGTTATAACCATTTGCCCCTCTTTATATTTTCTTTGGCGTGATACAATTCTGCCCTAAAACTATATATATATGCATCTCTCTTTCCACGTGCAGATATCTTTTGCTGGTTCTTAAATCATGAAGATATTCGAGTCCAAATAGAAAACAACCATGAATACTTTTCAAGTGCCCTGCTTAATGTCTATAGAGCAACAGATCTCATGTTTTCAGGAGAACATGATCTTGAGGAAGCCAGATCATTTTCGAAACAAATACTTGAGAAAATCTTATCAGTGGGAACTAGAGATCAAACTCATCTTTCATTTCCAAACTTGCGGAGAGTGGTAATTTTTATTAACTTGATATAATGTCTTAAACTGGTGATCTGGGTATTCCTTTTTTTAAAACTGGAATCTAAAAAATTAACTTTTTCATAATGATTTATCACCTTTTTTTGTAGAGTACTGCGGCTTTCTAAAACTATACTTATAGACATATCAGTGATCTTATTGAAAAGTGAAAATTTTAATATTAATTATTAATTAATAAGAAAAATTATATTTATTATCCCTACACTACATCTAATTTGTTATATATTTTTGTACTTCTACCTAAATATTTAGTCCATTATAATAAGTGGTTATCTAACTGTGAATAGTAATTTTTTATTTTTTCCATTAATTTTTTTTGTTTTTTCATTAAGTCTGTTAAATCATATTTTACCAAAAGACCTTTAAAATCCTTGATCATTTGACATGTAGCTCTCTTATAAAATTTAATGAAGGATCCTGTTTTACTAAAAGGTCATTAAGACCCTTAACCATTTAACGTGTAACTTTTTTGTAGAATTTAATGAAGGATCATGTTTTACCAAAAAGTCCTTAACAGCTCCGCGGTTAGATACTTTGTTGAAGTTTAGATTTTTTTTTTTTTATCTTTCTTTAACCACATATTTTCTTTTATAAGCTACTGACTTTTTTATTTATTTTTATTTAAATCATTATATCAGGTGCACCTCGGAACTAACGGACCTAAGGCCATTATCTAGTATTAGTATATATTGACGTATAAATATATATATTTAAATAAAAAATAAAAAAAAATAAATTACATATTAATATATAATATAGAAAAGATAGTAACATTTCTCTTAAATAAACCTTGTGAAAGAAGTATATATACTCTCAAATAAAAAAGAAATGGCACTGAAGTAGTACTTAACAAGCTAGGGACAAACATCTGGATCAAAAACATTGTTTTCTCGTTTTGTCCGTAATCAAAAAAGTCAAAGATACTGCTGGTTGATGTAGAAATTTACAAACGCCGCACGCGGGTGTGACTACCTAGAATTTTGCGGAAGACCTGGTAAAGTAGAAAGTCATGACATTTCAGATGCGACAATACTAGAAATACAAGTTGAATTAAAATTAGGCTGTCTTTGAACCTATAGAGTCTGACCAGTTTGATTAAAGGAGAGAGAGGATTATAAGGGAGACTTAGTTCCAGTAACTACCTGACTTAGATAACCTTAGCAGCCGGGAACTACACGAAGACGAGACTCATAGCAGCATCAATTGAATCGGCAGACACAAAGACGAAGACAGAGACGAGCTAACATGTAAAGTAGTGGAATGGAAAAGGATGGTAGCCCACCCAGGACAGCACATAGAGTAAGGTTGGCTCTATGCGAGAGAGGAAAACCGCATGGACACGGCTCCCCGACTTTCCTTCGCCCTTTGTGTCTGCTATTGAAGTGTCAACTGTTAGCCTCTTGCTTTTTCTTTCTTGACCCTGCTAGCCTATCGGCTAGCAGTAAGCCTCAAGCCTGGCTACTTCCCGGACTTAAACGAGGTTTGCCAGTACAATATGGTTCGGGGTTAAGGCTCATCGAGCTCAAACCCTAGGTGGGACCTTGATCTCAATCTGCATCCAAGTGCTGCCTTCTATCTTCTTTCTGGACTTTGCTGGCTTTAGCTTGAGCCAAATAAGACTGAACTTCGCCCTTCCCCTAACATAGTAAGGCAATGAGAACTTACTTTTCTCCCCGGGCAGGAGCAGGAAGACCAATGAAAAAAATCTGTGTTGTTCGACTTTGAACCGAAACCCATTCAAGAGCCCTTTTATTTGATATGTTATTTTTTTTTTTGCTCTTACTTTTAGCGATTCCATATCAACTAATGGAATCATAATAATAATTAAAATGAAAGGTTGAAGTAGTGCTTTTTTCTTAAATTAGATGATGTTGTTCTACCTATTTGTCTGCCGAGGAACGCAGTAGCTTTCTGGTTGAGTTGAGCGTATGTCTTTGACAAGATATTTATCCTCTGGTCTGATTCCCGAACCATCGGGTTGGTTGTCCCGCGCAGATATCTGTGTGGGATCTTTTGCAAACATCAAGCACCTACTCCTATCAAAATGAAAAGCGTGACTTTACTAAACAAGCAAGAAAAGCCCTTTCTATCTTATTAGTAAAGCGCTAACGCGCGCCCCTGCAATCAAACTCAAGTTTCGCCTTTTGACAACCTTACTAATAGAAAGGGGAAAAATGCGCTCAAACAACCTATCTTACTAATAATAATGAAGGGCCGCCCTATCGTTGTAAAGCTACAAAAGCTGGCCTTACCTTCTATTTTCTTAGTAAGGGGCTTTTAGGCTTTACTAAGAAAATTTATAGGGCTTTTCTCGCTTGTTGCTTTCTTCGCATGCTTTCGCGCATTAATAGAATACATATATCAAAAGGCGAAACTTTCATTTTCAGGACGCTAACGAGCAAGAAAACGGATGCGCTAACGAACAAGCAACGGCGCGAAAGCCGTTGCGCGTTAGCAACGCGCATCCGTTTTCTTGCTGCAACGACTTTCTAAAGCTCAATCCCCTTCTTCCAATGCCCATTTTATAACAGAATTTGGCTTACCTTTTTTCCCAGTGCGGAAATTCGTCTTCTTATGCCATTACTATATACCAGACTATTTTGCGAAATACCTGCAGAATCTCACTTGGTCATCCACCCAGAGAAGTCCTTATACAAAAGCCCTACCGCTTGCATTGGTTAGTAGATCCCCGCATCATCGCTCGGAATCAGAGAAGAAGATAGCAGCCCTTGTCCCTCCGAAGTAGCAGTTGGAAGCTTTAAGTAAGTAGACCCCATCGGTACCAGTGAATGGAATTATTTATTATATTTTATATTAAAATTTAAAAAAATTATAATAATGAGTCGACATAGATTTAATAATTAAATGTATCCTTATACTCGAATTAGTAGCCCACTCTGACCGCTAGCCAAAATTTAACGTTCTATTTTTTTTAATTTTTTAATTCACATTTTTTTAATAATTTTAATATATTTTTAAAAAATATAAAAAATATATCAATATACGAATAGTTTTGAAGACAGTAATGAGACATGACAATTAACATCTTGTATAGATTGAGCATGAGCTAAGTCTGCCTTGGTTTGCTCGACTGGATCACCTGGAACATAGGATGTGGATCGAAGAAAATTACTCCGATTTTCTCTGGATGGGAATTAAATTTTCAACGGAAAGGTATTATATATGCAGCTCCCTTCTGATATATAGTCCCGACATCCTGTAAAAGTTTTTTTCTAAAGAAAAATGCATGCTAGTATAATTTTCAAATGTGTTTACCAAATGTGCTCAATATTTATATATTTTATATATTTATTATTTTTTGAATTGTTAAGAAAGTGATTCTTAGTGAATTTGTATTTTTTGTCTTAATGATTAAGTATGTTTAAAAAATATTTAAAAGAAAAATTAAAATAAAAGAAAAAAAAAATCATTTATACTACTATGCATACATTTAGATTGATGTGCACCCCAGCAATATTGTCCTTATCTGCGTTGCATAGAGTGAAAGAGCATGGAATCGGAGTGATCTTTTGCTGATCAAAGGTAGCTAGTAATAGTTGATCTTCGCATCCGCTAACAAATCTTTTGATGAAATCAGGTTTCCATGCCCTCATAATAGTGAACTCGTACGTCTTGCAAAGCAAAACTACGAGTTAAGGCAGTCAATCTATCAGAATGAACTGGAGGAATTGAAAAGGTATAATACGCTTTCAATTAGATCTAATCATTGATCTTTGTTTCTTTTAGCAAGAACGCGTTACAAATGCAAGTGTCAATGGATTAATAATCCCCATATATATGCAAATAGTTTTCCAATTTCTCGCCAGCATTAATGTCTTGCTTCTTCGACCGAGATAGGTGGTCCAGGGAGTGGGGACTTACTGATATGGGATTTGGTCGAGAGAAAACTACGTATTGTTACTTTGCTATTGCTGCCAGCAGTTCCTTACCTTATGATTCAAACATACGAATGATGGTCGCAAAGAGTGCAATAGTTATTACAGTGGCTGATGATTTCTATGACGCGGAAGGTTCTCTAATTGAGTTGAAAGGTCTCACCAACGCAGTTCAAAGGTAGACTAGTGATACTAAGACACAATATATATGTACAACGAGCAAAGAACTAGATACAGTAACTTTTCAAAAAACATTTATCCAAACTGCCATATATATAATTCTCTCTTTCTATTTGAATAACAGATGGGATTCTGAGGGCTTGAGTGGCCATTGTAAGATTATCTTTGATGTTCTTGATAACCTTGTAAGTGAGATTGCATCAAAATACATGCAACAGGAAGGATGTGACATAAAGCACAATCTCCAAGATATAGTAAGCCAACAATATTTTAGGCCGTGATCAATTTTATTGTCACCAGTTAAATTTTTTTATCTAAAACTATATTCTAAGTGATTATATTGAATTATATTTGTCTCTAGTAAAGTGATTATATGTCATATTTAATTTAAAAGATAAATTTTAAAATTTAAATCTTACACATTAAATTTTACTATTTAAGTCATGACGTGGATTGTGTTCTACACACCCACTGAAGAATATAAATATAACTCTTAATTGAATTGTGAAAAAATATGGTCTTCTAACTTTGTTTTCCTTTTTGTTGCATGAAGTGGTATGAAACGTTTTTATCATGGTTTACCGAATTGATGTGGAGTAAAACTGGATACATACCCTCAATGGATGAGTACCTTGAAACTGGCATGACTTCGATAGCCACACACACCCAAGTTCTTCCAGCTTCATGCTTCTTGGACCCAAGTTTGCCAAATTCCAAACTCAGGCCACCCCAATATGAGAACATTACAAAACTACTCATGATAATCGCTCGTTTGTTGAACGACACACAGAGTTACCAGGTAACTTAATATTTTTTTTCCTAGTTAATTTGCTTCAATTCCACCAATTAATCCAAATTAAAAAGCTTTTAAACCCTAATAACAAGTACTGCACCGACGACAGAAGGAAATAGAGGAAGGGAAAGCGAACTTCGTTTCACTCTACCTAAAAGAAAACCCGGAGGCAGATATTGAGGAGTCAATCGCTTATGTGAGAGACATACTCGATAAAAAGAAGAAAGAGTTCCTCAAACTAGTTCTTATGGATGGATTTAGTGATTTTTCAAAGCCATGCAAGTATCTCCACCTATCTTGTTTGAAAGTATTCCAGATGTTCTACAACTCTACCAATCGATACGACTCCAACATAGAAATGCTTGAAGACATTAATAAAGCAATCTATATTCCTCTGGAAGTTGGAAAAGAAAAGCAGCCTTTGAAGCCTGATCTGAAACCACTGAAGCCGGTACCTGATCTTTATTCTGGAGCAACGAGCGGAAAGCTGAAAATCAACTCTCAGTACTTTAACCGTCCCAGCTCCAAGCATTGGATGATGAGAAGTTTTGCAACACAACAGGTCTCTTGGCAGCTTGCTTCAAGAGTTAGATTTTGGCCGGGAGTGTCTACACCACAAAAAGTTAGATTTTGCTTCACTTAATTAAGTCGGTTCCCGAAATCATGTATTTGCTGTATTTAGCTCCGAAAATTACTAGATTGTGTAATCATGTTGGCATGTGAAAATATGTTGGAATAATAGTGGGAACCAATTTGTATTAGGGTATAGATTGTGTATAGATTGCTTTTGTGTTTTGTTTTGACGTTTTTTAGAATGTTCAGTGTTTTATTTGTTTTGGATTTTTCTTCAGTACTAAGTGAGGGTTTTTAATAAAGTTATGGAGGTGCTCTTCTCTTTAAAAGAAAAAAACAGTTTGAATGATATAATAAGAAAGTCATTAAGACTGTGATTTAATGACTAATATTGTCTTTTTAATTAATCGTCATTCTTTCTAACCAATCATGCCTTAAATACAGCACCATAAAACATTAAGAGGATAATAATATATTTAAAAATAAAAGACTACAAATAACATTTCTCATATTAAGATATATATATATATATATATATATATATATATATACACACTTACA
Organism: Juglans microcarpa x Juglans regia; assembly: GCF_004785595.1. NCBI lineage: Eukaryota > Viridiplantae > Streptophyta > Magnoliopsida > Fagales > Juglandaceae > Juglans > Juglans microcarpa x Juglans regia. The sequence goes on along the minus strand of NC_054602.1, from coordinate 5,010,168 downwards.
TATCGGTTTATTGTACCTATTGCACATGAGCTAATGGAAATTCTCTTGACTGCCAGGGTCGGCAGTACTACTAGTAGACGGAAACGGCCAACGGCCAGCTTAATCCTCAAAATTACTAAGTGGCAACTTAATTATAAGAAAACGTAACAAAAGAAAAATAAATACATGGATTTATGGATCGAAAAAGCAGGGATATTAAAGAAGGGTAAAATATGTTAAAAATTGCTTAGAAAAAAAAATATATGATAAAAATTATAAGTACTTTAACTTCGATATAGACCAGAAACGCCTAGCTCCAAGTTTAATTTTAAAATAACGTACGTCCATCCAGATAAAATTACCTTTTCTTCTTTTTATTTTTATTTTTTAAAATTATTTTTGTATTTTGTATTATCTAATATAGACATATGACCAAATTTTATTAGAAAATGATTTATACAGGTTTATTAGAATAGGTTAAGCCCCGCACAGAAACTTTAAAAAAACCAAAAAACTCACATTATAAATCCAAATTTTCTCAAAATCTACATCTGACTTTTATCAGCCTTATCTTATCTTGTCCCCACGGAATCCACATGCAAAATATATGCCGGAATGAACATGAGCTAGCTCTCTCAGATAAGGCCGCTTACACACAAAGTCTAACTGGGTGGCTGCGGCTCAAGTGCAAGGTCTTGACTCTTGATTGGCCGCCGACATGCATCGGTTTTAGGGCTTGGACCCATATCCAAGCTTCTGGTTGGGCCCTCGCCGGACGTAATGGCGTCACTGGTGAGATGGGAACGGCTCCGTGGTCACTGTTGTCTAAAACCATATTTGCGGCGCTTACATTGGACCAGTTGATAAGGTAAATAAATCATTTACAAATTAAATACAAATTAATTATTTGTGATGAGTTACGGCATTTGAGACATGCAAATCGACCTATGATCTATCATCGAGGGATTCATGCTGCGTTTGGATGCTCTGGTATTGATATCAGATTAATATCTAAGTTAATCTGTAAATAGTAATATTTTGTAAATCCCATTGATTAGATATGTTTGAATGTAAATTATATGTTAAGATATGTATTTCAATGTACAAAGTAAGTTGAGATATGAAATCACGTTTTGCCTCTTTTTTAATTCAAACTGTGTCATGGAAAGAATTTCTGATGGAAACCATGGCTGGATAGATGAAGTGAATCCCTCAATAGAAATTGTCAAATTGAATTTTAATCAGTGCAGATTCGATGCATTGCACGCATCATCGGGAAGTTTTTCATTTGATTTGGCCGCTTCCTATTTCGACGAAGTTTCCTAATCAGTAGAAATATGTTGTGAGTTTTTTTGTAATTTTTGTATAGAAATTTGCGAATAAAAGAACTCCTAGAATTTCGTGATAGAGCTATATATATATATTGATATTCTCAAGCTTACTAGATGTATATATCTAGAATTCTGATTTTCGAAGTACAAATATGGATCATGTATAGCCATCAGCTAGCATATATGATAAAGTGAGTGTGAAAGAGAAAAAAAACGTAACAATTGCGATTTGCTGGTGCACCAACCAAAGTTTTGAAAATCGTTCCGCTCTAGTTAGAATGGCCGAAATTCTTCGTCCCGGAGTAGTAACTGAAACTGTGTAGCTCTATATTTGGTATCGGGTTAAATTCCGGTGGTTTCAGCTCGTTTCGGGACATCGGCCAGATTTCAGAATTTTGGCCGAATTGAGGGTTTCGGTCCGAAATTGTATATATGATGATTTTTTTGGTAAATATGTTGAATCCCATGGTATATTCGTAATTTAGCTACATTTTCTCCTTTTTTCCTATTTCTTTCCTGATTCTCCCCCTTCCCCTTACGAATTCATCTGAGTCTCTCTCAACAAGAAAAAATTGAAAACCCTTCATTGATCTCCACTATCCACACTTCGATGATGCCACCTCCACAACATCGCAAGTCGCAACTCCATCACGCCGCAGCTCTTGTTGCTTCGTCCTCTGTGCGACAATTCCATTCCAAAACCCATACAGGTATATGTTTTATTGTTCTATAACCCCATCAAATACTTTAAAGGAATCCTATGGAAAGTGGATCAAACAATTACTAAAAAGACAATACCATGGTGGTCCTCACAATCGATTGCTCTGAACTCCACTAGGAGCTGTCTAAATACTTTTTAATGCACCCTTGATCGATTTAGAATTTTAGACGCTTGAAATGTTGCCTCGTAGTTAAAATTAATTGGTGTTAGGAAACATATACTCATATTTTTTTTATGATATTTGATTATGACTCACCTGAATACTCATAATCCGGGAAAATCAATAATATCAAAAGTCAATTTTGGAAACTTAGCATGCTTAAAGTTTTAAACATAGAAAAGATAAAAGATATATTCATTGTTGGTTCTTGACTTGACCCTTTTTTTTTTTTTTTTATCATTATGTAGGAGTATATAAATATCTAGTTGTCAATCAAATAGTGCTACATTTAAGACACTTGTTCCTGCTAGATCAGAGGATCCAGCATATGCCCATACACACGTATTGCCAGGGGCAAGAAATAGTACTCAATGTGTCTATTGTACCAAAACAATTAAAAGTGATGGAGTCACAAGGTTGAAATATCATCTAGGTGGGATTTCAGGTGATGTAGAAGCATGTAAAAAGGTCTCCGATGATATAAAATGACAAATGAAAGAGTTGGTCAATGAAATGAAAAAAAAACAAAGAGAAGAAAAGAAAAATAAACTTAGAGACTGGAAGCCCTGTAGATTTATCATATAATGATGTTGATGTTAATGTTAATGTTGATGATGATGATGAAGGACACATTCATGGTTCAAAAGGGAAGGAGAAAGTAGGTGGAAAGTCAATGACGGCATTTAATAGATTCTTCGCTCCAAGAACAACTCCTGGGTCTCAACCTTCTATTAAGAGTACTATATGTTCAAAGGAGATGATTGACAAAGCAAGGATGACTATAAAAAATTAGTGGTATGATGCTAATTTACCTTTCAAAGCATCTCAATCCAAGTTTTATCAACCAACTATAGCTGCCATCGGCTCAAGATTCAAGGGTCCTTTACATGAGTTGAGAGGAAATCTGTTGAAGAATTATGTGACTAAAGTTCAGAATTATCTCTTAGATATTAAAACATGTTGGGGGGAGAGTGGTTGTTCACTAATGGAAGATGGTTCGACAAACTAGAGGCAGCAACCAATAATTAACTCTTTAGTTCATTGTCCAAAATTTACAATGTTTTTGAAATCTATTGATACATCTGGCCTTAAAATAGATTCTGAAACATTATTTAACATTCTTTATGAAGTTGTTCAAGAAGTTGGGGTTGAGAATATTGTGCAGTTCATAACATTTTTTACTATCGAAAAATATGTAACATTTTCACTTATATGTGACTTTTATTTTGGTAGAAACATAAAAAGGGGAGGAGATGTTCTGGATTCAATCAACCTTGAGAACATTAACTTGATGGAGGAATGGGTAGGTGAAGAATCAGAGCTTATTGATGGAGAAGACTTGGATTGAGGAAGTATTGAGGAGCCATTAGTCTCACTAAATTTGGAAGACGGTGATAATGCTGGTCTTGATATTGATGATGATGGTGGTGACATTCAAGAAAAGATTTTGATGTAAACCCAAATTGATATGGGGTATCTAGGTCCAGATTCTACGTTGATTGCTTTGAAATACTACTTAAGAAGATGAATCTGTACAAATATGAAAGGAAAAACTTAATATCTTCCTTGGACTAAGGATAATATTTGTTATTTTCCTTCAAATCATTATATATTTATGCTCACACTTGCTTTATTACTAAATATTTGGTTTCAAGTTTGTAAATGATTCTGATTTTTATTTTGACCAAGTTTTTGGTAGGATGCTTGTTTATTTATGTATTAATTTCTTATACAATAATTTAGATTTTTTCATTTTTGAAAAAATCTTCATAATTTTGAATTTTGCAGCTATTTAAGTCCGGTTTGTGGGTTTCATAAAATAATTTCAAATTTTACTATTAATCAATATTATTCAGAGTTTTTTTCTGTGTTTTGGACAAATCTATTCTCTTCTCTATGTTGATTATCTGTTGAAACTAGTCGTCAGAATTAATCGATGCAAAACCAAATTGATATGGAGTATTTAAGTCCAGATTTTACGTTAATTGCATTGAAATACTATTTTAAGAAGATGGATCTATACAAATATGGAAGGAAAAACTTAATATCTTCATTGGACTAAGGGCAATATTAGTTATTTTCCTTCAAATCATTATATATTTATGCTCACTCTTACTTTGTTAATAAATATTTGGTTTCAAGTTTGGAAATATCTTTGGCGCCCAGCAATTTTCGTTCTTGGACATATATAGGACGAATTTATCGCGCACCCAACACCAAGGAATTAAAAGATCATGACATATATGTAAGCACACTACTGGGCAACATCGGGCATATTTTGTTCTCTTTCTATTACATATATATAATATACTAAGAACAAAATCTTTTGGAGTAGTGCTACAAACAGAATACGCAATCTTTAACGAGCAGAAGGTGGAGCTTCCCCAAGGAGAAAAGCTGAGAAGAACGCCAGTGAGTTGCTTGGTTTGAAGCAAGGCACTGCATGGCCAGCCCCTCTAAATGTAGCAAACATAAGCCCCTCGTATTCCTGAAACCAACCACTCACCTGAGCCAAACGCCACTCCTCGCTTAGTGAAAGTTAGAGCACATGCATAATAATTAATAGAAATATACTAATTGCGACGCTAGCTATTTCCATCATATTTGAGATGAAAAGACACGCAATATATTATCTAGTGGAGAAAACTTTTTAAGCAGTATTTTATATATGTAAGTGCATGTGTATATATATATATATATATATGAGAAATGCTTGGGATCCCGAAAATGGATCCCAAAGATTTCTCCCGAAATATTTTTTTATTTTTTTTATTTTTTTATTTTTACTTAATGATTAAAAAAGTATTTTTTAATAATATTATGAATTTTTTATTTTTTTTAAAAATATTTATGATGATTAAAAAAATAGATAAAAAAATGAAATGAAAAATAAAAAAATAAAATACACCATTCGGGATAACTTTCGGGACAAATCTTCGGTACCAGTAGCACCACTCTATATATATATCAGACAAACTTGATTATTCATATATTAAGATTACTATCAATCAATTAAAGAAAGGATTTGATTGTATATTGTCAATATCAGGATAAACTAAACCAAAGATCATTTGGATTCTGCAATATTGACTTTTGCCGCGCGTCATGATTACCTCTTTTTGGTGGTACCAGGGCCTCCATGCCTTAGTTATGGGCAGTCCCAGTGAACTGAGGCTGTATCTGGTGGACAGTACAGGAACTCTTCCATCCGTGTCTCCACTGAGACACCCACAAAGAAACACCATAATTAAAGATTTATTTGATGTGTGTGCGTGTCACAATTATATAATGAAGAAATTTTATATATAATTAGGTAGCTAGGGAACATTTACCTGTACACCCATATTCTAAGTCCTGCAGTAATAAGCTTCTTGTATATAGGGAGAACAGATGGCTTTGAATCCGACCACTCCTCGAATATCTTCATACTACATCCAAAATTTTAGGTTCAGTGGTAGAATGTTGAGTACTGATCATAGCTATCAACGAAAAATAGAGGGGGGAAATTATTACTTGCAGATGCTCCAGTTCTTGAGCTGGTGGCCATCGCTAGCATGTAGAGCCTTCTGAACATCTGGTCTGTTGTAGAATGCTTTTGCATATTCATCAAGGCATGGGTCATAACCACCCATGACTCTTGGTATCTGGCACATAAAAAATCCCTCCCGTAAAAATATGTCGATTTCCTTGAGTAAATAGCTAGATGCCTAGAGTAAATAGCTTCTAATATTATTTGAGAGTCTGGTCATGACAGAATTCGAATATCGTCTCTGTACAGAGTTGAAACGGTAATTAATATACCCTTAGAAATCATAAAAAGTTCTGCTTACCATCTTAGTCTTAGACGTGCGCTTCATCAATATCATAAGTGGCAATGATCTGTCATCTGAACCAGCTGAATTGCCAATGCAGACTGAAGTGTAGAGGCTATAGATATCAATCTCCTTGTACTGTTTGAGTACTTCATCAATGCCTTCCGTACAATCATTGTTGCTCCATGTATCATTGCCCTCGAAATCACAGCTTTCTCTGATTAGTTTATGAGTCTCATCTGATATCACAGCATGGCTCCAAGCATAATCCACTAAGCCTCTCCAGTCCTCAGCATCAGATGTTTCGGGATTACCCAACTGCATGCAGTTTGAGAAAGATTACTAATTAAGTTAGTACCATGTATATTTCTCAAAAATAAGAAATACGCGTCCCTAAGTTTAAACATGCATGCATGGGTTTGAAATGTGTATAATTCTGAACTTAATTTTTAAGGATCATACCAAAATACCCTGGAGATCTATTTGAAGGGAATTAGGATCCTTGTTCATGTCATATATGAGCTCAGCAAGCTCTGGAACATATTTTCCTGTTGATCATGTGGGGATCGATCGAGTCTGATCAGTATATGATTTATAGGAATTCAGTTCAAATGCCTGAGCTGCAAATCATTTGGTAAAAAATGCAATACCTGCATAGCTTTCCCCTGCAATGTAAAAGGTTCGCTTTCTATATGATGGGAATTTGAGGAACCAATTGTTGAGGAAAATATAAGCATCTTTTGCTGTAATAAATTCCCCATATTATTTGATAGCAACCAAGATGCATGGGATCGATCAGAATTAGCTTGTAATACGAGTAATTAGAACAGAAAAATGACAAAGATCAAGTACGTCAAGATCATAGAATTCAGAAATGGAAGTAAAGAATACAAGCTTACCGCATAAGATTAAAATAAAGCTTTATTAATTAGCAAAAATAAATAAAAATTGAACTATTACCAGCTTGAAACTAAAATGGTATATATATATATATATATATATATATATCTTCGATAAATATAGGGTGGAGTGATATGCTTCTCGCATCCCACCTAAGTGCGCATATCTTATAATTTACTGATAAAAATAAATAAATAAATAAATAAATTACATCATGTGCATGATCAAATTAATGGTCCTCACCAGTAAAATCGTCTCCCAGATTATTGTAATCACTAGTTGTATTTGAGTATGAAAAGCCGACACCAATCGGAGATTCCAGGAACAACATGTTGGCTTCTGGAATATCATCACGAGACATTAATTAAGAAGCTATCTATCTAATTAAGAAAATATTACTTAGGTCCCTAGCTAAGTCTCCGTCCTGATCCCTTGATTAAAAAAAAAAATACTACATAGTGGCCGTTCATAGTAGTACTGCTAGCAAAGAATTTATAAGTATCTATATATTTGAGTATTAGAATTAATAATTAATTAATTGTGTGATGACATAATTAATTATTCACAAAAAAAAATTAAGTATATATTGAGAATATATATATATATATATATATATATATATATATATATATATATATATACACACACTCATGTTGATCTGATCTCATACTTGTATTCCATGAGTAGGGATTATGTTTCAGTCCATTCCCATTGGTGTCCACTATGAAGGGACCAATTTCTTGTGTTGCTCCATATCCCACAGAAGAGCACCCAGGACCTGAAAGGTACGTAAAACCGTTTATAATATCACCTCATCAGCAGAACGCATAAATTCATAAACACACACACAAAAAAAAGAGACTCGCACTTATAAATATTACAATTTACATCTTGTTTTTTTTTTTTTTTTTTTTAAATGGAGGGTGGGGGACTGTCTAGCTAGCTAAAGACTACGCAACATTAAAATTCGAAGAAAAAAGTAGCTGCGCTTTCTTCCATGCATATACACGCCTAAAAGTATTATAGTAGATTATATATAGCTATATATGTTTGATTCGGTCAGAAGATTGGTTCTGCACAATGGATGGCCTTAATTAGCAAGATGACGACTAAAGTAAGTTTTATATATCCGCGCGCATACGATAGTAGGTCATCATGAAACCCTACATATCTATATCATGAATTCAAACTTCAAAGTTTTAATTTTCTCCCTACAAATCATTAATCAGCTCGATCTTCCCACAATTAGGTCTAGAGCTAGCTGGCAACCATCTTTGAGAGCCGGATCGATCGATCATGAAGGTACCAGCACACATTTTTGATGGACTAAGATGATATATATATATATATATATATATATAGTTCATGTACTATATAATATGCTTACCGCCATTGAGCCACAGCACCAATGGTTTTTCATCAGCCCGAGTCGAGGCCTCATAGAACCAGTAAAAAAGTGCCCTTCCATGTGCTTCATTTACCGTAACGTAGCCAGCATAATGCCTGAAAGCTACATTAGGTTGTCCAGGCAAGTCAGTCACAAGATCCCCATTCCCTCCTGATGTCCCTTTCTTCCCACTGTCCCATAATTCCAAACGTCGACTATGGTCACAAACAACAGGCTTTACAGACAGAAGAACAGTAAGAGCCAGTAGAGTATTGCGGAGATCAACTGTCATCTTTGACACAAAATCCATATATATATACTGATATTAATGGAAGTACAAATCGCCAAACTATTATATAGAGAGCTTCCAGGTATAACTGCAGGCTGATGAAACACAAGCGAAGCCGCATGCCTATTTATGAAATTAGAAACGCTAGACATGGATGAGTGTCGTCCCACGTGGCAACCTCTTTTAATTGTATAGTCAGTTAGGCAATCGGCCTATGGCACCTGATGTGGAATTTGGGAAAGTTTTCAAAGTATTCTTAATTGCTTTGAGCGAGGATGAGTGGAAGCTGATCCAATATTGTTGTTGAAATAAATAGTGAGATGAATAGATCATGACCTTTGAATGAGTTTCGTGCCATGTTCCTTTTCTTTTCTAACTATATATAGCAAAGTAGCAGTACTAATAGTAATAGGCACATATGCGTCTGTGGTGGAAACTAAAAAAGTGGAAAAGAAAAAAGAATTCAATACCAAGCATATATATTATACCAACATTCATACATACACACACACACACACACACACACACACACACACACATATATATATATATATATATATATGCATTACATAAAATATAAAAGAGATCGATCTTTAAATACAAATAAGAGTTAATAATATAATTAGTCCTGAGTTTTCAATTCGTAGAAAGAAGTACATGCATATACATGATGATATAAAAGAACTAGTACTTAATTAGTTGTAATTATCTAATAATAATTAGATTCGATTTGATCAAATTCTAGATTTGACCATTAATTTTTCCCTTAACAAGATATCAAGAAATTTATTACAACATTCCTATATATTTTGGCCTAAAAAAATCAGAGTCCATTGAACAATGGATAATGCTAGGGTGCATATACAAAATTTGCACACTAGTGTAAATGAGTTTTTTGGTTTTTATTTTCTTTTTATTTAAGTATTTTTTAAACATCTTTAACTATTAAGATCAAAAAATAAAAATATATATAAATTTACTAATAGTCATAATTTCCTTAACCATTAAGAAAAAAAAATGTGAGTGGGCATATTTAGGAGTCATACTATCATTTTCCATTGAACATAATTCCCATTCTATTTTGACCTAAATTAAAGATGATCAACGACTAATGTAAAAGAATTCAATTCCCGTTTTAAACCTTCAAGTACTCGTTCCAAAGTTTTTCACATTGGGTTTGAGGAGCATATAATTTAGAGTAGTAGCTAGCTACATCCATTTTTCTAAAAAATGGTATCTAATTTCATGATCAATTAATCATACATCTATGAATTCATTATCTATTAACATCACCATGCAGCATCGAATATTGAACCGTACGCTAATCAATTCATGTAGATTTCCTTAGTTCATTTTTCAACAGTGGGATATGATGTCATATTTGTCGACTTTCCTGAATTGAGTACATTAATTTCTTCTTCTTCATTAACACCTCGTAGGGAAATACAATTGATCACGACCTCAACTCCCACTTTTTGCTACAAATTAAGGGATCGAGAAACTGATCGATCACCCATGCATGGATCGAATTAGAACTCACAATCTCTTGATCCTCAGATTTTTCTACGAATAGAGGAAGATCATCAACGTACGAACCACTTAATATACAACAATTAAATATTATATATGCTTGATCTATATAATAATCTTTTTTATTTTTTAAAACAAAGTCGTAATAATTACACTTTTCACTTATGATGTGGACTATAATGTTGATCATTTTATTATAATCTGGCAATATAATGTTTACATGACTTTTCACTTAATAATTACATACATCACTTCTAGTTTCAATATATTATATACTACGCGTGTACCTACATATAATACATGTATATGTACATATATGAAGTGTGATCAGCTGAAAATTAAAGCACTAATTTATGATCTTCGCCCTAAAACGTACGGCCTGCTAACTAGCCAGGCTGCTACCCACCACGTTCCATGAACTCCATGAACTCCATGAGATCAAGAAGTACTTTGTGCGGCCATCTTCTCTCTCTGTTTATCTTCCCTCCCAAAATTAGGGAAAAAGTTAATTCCTTGCGTAATTTTCGGGCCTTCGAGATTCTGGATCGATCTTATGATCTTCTTATAAAATATATATTTAAACGCTAGATGATCATAACTGCTGGTGATCTTGCATTATTGTCTTGATAACCTTATAATAAGTTTGTTGTTGGTTCTCACGAGATCAGGGTAAAATACGATCTTTGCAATAGTAATAAATTACCTATATATCAGCTTATTAATGGAGTCCCCTATATATAATTAATTAGGTTGCTCGAATTTTAATGAAATTTCTAGCAGCCTGATTAATGAAGAAATATTCCTAATCATGTGACGCCTGCATCTTGGCTGTGCATATGTACCTAGCCAATTAGTTTTTTTTTTTTTTAAATGTACTGGAACTTATCAAAATAAATCGAAGGACATAATGGATAGTTAAAAAAAAGAAGAAGAAGAAGAAGAATCCAGATCAGGACGCACAGAAATTCTTTCATTATGCTTGTAAGTTGTCACTACACTTTTTTGTTTATTTGCAAAGTCCCAGTCAAATATTCTTCTTTCTCTTTCACATGATATAAAGGGATCAGATTAAGGGACCAAATCACGAGAAAACCTAGAGGGGGAAAAGAATTAAAAGAGAATAAAGGAGATCAGGTTTCAAAAATTCAAAGATTTCAATCCAATGAGCTAATCAAATTAAGTTTATTCTCTATGTATTAAACCATTCAATATACTACTGGTTCTAATCAGTACCAATATTAATTAATTAATTAATTAATCAATTCACTATAAGAAAACTGTTTATTTATGGCCAGTTAATTCTAGCGAAATGACTATTAGTATTTACAGCCAAAATGAGTCTGTTTTGGTCACAAATAGTCTTTTTACCGCAATTAAATGACCACAAAAATCTATTTTTCTTGTAGTAATTATATTACTGATTAAAGAATAAAATATTCTATATATATATATTGTTCAATAGAATATTTTCTTCTTTTATAATCTACTTTTAGCAAGTGATTTTAAAACTATAAGTTCCACTTCTGATCAACATTCAGATATAGATAGTAGACAAAATTAAAAGAATTTATCAGGTGGTGCAGTAGACAATGCAAGCCCAAATTCTTAGGAGTTGGTTCAAGTGGTAAAAATGTCTATCTTGGTGGTATGCTCCCTCCAAATCTAATGTTCGAATCCTCTTAGGTGCAAACAATTCCTAGGGGTTATCGAACTAGAGGGTTTTTTTTTCTTGAATTATTGCCCGATGTGCACTTGAGGGAAGCTCCCAATTGCCGAGAGTCTTTGCACTCCTAGAATTAGTCGGGACACTATATATTCCCGGACACCCGGTATTGCCAAATAATAATAATAAAAAAAAAGATAATGCATACCCATGACATAAACATAATTTATCTTTAATCTCTAAGTAAATTGTATACACATTATTGTCCAGTTAACTCTTAGTACGCAGTTCCTTACATAACTAAAATATGTTAGGAGTATACACTTTGTAAGGGGATTTTCCCCACTTCACAAGGCCCACCGGGCCTCGACCTAATACCCGGCCCAAAGGTCACTACGACCATACTCAGAGTTTGGCTCAAAGGCATGTGGAACATGACGTTAACTCAATCAGGAAAGGGACACAAATGATTGATAGGACAAATCAGTCTGACATCGCTCGGTCGCATTCTAAACCTGGGAACTTGCGTGGAACACAATGGAAAATGCAGAAGACCCTCGATCCACTGGCATGAGAACATCAAAGGCCCACAAGAGATGAAAGCACGGCTTGGAAACCATGCCACATTAATGGCTCCACTACCGAGCTACGTGCCACATTGATGGTACCGTTGTAGAACCACACCGCATTAAAAGACTCTAATAGCAGGAATAGTAGGAGGGGCACAAACTTCGTGGAGACAAGCATGATTTGCACCTTCTCAGACTCGTGGTATAAATAGCAAGTCTCATGTACGAGAAAAGCTCTCTGATCCCTAGACTATTTCACTTATTTACAAACTTCTAATAATATTTATTAATTTTGACATCAGAGACTCCCCGGTCTCAAGACCGCCCTTCCTTGCGTGCGAAACACAACGTTAACATGCTTGATTATATATATATATATATATAGACTGGGATCGATATATTATTTCATTATGTTAATTTGCAATATTTCTTAGTACTCATTGAAAAATAGTGAACACAAAGTGCTTGATGAAATGCCTCAACTGACGTGAGAGTCTTTGAGAGTCTATTTTATTTATATACTTAGCATATTTTTTCAATACATGAGAGTTTGTACTGATTGGAGACCTACGGTATATGCAGTAATGGAAAGTAATTACAAAATAATAAAGATGTTAGCCGTTGCACAATTTATGTTGATGGGCTGGCTGTTCCATAATTCATGGACGTAATCTTGCTTGTAGTCATTGGTTCTGTGTATGGAAGGTAGCCGTTGGGTTCTTCACAAGGTAAGTTTTCTGTTGCCTTGTCTTTTATGTTAATATGCCCCCGCAAATTGTGCTAAGGGATGAGGCCAAGTTTGGTCCAAAGATCAATAAGAGCAGATCGGCCAAGGGGCTTGGTAAAAATATCGGCAATTTGATGAGATGCCGAGACATGCCGTGTGTGAAGAAGTCCAAGAGCGACACGTTCACGAACATAGTGATAATCAATTTCAATATGTTTGTTCCGAGCGTGAAAGACAGGTTAACAGTCATGTAAAGAGCACTAATATTATCACAGAGTAGCAACGGAGTGGAGGTGAGGTGAATGCCCAGATCACGTAATAAGAACGATATCCAAGTTAGCTCGGCAGTTGTATGGGCCATGGCTCGGTACTCAGCTTCGGAGCTGGATCGAGAGACTGTGTGTTGTTTTTTTGCAAACCAAGAGATACAGTTGCTTCCAAGAAAGACACAGTAGCCAGTGGTGGAGCGCCTGGTAATAGGACAACCTACCCAATCTGCATCAGAAAAGGCATATAGATCAAGTGTAGAATGGGAACTAAAATGAAGATCAAGGTCTACAGTGCCTTTCAAATATCGAAGAATGCGCTTGACCATTTTATAATTTGCTTCAGTAGGTGAATGCATAAATTGAGAAACAAAGTTAACACTGTAAGAAAGGTCAGGACGAGTGAGGGTAAGGTATTGGAGTGCACCAACAATATTGCGGTAGTGAGCAGGGTCAGAGAACGGTGTCTGAGAGGTAAGTCCTTTGGTCTTTGGCATCATGAGAGTACTCATAGGTTTACAGTCATGCATCTGATCTCGTTCTAGAATATCAATGGCATATTTGGTTTGAGAGAGGATAAGGCCATCAGTGGCTGGACTGATTTGGATACCAAGGAAATAGTGAAGAGAACCAAGGTCTTTCATGGCAAATTGACTATGAAGAGTGGAAATAAATTCAAGAAGATACTCAGTAGAGGAGCCAGTTAATAAAATATCATCAACATACAAAAGTAAAATAAGAGTACCACACGGGAGAGACAAACAAATAATGAAGAATCAGTAGTGCTACAAAGAAAGCCATAAGTTAACAAAAAACTGCTAAATTTGTCAAACCAAGCCCGGGAAGCCTGTTTGAGACCATAAAGAGCTTTATTTAATTTGCAAACATAAGAAGAATGAGTTGGATGAATAAAACCTGGAGGTTGTTCCATGTAAATAGATTCTTGAAGATCACCATGAAGAAATGCATTTTTGACATCCAATTGTCGAATACTCCAGCAGTTGATGAGAGCAAGGGTGATTACAATGTGGATAGTACTGGGTTTGATAACAGGGGAGAATGTCTCATGGTAATTTATGCCATCTTCTTGATGAAAACCTTTAGCTACTAAGCGAGCTTTTAACCGAGGATGTTTGAGAGCGGAGCGAATGGATTTGGGCTCAGTCGGAATGGAAACAAGGTCATGCAAGTGAGCATATTTGGGGTTAGGCTTTCGAATACCAGACTTGGACCGTGTGACAACGGTGGTAGTAGGGGTCATTGAAGAAATGGTGGGAGGGTTAGTGTGTAGCAGGGGCGCAGTCGTGGCAGTATCAGATGATGATGATGGAGATATAGGTAGCCTACTGGCACTAATGAAGGGTGGAGCAGGTGCAGGAGAATGGTCTGAAGTGGATAGAGATGGAAGAGGAATATCCGCCGCTATGGTGGATGAGAAAGGTTCGGGACCAACGTCAGGTATGGTGGAGTTAGAGAGAGGGGTAGGAAGAGTAATCCACATATCAAAGGTGGAAAGTACCGACTCGGTAGGTGAAGGTAAGTGAAGGTTATCAGGCTATTTAAACGGAAAGGTGGACTCATTAAACACAACATGGCGTGAGATGAAAGTATGACCAGAGGGAGGGTGATAACATTTGTAATCTTGATGCTTATCACTGTAACCCATAAAAACACAAGGTAAGGTTTTAGGATCAAATTTATTCTTTTTCGTATCCCAAGTGTAGGGAAAGAATTTTGAGCCAAACACACGTAAGGAACTATAGTCAGGATAGGTGCCATGAAGGATGGAAAAGGGTGACTGTAAGTCAATGGTGGTGGAAGGGAGCCGGTTAATCAGAAAAGTGGCAGTGGCAAAGGCTTCAACCCAGAAGCGTTTTGAAACGCTACTGTGAAAAAGTATGGTCATCCCGAGTTCACAAATGGTACGATGACGTCGTTCAAACATACCATTTTGTTCAAGAGTATGAGGACACGAATACTGGTGAATAATACCTTGTTTTTGTAAATGGGATGTAAATTGAATATTAGAAAATTCACCACCCCCATCAGTTTGGAAAATTTTAATTTTTTTTGCAAAATTGTCACTCAACATATTTTTCAAAAAATAAGAAAGCAGGAAAAAAATCAGATTTTTTGCGTAAAAGAATAAGCCACATAAATTTAGAAAAGGCATCAACTAAGCATGCATAATAATTAAATTTACCAACGGAAACTACAGGAGCTGGACCCCATAAATCACAATAAAGTTTATCAAACGCATTATGAGTAATATTGCTAGAAGGTAAAAAAGGAAGTTTGCAAAGTTTGCCTAATTGGCAATTGTCACAAAAAGAAGAATTTTTGTTAGAGCTATAAACTTGAATAAGTCCTTTTGATTTTAAGACTTGTAAAGAAGATGCCTGAGGATGTCCCAAGCGCTGGTGCCAAACATCTTCAGGGACACGTCGGAATCGTGTGGAAAAGTGAGCTTCGTATGGAGGAGAAACGACATAGAGGTTACCCTTCCGTCGTCCGGTCAAGAGGACGCAGTTGGTCTCCTGTTCCTTAACAACAAAACCAACACCGTAAAATTCGCAGTTATAAGGATAATCAGTGGTAAGTTGCCCAATAGATAAAAGATTTTTTGCCAATTGAGGTACTAATAAAACATCACATAATTTAATTTTAGTGGTGCCATTATCAAGATAAGTATCACCAATATGAGTAATAGCATGAGAACTACCATCTCCAATAATACAGCATCATTACCAAAATAGCGATGTAAATTTTCGAGTGTACCTGGGTCGCTGATTATATGAGCGGATGCACCAGTGTCAGCCGTCCATTCAGCATCATGAGAAAAATTCTCAAGAGTCATCGCAGCAAGGGCCTGAGGAATATCGTCAGGTTGGTAGGAGTGATTGAACCGGTTCCAACATTTAAGAGCTACATGACCTCTTTTTCCACAAATTTGACAGCTTTCAATACGGAGAGAGTCGTGGCCTTTGTTAATGGGCCGGGCATCAATATCACGTGGGTTAGGCCCACTGCCATTAGGTGCAAAATGCACGTTTTGAGTGCCATCACTAGAGATCCTCACCGATTGGTTAGAGGGTTGAAACCCTCGACCTTTTGAAGAGAAGGACCGATTCTGAGATCGATTGTTGTTGCGATGATCAGACTGAGGTGGGCGACGGTAATCTTTGGTGGAGTTCGATTGTCTCTGTCCATAGAAAGCAAAAGTATTAGTGGAATCATGAAGGGTTGAGCGGATTTCATACCCTTGGAGCAGAGGAATCAGTTCGGCATAGGAGGGCATTGGAGGTTTCAACATCGCCGTCATGAAGGGCTCGTACTTGGCTCCAAGACTATTCAGCAATGAGAAAACTTTCATTTTGTCTTGCACGGGCAGACCGATTGAAGCAAGGCTATTACACAAACATTTGAATGTGCGAAGATGATCACCCAGAGGCGTCAATGGTTCTTTGCGCAGGTATGTTAACTGTTGTGTAAGCTGGAATTCCCGTTCTTGGGAATCATGAGCATACGCCTCTTTGAAAGCCACCTAAACGTGATGGGCAGAATCAAGGCCTACAACGAGGCCAAGGGCTTCCTCAGATAATGTCCCGATAATCCATCCTCAGAGCAATCGATCCAATTTGCGCCATTGAAGGAAGGCAGGACTGGGTTCGGGTTTGCTCGTTGTTTCACTGACAGTGATGAATTCTGGGGTGATGATGCCTCGGTGAGATGCTCTACAAGGTCCTCTTTGAAAGCCACCTAAACGTGATCGTGATGGGCAGAATCAAGGCCTACAACGAGGCCAAGGGCTTCCTCAGATAATGTCCCGATAATCCATCCTCAGAGCAATCGATCCAATTTGCGCCATTGAAGGAAGGCAGGACTGGGTTCGGGTTTGCTCGTTGTTTCACTGACAGTGATGAATTCTGGGGGTGATGATGCCTCGGTGAGATGCTCTAGAAGGTCCTCTTTGAAAGCCACCTAAACGTGATGGGCAGAATCAAGGCCTACAACGAGGCCAAGGGCTTCCTCAGATAATGTCCCGATAATCCATCCTCGGAGCAATCGATCCAATTTGCGCCATTGAAGGAAGGCAGGACTGGGTTCGGGTTTGCTCGTTGTTTCACTGACAGTGATGAATTCTGGGGGTGATGATGCCTCGGTGAGATGCTCTACAAGGTCTTGGCTCTCAGCTAAGGCCAAGATTTGTTCGCGCCAAAGAGGATAATTGGTGGTGTTTAATCGCAAGGTAACAAAGTTGCCGATCTGGTACCATGAAAAATAGTGAACACAAAGTGCTTGATGAAATGCCTCAACTGACGTGAGAGTCTTTGAGAGTCTATTTTATTTATATACTTGGCATATTGTATCAATACATGAGAGTTTGTATTGATTGGAGACCTACGGTATATGCAGTAATGGAAAGTAATTACAAAATAATAAAGATGTTAGCCGTTGCACAATTTATGGTGATGGGCTGGCTGTTCCATAATTCCTGGACGTAATCTTCCTTGTAGCTGTTGGTTCTGTGTATGGAAGGTAGCCGTTGGGTTCTTCACAAGGTAAGTTTTCTGCTGCCTTGTCTTTTATGTTAATACTCATCTCGATCTGTATTAATTATCCTTTTTAACCTTAATTTCTTAATTAAACATGTGAAAACTTAGCACGGGTACGTACGTTATACCTAATCTTTGATCACATTATTAATAACAGGCCGACGCATGCATCGAACTAATCTTTTGCAGCAGAAAATGGCCACCAACAAAGTTCCGCCCCATGCATCGCGATCTATCTTGATTTTAGTATTGGCCTTTTTTTTGGGATCATTTTAGTATTGGCTTATAAAATGGATATCCACCTACATGCATGCAGTAAATATTCGATGTATTCATCCTTTTTGGTGTGTGTGGGTGTGAATTGATCATCACTACTAAGCTCGAGGTATATATATTCAATTAATGTAGAGAGAAAAGTTCAAGTCAGTGCAAAGCTCATTCGGATTTAGATCATCATCCAACTATTAGTTCTTATTTCGAAAAAATATATATATGCTTCGTGACATATATAATATTAATAGTACTCATGATCTGCGCATGCATGTTTGAGACACCAATATGCAAATTACGTAGGTGGAGACGTACGTACACGATTGAGATCGATATCTACAGTACTACTATTGCTTGCTTATCGAGGTTTGCGCGTACCTTATTTTCACCAATTAAGAGTACTAGTAGCGGGCTCAACAAACTTTGACCAAAATTTGATTAAGAAATTCACTTTTACAAATTTAGCTAGTCACTTTTCAACAATATCAAATAACAGGCTCAACAAATTTTTTACTATTCTATTAAAATATTAAAATTAAAGAAGAATCCAGAAAATCAAGTTACTATAATCCCCAAAAAAAAAAAAAAAAACTATGCCTTTTCGTCTAACTCAAGAGAACAATTAAATCCTATCCATTTTCGAACTAAGGTTGAATCGAAATGATATTTGATTTTATGGAGGCAACACCCAGGATTTGGAAAAAGTTAAGAGCTTGGAAGGACGTCATTCGCTAGGAAAGATAGCAATCTTCTAAAATAAAGTTAGGCTAGAAGAATCCAAAAATTAAGTTATTGGCATCCCATAAAAGAAGAGAGAGAGAGAGAGCGAGAAAGAAAAATGGAGTTCGTGTGGCTTAGGTGGTGATTGTGGGAGACGATGGCATTCCACGGTTGCGATTGGGAGTCGATGGTGTTTTGTGTGATTGTAACTGGGAGTCGATGATGTTCCGTGTGGTTGTGATGGTGGGAGTTGATGGCCTTTAGTGCGTGGGTTTTGTTTTAGTGCTTGGGTTTTGTTCAAATTAAAAGAGAGGAAATGTGGCACCCCCAATCCCCCTTATATAAATACACAGGGATCGAGACGCCAGGATGGTGACAACACGGTCACACATCCCAACGAAGTGCCAGTGTGTGTACATGCAACAGTGTTCAAATAAAATAACGCAGCGGATAGTCAACTAAGTACCAGAATTTAATTACAATCAAACATCAGTAAAGATTTAAATAACAGTTATACAGTCATCCATAAAATAATTTACAATAGTTTTAAAATGTACAAACGAGTGATCCCAGATCACTCCTCAGGCGGAGCCGTCTCCTCAGGCTCGCCCTCCTCCTCCTCATCAGCATCAAAATCTGCGACACCACAAAATGGTCTCGCAGGTAAGTATAACCCAAACAACAACGTAATATAAAATGCATTAAACGCAACTAACATGCATGCACATGAAAACATGCATTTTTCCACAAAACATCATTTTCCCCGAAAATGATAAATTTCCAACACACACCAAAATCTCATTTTGGTCCAAATTATCCGTAAATCATTTTCCCAGAAAATGATTTACCCAAAAATCAACTCGCACTATTTTCCCAAAAAATAGTGCATTAATCCCAAATGCACCATGCATTATTTCCATATGCATCAACTCAGTTCCGCGCCCAGCGCGTACATGGCCAAGCACCCACACTACGCAACGAGCGATGCCCAGTTCCGCGCCCAGCGCGTACGTGGCCAGACATCCTCTAGTCCCCGCCAGCAGAAGGACCACGGAGTCGGCACGAGACCATCTCGTCCGAACCCATTGTCGCCCGGCGACAATCCAGGGGACGTTACTCAGTATATTCCGCTCCCGAGTAACCAGAGGAGCTCCACCGAGTTAATGCCCCATCTCGGCTTGGGGTCGTGATACACACGCACCAAAAATATTAACACATAAAATCATAGCTTTTCAAAGCACATGAACATGAATGCAATACACGAAAACCCAGTTTTCTTTTACAAACATGATCATGCATGAAATGATGAAATGCACATGTACCAACACAATATCCAAACCAACAAATACCAATCCAATCAAATCCAACCAAACAACTCCAATCACAAATCCATCCGACCTCCGAACTCCTCGGACTCAGTCCGGCATGCCAAAAACACAGTGAAATGGGTTAGTGCAAAAATACATTTAAATTACGAAAGTTCTTTGGAGAAATACTTACAGTGCAATATAATAATTTTTCGAGGATCACGAAGTTGAAAAAGGCGACGTTTGAGCAACACCACAGTGTAAAATACACTGTGGCCGTGGGTCACAAATACCAACTTTTCAACGAGGACAAACGAAGACCCAAGATTGATAGGGTAGGACCTAGGGAGGTCGGTGAAGCTAGTGGTGGTGGTGGTTTGTCGTGGGTGGCGGCGCAAGGGGTGGTTTTAGGCCAAAAATGTGTAAATCGGAGATGGACTTGGTGGGGCTTCACCGGTGACGGATCGGAGCTGGGGTTGGGTCCAATGGGTTGCCAAGAGGCCGGGGATGAAGTGGTAGGAAGATGGTGGCCAATGGCGGTGCGACGGCGGCGCAATGGAGGAAAGTGTGCCGCGGCGTCGTGGGTTTCGTGGAGGCTAACGGCGGCACGAGCGGCGGTGATACTGGTGGGGTAGGACGGCCGGCGGCTGGGGAACGCAAAGGACCGGGCGGTGTCGACCACCGCCGACGGACGGTGACGCTGGGAGGGGACGATGGAAACGGGCGGAGGAGAGGAGAGAGAGAGATCGCGCGGGAGAGGAAAAAAAACCGAAGGAAAAAAAAAATAAGGAGAAAAAGAAAAAAAGAGGAAAAGAAAAGGAGAGGAAAGAAAAAGAGGGAAAAAGAAATGAGGTCCAATCCTCATAACTTGGGTCACAAAAATGATCCAACGGAAACGATTTTAAAACCACAAGTTAAATAAAATAATTTAAACGTAATGGTAAAGTCAAATTGAAATAATTAAATCCCACGGTAATTAATTTAAATATTAAAAGCAATTTAAATGCATAATAATAAATAAATATTAAGAAAGCATATAAAAATAATTTTCACCAAATAAAAATCATAGAAATAAACTCACTAAAATCCAACCAATTTAAAATAAGAGAAATTATTTTAATTACATAAAAATAATTCATTCAGTAAAAATACACTAAAATATGGGGTGTTACATCCTCCCCCCCTTAAAAAAAATTTCGCCCACGAAATTGGCAAGGTCAAATATTGCACCAAGACAAGATCAAGATTCAACCAAGAGAATACTTAGAACATACCGTCAAAATCAATCAAACAAGTATGGATATTGCTCCCTCATGTCGGCCTCTCTCTCCCAAGAGAAATCTTGAGCCAACGGATCACCCCATGCCACTTTCACCATAGGTATTACCTTGGACCTTAACTCTTGCTCTTTCCAATCTACGATCTGGGTCGGGGCAACTTCATAAGTAAGGTTGGGCCGCAGTTGAATGCGTTCGGGATCCACAAAACGTGGCTCTTGCTGTCCAAAACTCTTCTTCAATGAGGACACATGAAACACGTCATGAACATCTCCAAAATAATCTGGCAAGGCAACCCTATAAGCAACAAGTCCAACCTTCTCTACGATCTGAAAAGGGCCAATATATCTTGGACTAAGCTTTCCTTTCTTACCAAAGCGCTTAACGCCTTTCATAGGAGAGACTTTAAGATAAACCCAATCTCCTTCTTCAAAGGATAAGTCTCTTCTTCTTGTATCTGCATAACTTTTCTGGCGACTTTGCGCTTCAGTCATCTTCTTCCTGATAAACTGAACTTGATCCTTCATTTCTTGAATTAACTCAGGCCCAAGCAATTTGTTCTCGCCAACTTCATCCCAACATAAAGGCGATCTGCACTTCCGTCCATATAAGGCTTCATACGGGGCCATCTGAATGGAGGAATGAAAACTGTTATTATAAGAGAACTCAATAAGTGGTAAATGATTCTCCCAACTTCCCTGGAATTCCATGACACAAGACCGCAACATATCCTCCAGAGTCTGAATAGTACGCTCTGATTGGCCGTCTGTTTGGGGGTGATACGCCGAACTAAACTTCAATTTAGTGCCTAATGCTGCCTGCAAACTCTTCCAGAAATGGGACGTGAATCGCGGGTCCCGATCTGATACAATACTCTTGGGTATTCCATGCAAACGCACTATCTCCTTGACATATAACCGAGTCAACTTACCCAACGAGTCAATATTATTAACAGGCAAGAAATGGGCACTCTTGGTCAACCGATCCACAATCACCCAAATGGAGTTCTTCCCACTAGGAGTCCTCGGCAACCCTACCACAAAATCCATAGAAATATCATCCCACTTCCATTCCGGAATAGGGAGAGGTTGGAGTCTACCAGCAGGTCTCTGATGTTCAGCCTTCACCTGTCGGCATGTGTCACATTTCTCAATAAACTGGGCGATGTCCGACTTCATTCCTTCCCACCAGAAATTCTTCTTTAAATCCCTATACATCTTTGTGCTCCCTGGATGAACCGAATAAGGAGCTGCATGAGCTTCTGCTAAAATTCGCTCTTTAAATTCAGAGTCTCGAGGAATCACTCTACGATCCCGAAACCTAAGAATGCCATCCTTATCCAAGCTGTAATGCAAGGGTCCTCTAGACTTTCTGACTCTTTTCCTGATAGCCAACAGATTAGGGTCCTTTCTTTGAAGAGTCTTTAATTCATCAAAATCCACTACTCGGACATCCAAGACTGAAGATAATAATTCTTCTTGCTGTGAACTCTCGATAAGAAGTCTCCTCATTCCACAAAGGAGAGAGTCCACATCTGAAGATTTCGCTTCATCCACTTGTTGTGACTTCCTACTCAAGGCATCAGCGACTAAATTTGCCTTTCCTGGATGATACTTGATTTCACACTGATAGTCGCTAATTAGCTCTAACCACCGTCTCTGCCTCATGTTTAGATTCTTCTAAGTAAACAGATGCTTCAAGCTCTTGTGATCAGTATAAACTTCACAGGCTTCGCCATACAGATAATGCCGCCAGATCTTAAGCGCAAAAACTATTGCCGCCAACTCCAAATCATGCGTGGGATAATTCCTTTCATGAATCTTCAGCTGACGAGATGCATAAGCAACAACCCGTCCCTCTTGCATAAGAACGCATCCCAACCCGAATTTGGATGCATCACTGAAAATCACAAATGGCTTGTGTGGCTCCGGAAGTGCCAAAATAGGTGCCGTTGTCAATCTTCTCTTCAACTCTTGAAAACTTCTCTCACATTTGTCAGACCATACAAACTCAGTATTCTTCCTAGTCAAGGCAGTGAGAGGTCCTGATAGTCGAGAAAAAGCTTCCACAAATCTTCGATAGTAACCGGCAAGTCCCAAGAAACTTCGTATCTCACGAACTGTCGAAGAGCGAGGCCACGACAAAACAGCTTCTACTTTACTAGGATCTACAGCCACCCCTTCTTGAGAAATCACATGTCCAAGAAACTTAACTTCTTCTAACCAGAATTCACACTTGCTCAGCTTAGCGTACAATTGATGTTCTCTTAATTTCCCAAGTGCCAGGCGAAGGTGACAAGCATGCTCTTCCAAATTTCGAGAATAAATCAAAATGTCGTCGAGAAACACCACCACAAAAGAATCTAAGAAAGGCCGAAACACCCTATTCATTAAATCCATAAAAGCAGCAGGGGCATTAGCTAACCCAAAAGACATCACCTTAAATTCATAATGCCCATACCTCGTCCTGAAAGCAGTCTTGGGCACGTCCTTATCTCTTATTCTCAACTGATAGTACCCTGATCTCAAATCAATCTTCGAAAAGATAGCCGCTCCCTGAAGTTGGTCAAACAAATCATCAATTCTTGGTAGAGGATACTTGTTCTTAATAGTCACTTTGTTAAGCTCCCGATAATCTATACACATTCGGAGAGTACCATCTTTCTTCTTGACAAACAACACGGGTGCTCCCCACGGTGAAGTACTAGGCTGAATAAATCCCTTGTCGACCAGTTCTTGCAATTGAGTCTTCAACTCTTTTAATTCAGCCGGTGCCATGCGATAAGGTGCTTTATGCACAGGAGCCGCACCAGGTTCCAAATCAATAACAAATTCCATATCGCGAACGGGAGGCAATCCGGGCAAATCATCTACAAACACATCAGGAAACTCGCCCACAACTGAAATATCTACTAACGACTTCTTCTCAGATGACGTAGACTCAACTTGGACCAAAAAAGCATATGCTCCACGAGCTATATCTCTCCTAGCTTGAATTGCTGATATAATTGTTGGTTTTGCCTTCAACTTACTTCCCGCGAACTCCACATAATCATCATCCGAGAGTTGAAAACCAATTACCCGACTTCTACAATCAATATTTGCTGAATATCGATATAGCCAGTCCATTCCCAAAATTATATCAAATCCCAGCAACTTGAATACAATCAAATCTGCATCCAGTGTCCTCCCTCCAAAATCCAAAGGACAGCCCAAAGCAACTTTAGAGCACCACACCATCTCACCATTTGGAAGTGCCACTACTAGAGTTTGCGATAAAGGCTCCGTGACCAGATTACACATCCGTGCAAAAGTGGCAGACACAAAAGATCGAGACGCCCCAGAATCAAACAAAGTACATGCATAGAAATCATATAGGCGAACTCTACCTGAAGCAACACATCCACCAGACAATCCCAAATAATCCAACCATAACAAATATTAAATCAAATTAAAATGATTAAATGCATACCAGTAATAACCCCAGCATCGTGGGTCTCTGGAGCTCCGTAATCCACATCACCAGGGGTCACTGCATAAACCCGAGCTTGTACCAACTGTCTCTGGTTGCCCCTTCCACCTCGTCGACCTCCTCGCGCTCCTCGCGCTTCTTGCCCTCCTTGAACTTGACCAGGACACTCCCAAGCAAAGTGACCCGGCTGGCTACATCTAAAACACTGAATTCCTCTCTGGCCACACTCACCCTCATGGGCTCTATTGCACCTGTTACAAACTGGAGCTCGACCTCCAGCACGAGCACCGGTGGTCGTCTGCGGACGGGCACTAGTCCTTTGCACGAACTTATGAGGCGACCCAGAACTACTCCCTTCGCCAAGGTAACTCCGCCTTTTCTGACCCGGAGGGGAACCTGCTCCAAAACTGTTTTCCCGCTCTGCAATGCTGGCTAAATCCACTAACTCTTGAAAGTCCTTAATCCGAAGGCAGGCCACTTGTTTACGTACCTCATGGCGCAAACCCTCCAGGAAGCGCTCGACCCGCAACTCCTCCGTAGTAATGAGGTGAGGAGCGAACCGTCCAAGCTCCATAAACTTTCTTGCATATTGCTCCACAGTCATGCCACCTTGGACCAAATTATTGAACTCCCGAGCCTTTTGCCTTCTCACTGAAGCAGGAAAGAACCGGTCATCGAACTCTTTCTTGAAACGCTGCCAAGACACAGCAGCCAAGGAACCCAACTCCATTTCTAATAATGTCCGCTTGGTCTCCCACCAATTTGCCGCTTCACCTTGCAGCATATAACTTCCATATAATACCATCTGAGCCTCCGTGCATCCACAAACTTCGAATGTTCTTTCCAAATCTTGAATCCACCTCCTAGCTCGCATTGGGTCCTCCTCCCCGGTGAAGGCAGGGGTCCTATGCGTTAGGAAGCGCTCATAGGGACACCCCACTTGGGCCCCTCTACTTGAATCTCCCTGCGGCGGTCGAAAATTCTGTTGAAGAAATTCTGTCATTCTATTTAATGCTCTTGTCATAGCATAATTTCCATCACCTCTAGGTAACTCATCTTCAGGCACTTCAGCTTGCCTTCTTGGTCTCACCATAATCCTGTCATAGAACATTCTCCAACCCCGCTTAAATCCAGATAATTTATACTCAACCAAAAAAATAAACAATAATTAAAACGATAAATAAAATAATTTAAATAACAACAATTAACATAAAATGACATAGCAACAAACTCATAATATAAAATAAATAACTTAACTTACATAACTTTTAAAATTTTTTTTTTTTTTTTTAAATAATAATAAAAATAATTTTCTGGTACTATCCTAAAGGACATGTGGTTTTACCCAGAGCCGAACTGCTCTGATACCACCTGTGGCGCCCCAATCCCCCTTATATAAATACACAGGGATCGAAACGCCAGGATGGTGACAACACGGTCACACATCCCAACGAAGTGCCAGTGTGTGTACATACAACAGTGTTCAAATAAAATAACGTAGCGGATAGTCAACTAAGTACCAGAATTTAATTACAATCAAACATCAGTAAAGATTTAAATAACAGTTATACAGTCATCCATAAAATAATTTACAATAGTTTTAAAATGTACAAACGAGTGATCCCAGATCACTCCTCAGGCGGAGCCGTCTCCTCAGGCTCGCCCTCCTCCTCCTCATCAGCATCAAAATCTGCGACACCACAAAATGGTCTCGCAGGTAAGTATAACCCAAACAACAACGTAATATAAAATGCATTAAACGCAACTAACATGCATGCACATGAAAACATGCATTTTTCCACAAAACATCATTTTTTCCGAAAATGATAAATTTCCAACACACACCAAAATCTCATTTTGGTCCAAATTATTCGTAAATCATTTTCCCAGAAAATGATTTACCCAAAAATCAACTCGCACTATTTTCCCAGAAAATAGTGCATTAATCCCAAATGCACCATGCATTATTTCCATATGCACCATGGTCTCCCCTATGGACCATCCGCACGTCCTGGCTTCGCAGCGGTGCTCAGTTCCGCGCCCAGCGCGTACATGGCCAAGCACCCACACTACGCAACGAGCGATGCCCAGTTCCGCGCCCAGCGCGTACGTGGCCAGACATCCTCTAGTCCCCGCCAGCAGAAGGACCACGGAGTCGGCACGAGACCATCTCGTCCGAACCCATTGTCGCCCGGCGACAATCCAGGGGACGTTACTCAGTATATTCCGCTCCCGAGTAACCAGAGGAGCTCCACCGAGTTAATGCCCCATCTCGGCTTGGGGTCGTGATACACACGCACAAAAAATATTAACACATAAAATCATAGCTTTTCAAAGCACATGAACATGAATGCAATACACGAAAACCCAGTTTTCTTTTACAAACATGATCATGCATGAAATGATGAAATGCACATGTACCAACACAATATCCAAACCAACAAATACCAATCCAATCAAATCCAACCAAACAACTCCAATCACAAATCCATCCGACCCCCGAACTCCTCGGACTCAGTCCGGCATGCCAAAAACACAGTGAAATGGGTTAGTGCAAAAATACATTTAAATTACGAAAGTTCTTTGAAGAAATACTTACAGTGCAATATAATAATTTTTCGAGGATCACGAAGTTGAAAAAGGCGACGTTTGAGCAACACCACAGTGTAAAATACACTGTGGCCGTGGGTCACAAATACCAACTTTTCAACGAGGACAAACGAAGACCCAAGATTGATAGGGTAGGGCCTAGGGAGGTCGGTGAAGCTAGTGGTGGTGGTGGTTTGCCGTGGGTGGCGGCGCAAGGGGTGGTTTTAGGCCAAAAATGTGTAAATCGGAGATGGACTTGGTGGGGCTTCACCGGTGACGGATCGGAGCTGGGGTTGGGTCCAATGGGTTGCCAAGAGGCCGGGGATGAAGTGGTAGGAAGATGGTGGCCAATGGCGGTGCGACGGCGGCGCAATGGAGGAAAGTGTGCCGCGGCGTCGTGGGTTTCGTGGAGGCTAACGGCGGCACGAGCGGTGGTGATACTGGTGGGGTAGGACGGCCGGCGGCTGGGGAACGCAAAGGACCGGGCGGTGTCGACCACCGCCGACGGACGGCGGCGCTGGGAGGGGAAGATGGAAACGGGCGGAGGAGAGGAGAGAGAGAGAGATCGCGCGGGAGAGGAAAAAAAACCGAAGGAAAAAAAAATAAGGAGAAAAAGAAAAAAAGAGGAAAAGAAAAGGAGAGGAAAGAAAAAGAGGGAAAAAGAAATGAGGTCCAATCCTCATAACTTGGGTCACAAAAATGATCCAACGGAAACGATTTTAAAATCACAAGTTAAATAAAATAATTTAAACGTAATGGTAAAGTCAAATTGAAATAATTAAATCCCACGGTAATTAATTTAAATATTAAAAGTAATTTAAATGCATAATAATAAATAAATATTAAGAAAGCATATAAAAATAATTTTCACCAAATAAAAATCATAGAAATAAACTCACTAAAATCCAACCAATTTAAAATAAGAGAAATTATTTTAATTACATAAAAATAATTCCTTCAGTAAAAATACACTAAAATACGGGGTGTTACAGGAAAGGCAGGCCGTGGTAATTTTTTGGACTTTTTCTACTTGTGTTGGAGAGAAGCAAACAGCGTGAAGATAATATTTTAATTCAAAAATAATATTTGGTCAGCCTATTTGACTCAACAAATTTGACTAGTGATATAATCTGAAATTAAAATTATTATTCATTTATTGAGTCTATTGTTATATTTTATTTTACACCATAGCTATTCTATGGTTAAAATTTAACTTTATTGATCATACTCAAGGCGACCTAATTGCCGGACACCAAAAGGCTCCAACTTCTCTCATGTGACATGATGTCTTCATTTAATTTCGGGCTTTCCAGACTTGGATCGCCTGGTACTGAACGACCAAATCAATACTATCTGATCAAAGTTGAGATAAAGCGCACTAATATTTAACGTAACATCACCCTACGAAAGTGAAGACGTTGGTGTCAAATCTGCTACAA
This sequence comes from Juglans microcarpa x Juglans regia, assembly GCF_004785595.1. NCBI lineage: Eukaryota > Viridiplantae > Streptophyta > Magnoliopsida > Fagales > Juglandaceae > Juglans > Juglans microcarpa x Juglans regia. The sequence continues at coordinate 4,981,205 of NC_054602.1, read as the reverse complement.
TCCACCAGATACGCTTAAGGGACGGCCATCCAGAACAATTTATGGGGAATCTCATTCTTAATTTACAGTAGTACCATGACTTCTTATGATCAACTTAGGTTTTCCATCCTTGAATGGATGCTTGATTTGACTCATCATCCTTTTGTACAGCTACTGACCTATTTTGTTTTCTAATTATAATTAGTTCGATATTTAATAGCAATTAATCACTCTTTGATACAATTAATTAATCTTTGATGTATGAAAAATGCTCGATCGTGAAGTATTTCAATCCCGAGTACGAACCGCATATGGTACGACCAAAGAATATTGAAACAATTCTACGATCGAGATCGACCAAAGCCATTCATCCGAACTCCTAGTACCCCTAATTTGGCAGGGATCGAAAGCACTTTCAAGTACTACTCGAGCCTTTGTTGTATGGGAGCCATTGGTGCATGCTTCTATATGAGTGGTTGTCTGACTATAATGAAGCATAGAAAGACATTTTTATATGGGACTCACTTTGCAAAAAGCTGATCTAGATTGACTGAATATATATTAGATTTTGATAAGCCTCACTTGAAGTGCCATTGTATGTTTCTTGGAATATGCATGATGATCTAGCTAACCAATGGATCACTTCAAGCTGACATGCATGAATATATAGCACAAGTTTTTATTTTTTGCCTTTTGTTTGGTAGGTATGAGTGTTATCAACTTCAATATCATGACCTAGCTAGCTAGACTAGACGACACGTGGAGATCAGTAGTGATAGATTATGATTGGAAATAGTTCTGTGATCATGAGTATTATCTGAACGTCATTCATGAAAGTCGACTCAACTCAACTCAACTCATCTCAATTCACCTCAACTCATCTCAACTCATCATTACAACTTTTTTAAATCTCAATATAAAATATAATAAACAATTCAATTTTTTCAAATTTTAAAATAATAATAATATTAAAAAATAATATTCTAACAATATTTTCTCATCACAACTCAACTCACATCAACATCCAAACACACCCTGAATTAACCATGCATGAATTTTGTCGATGATGTTAGATATATATAACGTGGATCTATAAGATTATATTCTTTTTCTTTTTTTCTTTTTTTTTTTGGATAAATAAGATAATCTCATTTAATGAGAAAAAATATATATAGCGAATTATATATAACCAAAGTCCAAGGGAAAGTCGTCGGTACTATAAGAAAAATAAACATTTATAACGAATTATATACTTCTGAGAAGAATATAATCATGATTTCGACAGGAAATGATATTCATTGCGATAAATTTAAAATAATTGACAATAAATAAATAATTTATTTGTAGTGTGTGATGCATGCCCTGATGGGAGGATGCAGATCAAGAGGATGGAGATCATGATGGTAATTAGCCCGCTATCATTAAACCTCATGCAAAATGCTACCTGCGTACCTACGGATCATACCACCGGAACAATATATAAGGCCGGCCGGGCTAGTGTTTTAACTAGCCATCTAAAATATTACCATTTCGATCGGAGACTTGATTATATTATCAATTTCAGTACTTTATAATTTGAAGATCCCTGCTGCACTTCCAAAAAGCTGCTAGCTCGCTATATCTGCATGTTCCATCTGGCCTGCATGCAGACTTCTAGTTATAATAAAACTAGTTAGCTAGTTCCTATATATATATATATATATATATATATATATATATATATATATATATTGAACCATCTTCTGGATAAGTGGCCTGCATCATTCATATAATTAATCAAACATTCGGATTGCAGCATTATATATATCCGATCAACCGAACCTAATTATTGTGCGAAACGGATACCTTATACATGCGCGCAGTACTCTTACTGTCATCTAAGAGCATGCAATGAGTACTTCTTCTCTTATTTTGTTTTTCTTTTTTCTTTGGAAATTTGTTCACGCATCCCAGACCACTGGAAGCTGGTAGTCTTCGTCCCAGATATAACTTTCCCGTTAATTTGTTCGTACGTAATACATATATATCCTTCTGAAATATATATATTATATATAATATATATATATTATATATATATATAGTGCATGCACTGATGATCATGATTACCTTCGAGCGAGGAACCAGGATCAATATTCAACTTCCTCCAATTAACCAAGTCAGATTTGGGAATTAAGGAAGAGAGTAAAGGCGGGTGAGGCGCCATTTTTTACTTGGGTTTGTTGTTCCCATGTAAACCATTGAGCAAACAAGCTGCATGCTAGGCACATATATAGATCATGTCCATCATTTAACTGCCCGATACAATTAAT